>NW_012147875.1:746791-893571 GCF_000956105.1 Propithecus coquereli | reverse complement strand
TAAAGATTTAGAACAATCACGATAAAATATAACCACATTCAGTTACAGTCACTAAGAACCTCTGCACAGAATGTTACAGCTGCACTGCACTGTGTACATACATTTCTGGAAAGTGGACTTGGTATTACTTTTCCCCAAGAAACCACCAATTTACACATCTGTTCTTTGCAGCAATGGATATAATTACCATGATGCTGTTTGTAGGCACATGACCCTCTGAAGGGACACTGGTTAAACATCTGTAAACAGGAATAAACATTATATTGTGTCTCTTTCTCAAGCAATTTGAGCAATTTTTGCTGGAGGGAAAAAAAAATCCTTTGTTCAGTCAATGTTCAGCAGTATCTGCCCTTCTGAAAGTGTGACTGTGTGAGATTGCTGATGCCCCTAGGAAAGCAGATTTTTCAGAAGCACACTTTTGACTCAGGAATACAGTGTTCAAGTAAAACAGGGCTTTTTTAAAAAGAATGTAAGAGAGGTATGCTGAAGCAGTATTGGATCTGCTCATCATTTCCTCAGATCTTTCCGGGATGGGATGGGCTCTTCAGTAAGGATAGTTTGTATAATATTTCCTTAGTTACCATTCTCCAGAGAACTTTTCAGATAGACTCTTATACTTTGCCGTTTTGTCTACTGTGGATAGATTAAGTGGACAAGCACATGACTTGCTTAAGGTCATACTGAAAACTAATACAATAGTATTTGAATCACTTGGCACTTCACTCTGAGCACCAACTGATTCTGTTTTATACACATAGTGGCCAACTGATAAACTGAAAATAAGAGAACACTTGAAACACAAACTATTTTACAGCGGAGCAGAAAACTTCAAACCTGTGAGAGTCCATTGAGCTGAGTTTTCCAGACTTAAAGGCAGAATTATCCTATCACAGAAGCAACGTGTAAGTGCCTATATTTAGTGGATTTGGTGTGGAGGGTGTGGATAGGGAAACATGGAGATGGATACTTTCTCCCTACTGTTGTTCCACATATTTTGGAAAATACTCTTTAGGACTATTTTTTTTTTTAAATTTCAAATGTTAAGTATCTAAAAAGTGAGAAGTGAACCTATTTTTTTCCATTGGAAAATCCCTTAAATTTGAACAAGACAAAATGTCATTTTTAATACAACAGCAGTATTTACATTTGGATGAAATTACCCAAACTCCAGTGCTAGTACAGAGTGCAGGCTTCAGAGAGAAGGCCCAGAGGCAAGGTTGGAAAACCTAATGTACAACCAGGATTAGGAAGCAGGTAGCGTATCTGGAAACAAGAGATTTGAACTAGATGGTTAAATCTTTTTCAATTTATAACTTCTAAGAATCTGTAAACCTAGTCCTGGGAGAAATAGTAGTTTAGGAGGCAGAGGTTACCCTCGATGAACTAATAGTATAAAACACAAACGTGGGAGCAGAAACTATTCTTCAAACCCTTTTCTAGCCACTTTTGACACTGGCAAAACTGCCCCATATTTTGGTCAAGAAAAAGATAAGAAAATATGTACCTCTTGATGTCAGTATTCTCCCAAATGAGGTATAGAAATCCAGTCTCAGATTTTTAGCTCAACCTTGCCTTTCATTTGGGTGTCTGCTTACCCTAACTTAACTCTAGATCCTTCAACTTGCCTTATAAAATTTTTAGCTGATAGCTTCCTCTTTCAGAGGTTCTGAATAGCTGAATACATTCAGTTGCAAAGGTATATAAAATTGTGCAGACTACAGTGTTAATAAGTTACAGAAATTTGCCTATCGGTAAATTTATTAGCGGCCATTTTGTCTCAAGATGGTGGTCTGAGCTACAATTAAATCTTTATATCTATTCATTGTCATCAAAATCTTTCAACCCTTTCAAAAATTACCACAGTGAGAGATGTATGCAAAATGTAAGCAACTTAGTTGAAACATCTTAATAAAAATCACTTTTTGAACACTGGATAAGAATCAGAAATACAAAGATGTAGAAAATCCAATCCTTTCCCTCAAAATATTTATCATTTAGATATGGTAACAACAAATGAAATGAAAGAATTGAATAAACAACACAAAACAGCATACACTTGGAATTAAATGGGAGGTACAGATAATATGCGCTTTAGAAATTTAGAAGACAGAATCATCACTGAAACTGGAAGAACAATTGACAGAAAAGGGAGAATTCAAAGGGAAAGATGAATTTTGGAGAAAGGTGATGGACTCAGTTTCAATTATAAAGGTTTGGAAGGGACTAGATATCTGTAACTAGACATCTGGTAAGCTAGTAGAAGGATCTTAGTACAGGAAATAAAAACTTGAGAGTCTTATATGAAAAGGTGACAGCTGAAGCTATGAGGGTGGATGAGATTTCTAATGAAGAGAATTAAAGATAAAAGGTCAGAAAAATTAAGATCTTGTTCTGGGTAACTCTATACTTAGAAGACAGAGGAGAAAGTTGATCTAGAGAAAGCCAGCCTTGAGGAGGAGAGAGAGAATTGAAAATGGCCAGAATAGGAGCTGAGAGAAGAGACAATCCCAAGAAAAGGTGTCCAGCAGAGTCAAATAAAGTGGAAAAGTTAAGTGAAAGTGGCTGAGAAAAGGTCTTTCGAAATGGAAATTAAAAATCCGACAAGCCTCAGAGAAAGCAATTTTAGAACAGTGAGGGAGGCAAGAAGGACAGATTATATGTGTTTAAGAAAAGTATGGGCCAGATAAAAATGGAGGAAATTACTATACTTTTCTGAGATGTTTATCAGGAGAAAGAAATAGAGAAATGAAAACCTCCCATTTCTGTGTTGGTAAATAAAATGGAATGCAGAAAGAGAAAAAAAAATAGAGAAATGTACACATTAAATGTGTTTAGAATACATTTACTCTTGATGGCAGCATCCAACACAACATTCTGGTGTTCGAACGTGATTCCCTCTCACCCTAGGAAACTGGTAGTAAATTTTTTCTTGCCAGACAAATAAAAAACCCAATCAACCAAACTAAAAGCTAATGAGATATTTTTCAAGCACTACCCTAACTTTTCAAACAAAATAAAACAACAGCTCTTTTGTGTGTGTGGGTGCATGTAAGAGAGAGAGAGAGATTTCACTTAGCAAGGAACCCATAATGCTGCAATTCACAGAACCCCACCATTAATGTCTGTGCTTCCTTTACTAAGGGACTCTTGGCATATGGGTTCCAAATAATGAAAGATGTCCCAGTGTTACAGAATTGGATTTTACTTTCTCCCACATACTTTGCCTTTCCCTTTACTCTGTATGAGAAGTGAGACTATATTAAAAAACAGAGACTTTTAAAACTCATAATAATACATCAAAGATATGCTATGAGAGAAGGTTATGTTAGCAGGAAAGCATCTGTGGACCTTCTACATGTGCAAATTTGAAAGTACTAGGAACGGAATGTCTGAAGCTTCCAATGCTGACTCTCTAGGGTAGAGCCCGAACCAAACAAGGCACAGACCCAGGAAGATCTAATGTCCCACCTCAAGTCTAGGATGAACCGGGGATGCAGAGGAGGATGGACAGAGGGATAGAAAATGGGGATGAGAGGGACAGAGAAAAGAAAGGGGTCCCAGATGCCTCCTTGAAATAAACTCCTAATGGACTCAAAAGTAATTCAGTAGAAAAAATATGTGGTTTACATAATCCTCGAAACTTCCTGGGTGTACACGATCAGTACTGAGATTTTCTTTTTGCTTATAGAAATATTTTGATGCTCCCCCAAGTATTATGGACCAAACTAAGAGCTCACACCAGTGTATGCTGGGATGAGGTGCACTCTTTGCCATGGAAATACATTTAGTGAAGGGAGCACTGTGAAGGAAGATTAAAATAACCACAAGATGAGAGACAAGGTAGCTTCCTGTTAGATTCCTAATGATTAGTGTTTTCCAGATAGCTTCACCTCCAGCAAGGCACTCACTCTTGGACATTTGCATGCATAAGAATCATCTGAGAAGCTTGTCCATGAAGTCTCTCCTCCAGAAATCATTTTTTAAAAGCTACTCTAGGTGATGCTAAATCAAGTGATCTATAAAACACTTGGAGAAATGCTGCTTACGTCATTACTGTCACTTAGTAACTTCCCCTGAAGGGTTTTGCTTTCCCATTTTTACTCTGAACAACTGACCAAAGTTCTTCACTAAGGAAAAAGAAGGGGAAAAGGATCCCCTGAATATACCACATCCCAAGTCAGCACATTTCTTGTCTCTTTTGTTTCCTTTCTGTTTCAAAGTTGTATAATTTCTCCATAAGTCATGCTGTTGAAATCTAAGTATTTGAATCTGTTCCTTCTCTGATGTCACATTGGTCTCCTCCACTAGTCTTTCAGTCTTCCCTTCTCTGTTCTTCCCTCCACTTTAACACAGGTCTCTGTCTTGAAAAACGCTTTAACTACAGTCTCATTTTTCTTTCTACGTTCAATACTGCTATGTTTGTGTCTCTTCAAAATTCACATTGCTATTTAATCTCCAATGCAATAGTACTATGAGGTGGGCCTTTGGGAGGTGGGACTTTGGCTCAGCCCTCTTAAGTGGGATTAGAGTCCTTATAAAGAGGCTTGAGGAAGTGAGTTTGTCCCTTTTCACCCTTCTGCCATGTGAGGTTGCAGCAACAAAGTGCCATCTTGGAAACAGAAACCTGCCCGCACCTTGATCTTGGACGTCCCATCTTTAAGAATTGTGAGACATAAATCTCTATTTCTTATAAATTACCCAATCTGTGATTCTGTGAATTTTTTTATAGCAGCAGGAATGGACTGACACAAATATGCAGTTTTTAGATATGTGGTCTACGTTGACTGCATTTCTCTCACCTCAATCCTCTTCTAAGCCCCTACAATCTGGCTTTCATCCTCACCGTTGTACTAACTTCCCACTTGGAGGTTATCAGTGGTCGCCTTATTCCTATATTCAATGGTCTATTCTCCATTCTCATCCTTCTTGATCACTCTGATTTAATATAACTAACCATTTATTTTGAAGTTTTCTCCTCACTGGCTTCTCTGATTCCATATGCTAGTTCTTTCACTAACTGCTCTTTCTGTTTCTTTTAATGATATATCTTCTGCCATTGAAGGGAGAGTAGCCCTTCTCTCAGCTCCTCTCATTCTAACTCTGCCCCAACTGAAGCCATGGAGATGAATAAGCTCTCAATCACTCTTGGAGTCACTTGCACCCTGCCCCCTTGCCTCCACTTCTAAACCTTCAATGAGTCATTTCTTTCTGGATGCTTTCCTCATACTGATCATACTGGAAATCAAAATCAGTGACTGCCTTACCAGATCAACTCTTCCTTTGAAGTTTATCAATTCTGCCAATAGTAATTCCATTCTACTAAATCTAAGCTAGAAATATTAAAATCCTATTTATTTCTCCACCCATCACAGGGCAAGTTAGGGGGATTGGCCTGTCTGTAATTAGAGGATGCAGGCACTATAAGAACTCATAGAGGACTCACTGAAGGAGGCAGAGGAAACTGGGGGCTTTAAAGCTGGGAGCACTGAGAGAGCATGCAATATGAGAGGAGAAGAGAAGGCACTCCAGCGAAGTGGCTTATAGGGTTCAGTGGGTTGAAATGGGAAGATGGAGTTCAATGCTAGAGATGGTGTCCAAGGCTAGAGAACAGAGCTGGAGAGAGCTCAGTGGGCAGGGCATCTCCAGTCTCAGAAGGGCTCACCTGAAGGAGTCAGAAGCAGAAAAACAAGGTTGGGGTATAGAGCTAGCAATCTAAGAATTAGGGAGATGAAAATGTAAAGCAAGTGGATTGGCAGAAAGACCCAGAGTAATTCCTTAACAAAGAGTCCTTCCATGACTGGTCTTGTCATACTCTCATACTGCCTGTACCACGAGTCAACTGGTCAGACAAATTTAAGGGATCATAGACCACATGTATTGGCAAAGACTTTTCTTCATGTGTCATAGGCACTGAAAATAGCCAATTTTTCTTCAAAAGGTCTGCAATTCACTTTACATTTAAATTCTAATTGTGAACACTCTAGTCCAAGGTTGACTTTTCTCATCCATATTCTTTTGAAAAAATAGCCTTTTAATTTGCTTTCCCGCCTCCCATTTTCCATGTAATCTTGCATGCATAGGTACCATGAATACCTCTTTCATCATGTCACTCCTTTAGCCAAACGCTGCTAATGACACAAATTCCTTACCACCTCAGGCCACATTGTTTTGGCTATGGTTCATCCTGCACACTCATTCACCCCCACCCCAATTCTCACCATCAAACACTCTTCACCTTTTGTAGATGGTCCCCTAAAGTCTCCATGAACATGCTCCGTGTCATCCCCCTTCACTGCGGTGCCTTCTCTTCTCCCCTTATACTGAGTGCTCTCCCAGTGCTCCCATCTTTAAAGCCCCCAGTTTCCTCTGCCTCTTCCAATGAGTCTTCTCTGAGTTCTTATGGCTGCTACATCCTCCAATTACAGACTGCCTTGTTTTGTTATTTTCATGAGAATTACTTCCCAGTTTGTACATATTTCTTAAGTAACAGACTTCTTTACCCTCTGTCTTAGTTAGTTTTGACTGTTTTAAAAAATACCATAAACTGGATAGCTTATAAACAACAGAAAATTATTTCTCACAGTTCTGGAGGCTGGGAAGTCCAGGATCACAGTGTCAGCAAATTTGGTGTCTGGTGAGGGCCTGTGTTCTGGTTCATAGACTAAGTCTTCTCGTTGTGATCTCACATGACAGAAGGGGTAAGGCAGCTCTATGGGGTCTCTTTATAAGGGCACTAATCCCGTTCATGAAGACTTTGATCTCATGACCTAATCACCTCCTGAAGGCCCCATCTCTTAATACCATCACTTTGAGGATTGGGATTTCAACAGAGGAAATTTGAGGAGAACAAACATTCAGACCATAGCATCCTCCTTGGTGGTAGGGTTTGTATTACTTTTCCCTCATCACAGTATGTCCCATAGTGCCTAACAGACTTAGGTCCGTCTTAGGGGTTCAGGAAATACAAGTTGAGTGTTTAGTTTCCTGGAAAGAGATACTAATATATAAAACAGAGCGAGAAGAGGGTTTCTGACACGTAATATGGTCCCAAATTGCAAATGAGTCTCCAATGAAGAGGTCTCTTGTGATTGGGTGTTGCTCCATAAATTAATATTACTATATTAGAGACAGATATGGTCTCAGGAGTTTTGCAGGGCTCTGCCCAGAAAGAATATGTGAACATGTTAGTTTGCATATCAAAAGCTGCTCCACCTCAGGAGGGCATCTCAAAAGGTCAGTAGCAGCTGCTTTCCAAGGTGACTGCTGCGGCCTCAACCCTGTGGTTCTCACCTGCTTTGAAGGACAAAGCAAGGTCTACATGGAATCACAGGATGAGAGCTGGTCAAAGAGTGTCCGCCCAGAGACAGATACCTGCGGCTAAAAACAATTAGCCCAAGGGACAGTTCCTGCTTGACTTCTGATGATCTGTCTCTGTCTGCAATAACTAGATAAAGAAATATGGAGCCACTATATCTCTGTTTAACCCTTCTGTTAAGTAATAGCTTTATCTTAGAACTTAGAAGTTTGTCCTTGAAAGTTTTTGTAACCAGAGTTAGTTAAGGGATCTATAGAAGCCTTTTGAAAGACTTTTAACCTAAAACAAACTACCTGTTATTATGTAACAGGTTTACATAATCGACCCCTGGCAGTCGATCTCTGTACCTTTAAATGCCCATGTGAAACTTTATTCTCGGCCCTATGATTCACGGGGATATCATAGGGTCCCCTGAGTATCCTGCTTTTGCCTTTTATCTTTTATAAATCTATAAAACTATACCTTTGTCTCTGTGTATTCTTTTATTTCCATTATTTTCCATTTTCTATTATTTTCTTATCCTTTGCAATGACCCCTACCTGAGGGACCCGAGTTTTTGCTGGGAGCATAGCTAACTCCCCGCAATTGGGTCTATTCTATATGTCTTCTCTATAAGAAATGACAATTTACTGACTTAGGGTTCTGCAAATATTTCTGAGGTTTTATGTTTAATGCAGGATACCTGTAGGGCTTACCTTCCTTTGTCTTAGACTATTTCTACTTTCCGTCATTTCTTCAGTATGATTTTAAGTTCTCTCTTTCGCCTTGCCTTTCTCTCTCTTTCATTAGAACCTTTCTGAACTTTCTGAACCCTTACCTATTTCAACCATTCCTGAGTCCTTGCTACATCACCAACGCACATTGTGCAAATCCTAAATACTATAATTGTGAGATCTTCTCCTTCAGCTTCTATCCTTGACCAAAATGCACTGGTTAGTTGAGCCTTTCTTGGATCCAGCAAATATCAAAAAAAAAAAAAAAGGAAGAAGAAGAATTTCTTAGCACAGTAATAGTTAGTTGTATAAGCAAAGCAAACCTGGAAGTGATAGCTTTGGAAGTTTCCACTGTGTATGTAAACAGTTGTCATAAGCAGAGCTGCTTACAGGAAAAAAAAATCTTTATAGGTCACAAATGCTGGACAGATTGGTGGCCTAGGCCAGACAATCTGTTTATCCAAGGCTGACTTACCCTTGGCACTGAGTTTCTGGATCCTGACAGTGAGAGATCATGGCTTGAGAATAATCTTATCAAGAGGCATAATCCAATATGCTTTGGTTTTCGTAGCATATTTTAAATTTGAAAAGTTATTCTAACACTTAATTTTTAAAAATTATTACTAAATCAAGGTTCTGATAAATGACAATTGACCATTACCTTAGACCCAAATTAGAAATTTCAAAATTCCTAAAATTCCATGGTTTGAGTTTTGTGTGTGCATGTGTTTGCATGCCATTTTATTTTTTTCATTTTGCAAGACGTCATAATGTCTTAAATTTTGCCCAGGCCAATGCTGAAAAGCCTCAAGTAGTATTTTTCTTGGGATATTTCTAAGTGTTTTACAAATGTAGAAATTTCAATTTAACACTTAAGATTTATTCTAAAGCTCAATTTTTCTATGCAAACACAACTAAATTGGGTTGAGTTTTCATTCAATAAGGCTTCATTCAATAAGAAGGAAGAGTGTTCTGAAATATATTAAGAGGTTTTGAGATTATTATTATTTTTATTTTGGCAAAAAGAAACTGATACTCATTGGATTACAAATATCAAACTTTAGTATTTAGCTCCCACGTCTGGATGAACATGGAAAACAGCCAGGTACAGTGAAGTTTGGCAGAGGCCAAAACAAGAAGATAAAGGTGAAAGAGTTCACTAAATTAACTGTTCAGCTCTTCTACTCTGATTCCACTTTGATCTCTGCATCTGATATTTTGAATAATGAAGGCTAATTTGCTTTCTCTCAGTTGAGAAATGTTGCAGTAAATAAATAACAACAATACACAAAATGTTGGAGATACTGCATCAAAGCATGAGCTCCAACCTAACAAATGTGTCATAAAGAGGAAATAATGCATCCTGTAGAGGAAACAGTCATATCTGATTCATATTTTTAGTCTACATCCTTTAGTTTATAGTAGGCACTCAGTAAATATTTTCTAATGAATAAATTAACAGCTCATTGACAAGATGACTTCTCAAATCCCTTCTAACTTTGAGATACTGTGAAAATGATAGATGATCTATTGATAAACCAAAATAATATTAGGGACCAATGATACATACACTTTAAAGTTGTCTCTCTCTGGGGAAAGATAAAAGATTGAATAGCTTCTTTAGCCTCCCTGCCTCAACAAGACTGCTAGATTCATGTGTGCTGAAGAAATCCTCCATTAGCAGAGCTATGATCTCACTTCTACTTGAATAAAGCCCTTGATGAAGATGGGGCTTTGGAATGCCAGGGGAATTGGGTTTTGATTTGAGATCAGGTTATAACCACAGAATCCAGTGTCTGACATTGTGCCATTTGCCATTAGACATTTACCTTTCAATTCCCACAAATCAAATTTTCTCTTAGAATGGCTTGGAATGTCTTGAAAGATTCATTTTTTTAATTTATAAGTCAGTGACACTGAGAAAAAAAATATACAGTATTCTAGCTGCAACCACAACTATGTGGATTCATAGCGCACTCAGTAATCATAAAGGATTTTTCTTTTTGCCTTGAAACTTAAATCTTTTCTAGAAGATCTTGCTATTTTTATCTTGGAATGTTTTTGCCATGTTGGCTCTTTGAAGATTAACCTGGAATGCAAATAGGACATGCAATGGATGTTCTGTCTTACCCGGTGCTTAGAATGCCTCATGGTGACTGACTTATTGCTACAGGTTTGTTATGCTTTCTCAACCAGTGTTTGAACTCCTCCCATTCTAACCCATTCATCACCCTGATAGTCCTGTCCAAAGAATATCAGGTAAAATACAATAATCAGTCAAAGCCAGATGGTGCCAGTGGCAAAAGCAAGCATTTCCCCTACAGTGCCTGCAATAAATAAATAAATAATGCAATCACATTTGACAATTTAATGAGTATAAATTTACCACAGCAGGAAAATCCTCCCCAAATATTTAAACAATTAAAATGTAAAAGAAGAAATAAATAAGCATTTTGTAGTGGGAGACAGGACCAAATTCCTCTTTCATTACTCTTAAGAGATCCACTACATAATATATCTTAGACTGACAACTGAACTGAAAGGAATACATGGGGTGTGGTGCTACTAGTCCAGATTAAGGGAGAGAAATCAGGAGGGACATGGGGGAAGATGGAATGGATGCATTAGCTGTAGCATATTTTTAGCTTATTCTTATCATCACATCTGAGCAGAATTTAAATGCATTTATTTATTCATTCAATAAATATTTATTGAGCATCTGAAATATGCCAGGCACTGTACTACGTTCCAGAAAACATAAGTCACTAAAAGAGTAATGCAGCTCTCATGAAGTTTACATGCCACTGGTGTCAGCAGATTGTAAGTATCTTGGATGGATACAAGGGCCAGAGAGGAAACTGAAAGAGAATAAAAGGGGACAGATAGAGAGTGCTAGAGTGGAGTACTGTTTTTTATAGGGTAATGAATGAAAGGCTCCTTGATAAGATTTAAACAGATGAGACTTGAGTAAAGCCCTGAGGAAGTAAGGAAGCTATTCGTGAGAATATGTTGCAACAAAGCATTTCAGGCAGAGGGAACGTGCATACAAAATCTCCAAGGATATTGCAATAATCCAGGTGAAAAATATTAGTAGCTTTCACCTGATTTCTGAGTATAGGGTTGTATTAGTAAAAGTCTTGTGTGTGAGCAATAGAACCTGGACTGAATTAGAATAATATCAGAGTTCACATTATTGATAGGGAGGCTAGAGAACAAGGTTCAAAAAATAGTCAAGAATTAAGTAAAGACAGGCCCAGAAAACATGGTCAAAGCAAGACCACCAACTGATTAGGACATGGGCCCATGGATTCCATGGATTCCTGGATGCAACCACCACTGAAGATAATTTGTAATTGCCATTCCACCTTGGCATCATTCCTTGAACATTCAAAGAGACTGAGTCCAGGTCTTGAGATGTTCACATTCCAGTTCTCTGCAAGTGATGAGCCTCTCCACCTTCTAAGTTGAGGCAGGCTTACATTTTTATTCCTAGTTAATTAACTACATCTGTAAGATATGCTAATTATTTCTCTGAGTTCCATACTCCAAGAACCAATGTATATTAGCCCTAAGAATGTTGAGAGCACAGGGTGCACAAAGTTTAAGTCCATGGCATTAATATCTTATTTCTCAGTTAACCAATTTTATGTTCATTGAACTTCAGACATGTAAGAACACTTACACACACACACACACACACACACACACACACTATCCAAAATCCAGAAACTAGTCCTTTAAGAATCCCTAAAAAAAGAAGTTTAGATAGACGATTCATTTAATAGAGATATAACTTCATTATCATCAACAGCATCAATAATAATAAGCAATAACTAACATTAAATTTTAAGTATTGTAGATATATGAACACATTTAATCCATAAAAACCCTTTCAAGTTGTGGTATTTAAGTCTATAGATCTATAAATGTTTCAATCTTTCAGTCCTTGGAGGCTGGTTGGATAGTCACATCTACACAAGAAGAAACACTAGTGTATTCCTATACTAGGAAACATTCTTGAACGATTAGGAAAATGCCACCTGAGACTGATATAGTAATATTCTAGAATACATACCTTTAATTTGACACAAATAGGTCTATCACACTTTACTATGAGCTACTTCAGGGTAGAGAGTGTTTCTTTTTAAAAAAATTCTATATTTCCAGTACACAGCATAGTTCTTGGCTCATGGTAGGTTATTAATAAATGTTTGTTGAATGAATAAGTAATTTCCATATATTTGAAGAAAATGTTGTCTCTAAAATAAGTCTTGATGAAAAAGGCTAATTGAAAAATAAGATGAGTAAGAGCCAAAAGGTGGAAAACAGAAAAATAACTTCTGGTCTTCATTTATGAAAGAACCCTGTTCATTGAGGAACCATATAAATACTGAGTTAAACTTAGAAAATTTAGGGATGTGTACAGCCAGAAATTGGGAGCATGAGCCTCTGTCATCCCTCTGAAGGAGTAGCGCTGACACAGGAAGGAATTCCATCTTGGCTGTTTTCGAGTTGAGTGACCTTGAGCACAGAACCTCCTAACATCTTCACCATGAAGGATTGCCCACAGATCAGTGGTTCAAAAACTCTGCTCCCTAGGGCTTCATCAGAGGGGCACCAGGGGAGAGGGGGAGGCTGACCAGACAGATTTCTGATCCTGCAAACTCTGCTTAAGCCATAATAGCTTCTTTTGTCTGTTTTACATATTTGGATTCTAAGTAATATTTCATCTGGGTCAAAAAGATTCTGTGGCTAAAAAGTAGCTAAAAGAAAAACAAACTAGATAATCCTTAAACTCTCTTCAGCTCCACTAATCAATATAATTGTTATCATCAGGTACATAGAAAAATAGTATGACAACTTGTCCTTGGGATATTAAAGAAAAAATGTAGTTAGTGGCTTTAACCGTAGACCCAGTGTATGTAGCATTGTTTAGTGCCTTGTGAAATCTAAAACAGAGGAAACCCAGGAATGACTCTTAAACAATCTCTAGGGAAACAGAAAAGAACAATATATGTAAGTATAAAACATATAAATGCTCTCTCTCTCTCTCTCTCTCTATACACTCACACACAAGCGCACACACACCTATATGTGTATAAATATATATAAAGAGATGTGTTTATATGTAACACACACACACACACACATTATGGGGGAGGCGGATTTGCTGAAGAGTGAATGCAATATGGAACTAGATAGGGAACGAGGAAATGTCTAAAATGATTTTATAAAGGTGGTGATTTTTCAACAGACGTTTTGGAGGCAGAACGTGATTTGACAGAATGGAGGAAAGAATACATTTCAGGTGGAGAAAATAGTACCAGTTTTAATGTTAGGAGGTAATAAAAGTTCATATGTAGGTGGAGTGCCTAGAAAACTTTGTGATTCCCTAAGTGTAATCTCTAATCTTCTTGTACCAACATAGACCTGACCTGTTGACCCTCCACTGAAATCCAAATGAAACTCTTTTCTTAGTTCCAGAGAATTTGGCTGAAATTTGGTTTAATCAGAATAATACAGATTTGTTGGCTATTCCTGGAATACCATATCATTACTGGCAACTTGAAATTTACAGTGGTCTGACACTGCAGTGTCCCTGGGTATACATCAATTGAGGAGTCCAGAGGCTTAATGTAGGAATGATTTTCCACTTTATATAGGGTTCTGTTGAGAAAACAGCCTAATGGAAATGCCTGTGAAAACTGGACCAAAGCAATGTATGGCTAGATCAATGGGATGGAAAATGAATTCCCTTCTAGAAATGGCTCCACCTGGTTTCACCCCTGACTGGTGGGTCTCTAAAAGTTCCACCATGTCCCACCAAGTCAATCTCTTCAGTGTGGAATACTTGTTTCTCTCATCTACTTTCTCAGCAACCCAAACTACTCATGCATCTTCTCCACCTTCCAAGTACCAAAATTTAAAAAATATAACTGAGAAAAATGACACATATTTTTCAGCTGAAATGTGTTTCATCTTGCTTTCCTAATGATCATCCATTACTCTAAACAGGAAAATTATATTCTTTGGTTGTTCCCAAATTTGATTTTTGAGTGAACACACTCTCCAAACCTATAAATAAGATGTCTTTCCAAAGTTTGTTTTGCAAGTTACCAGTTTGAAAGAGATTATCATTTCCTAAAGAAATAAATCTTAAAGTGTTTAAGTTTCTCATCCAGATCAAAAAAGTATATGTAATTTCTATGTTATTTAGCTTTAGTTCAACAGGACCTAGCTACCTAATGATCATAGACCATTCTTTTTCTTTCCTGATTCTCTTAGCTATTCTTACAAGAAGAACAGATTAAATTGAAGCTATTTCTCCCTCACCAGAATTCCAAGGAGAAGCCCCTACCTTCTTGGCTCCACTCCCTAGAAGGAATTATATTTTTGTGTGTAGAAGATATAAGTTACCTGTTGGTAAACTACTGATTTCCCAGCCATTTATTCTTTCATTGCCCTGTAGGAAAATCTACTAGTATCTCCATTTTGTATTAGTTTAGGGATAGGTACAATCTCATCAGACAGATGAGCGCTTCAATACTGTAGGGGGACCAGGAAAAACAACAACGAAGCATTATTGTGCATAATTTTTAAAAATATAAATTAAAGAAAGTGAAAGGCAAGAGAGATGGTATACACAACCACAAATCATGTCATTAACAAAGAGGAAAGATTTGAAACCTCACCAGGGATTCCTGCCTGTGGGAGCAGTACCAGAAGATACCAGCTTTAGATGTGAGGAAAGGGCTGAATGTTTAGCGGTAAGTTTAGGAGGCAGAATAAGTGGCCAAGAAGGCATAGCTATATATTTTTAAATGACTACTGATTCTTAGCCCAGATAATAAGTTTATATTGTCAAGTATGGCTCTCTTTCTGATTCTTTTAGAGTGTCTCTCTACAAAATGGTGACTGTTATTTGCTGAAGCAACCAGCTGGCACCACTTGGGTGAAATCCAAGTCTGTGTGGTCTCAGCTCTGTGTGAGATATCTATTAGGTGCCCAATTATGGACTGTGCCAGAAGTGAGCAGTTTCCATGATTGATCAGTGGGAGTTGGGCAACCTTTGCCTTAGTCCTAACCAAAGTTTGCCATCACATAACTACTCGGTGGATGCTGACATTTTTTCATCTGTGTAGACTCCATTTACTTAATTGCTATTTAGTGAGAACCTACAGTGTGCAAAGCATTGAGTTAGAGCTCTGTGTAGGTAACAAATGAAACATGACTCTGACTCTAAAGGAGCTCCTGGTGTAGCAAAAGAGATAGACATGTAAACAAATATTTATAATAAAGTTTGTTGAATGTTGTAGCAGAGGTATGCAGTAGGCATAAAGATGGTATGAAGGGGAGGATAATCATATCAGACTAAAGGATAGGGGAATCACCATAAAGAAGAAGATAACTTCAGCCACATAGTGGAAATAAACTGGAAATGTGTCATATAGAAAACAGGAGGAAGTGAGACATTATAGGGCAAAACCCCCCACAGTGTTGGAAAGGGAGAAAAGATGAAATAATATGGGTCACTTTATGAAATAACACAATTGCAAAAGAGTCTGGGATGTGAAGAGGGGTGGGTTTTGAAGTTTGAGGAGATAGGCAGTGACCAGAAGATTAATAACTAAATATTTTTTAAAAAATCAGTTGAGAAAAATCTTAAAAAGAAAATAAAATGAGGGTAATGTGTTAGAAAGTAACTTGGACACCATTCAGATAGGAAGGCCCCTCAAGTGAAAAGCCAGAGAAAGAGCATTCTGGGCACAGGAACAGTACGTGCAAAGAAGAAGGAATGTGCTTGATGTGTTTTAAAAACTAAAAACAGGCCAGGAGACTTGGTGACCGAGAGGAGTATGGTAATAATAAATTAGAAAAGGAGGAAAGGCCTGGGTCATGTAGGATTTTATAGGCCTTGGTACTAATGAGTTTGGTTTTGATTCTAAGTGGAATGGGAAGCCATCACAGGTTTTTAAATAGGGGAGACGCATGATCTGATAGACTCTTTTTAAAAGACCAGTCTGGGTACTGAGGGAAGAATCGTTGGTAAGGGGTTGAGGGTAGAAGGTGGCAATGAGAGGAGAGGCTAATGTATTAGTCTCCGTAAGAGATGACTGGAGATGGAGAAGAGTGGACAGAGTTAAGATATATTTTCAAGGTAGGGAGTAAAGGAATGGGAGGAATGAAAGGTTTTTTGTTTATTTGTTTTTTAATTATAGAAACTAGGGAAAAAGTAGGAGCATCTAATGATAAAAGGAAGCTATAGGGAGTGGATCAGGGCTCTATTTCTGAATTCGATGACTGGATGAGACAGGGGCAGAGATGTGGGAACAATACGTGATGATTTATTTTTAGGACATGTTGCCACTGGGGTTCCTGTTGGTCATCAGAAAAAAGATTTCCAGTGGACTGTTATATGGAAAGCTCTAGAATTCAGGAAGTAGATTTAGCTGGAGAGCCTGAAGAATTCAAGAACTACTAGTCCATGTGAGAGTTGTGGGCATGGATTAGATTATTCAGAGCTTGTGTTGAGTAAGGACATGAGAGAGTAAGGATAAAAGCCAGAGTAACACCAACTTTTAAGAGATTGGTAGAATAGAAGCCAAGTGGGGGAAAAAATGCAACCAAAGATGTAGAAGAGAAAAACCAGAAGAAACAGGTGTTATGAAAGCCAAGAAAATAAAGAGATTCAAGAAGGAAGGTATGTTTGATGATGTCAAAAGTCCCAGAGAGTAGTGCAAGATAGTTCCACGTGTCTTTCTGGAAGTTTACTGAGCCTTCTATTTGTCTTGTACACTCTCTCAGAATCTAATACACAGCTCATCCCATAGTAGATATAAATCAATATGTGTTTCTTGAGCCAGGCACTAAACCAGACATTTACCTTCAAAGAGTTTGCAAACTAATTGGGGGAAACCAGGTATATATAAACACAAATGGATGATTAAGGTTGTTTGATGGATGACAGAGGAAGGGGGCAGGTAGTATGTATTACAGGATCTAAGAGGGCAAGAAGTCACAGGGAACTGTAGTAATCAGGATAGCTTTCACAAGTGATGTAACTCTTGCTTCAGAGCTTGGAGGTTGGGTGAGATTGAATTAGGCAAAAAAGGCAATTTTCCAAGTAGTGGTAATGACAATGAACAAAAGTACAGGAAAACTGTAACTTAAATTCATACTAAGTCTGGCTAGGACTGAATATCCAAGTAAAAGAGAAATTTGCTATAGAACATGTCTGTTACAAGTTGGAAAGCCTTAGAGATGCCTTCGTTCAATATTTTTGTTTTACATAAAAGGAAATGACAACCCGGAGAGACTAAATCTGTTTAAACTGACAAGCCTAGTCAATGCCAGAGCCGGCAGGAGATAAGGCAAGAATAGGAGATTGGTGATGGATTCTGAGGAGCCTTAAAAAACAATCACAAATCAATAAATTAGAATTAACCCTGTAACAAAGAGAAAGCATTGAAATTTTGAGAAAAGGGGAATTAAATGTAAGATTAGCCAGCAGGCAGCATGTAGAGGTCATGCTGAAAACAGGGAGTTTTGGTGACACTCCAGCCTTTTTCACCTGGAGTTTCTCATCTGAACTACAGAACACAGCAAAATGAGTGACTATTTTTTCTTCTTCCAAGGATGGTATGTAACCAGTACCCATCTAGATGCACAGGAGACGGGTTAACTCATTATACACATATGGACATTAGGGCCTTAGGGATTTAGGGGCTTGGTTCTCTTCTGAAATGCTGGTTTAAAAGGGCTAGCAGAAGGTAGAAACAACACGTGTGAAACGGATTACAAATAGAATTTGGTAACTCATAGTATGGCCTTCAGAAAGGAAGGAATAGTATATTCCCATGTTATAAGCTGAGAAACTGGAAATGTGCTAGAATCTCTAAAAGATATTGTCAAGAGAAGGGGAGTAGGAAGTCTAATCTAGGGAGAAGATAATTAATTTAGCATGACACTTTTTAAGATAACAACAAAGAATAAAGGGAAAAATAATATTTTTAATGTCTGGAAACATTGGATTATAGGAAAGTTAATTTTCTTAATGGTTTTCCTGTGCTTTTATGGTTTGTTTCTTTACAGATGAATTTTAACTATATATCCAATTTGAGTACAAGTGACAATTTTGGTAAGACATGTTTAATAAAATAGATTTCAGTATGTACATGAACTAATCAGCCTTCAGTGGCACTGGAATGAGAACACAGAAGAGGACAGTAGAGGGCCTGTAGGAAAATCCGTAATTATTAAAAAATATTGTCTAGTACATAAGGTACAACAACAATGACAACAAAATTGAATTTCTCTTTTTAGCCAAGAATAGCTTCTTTCCATTAAGTGAGGATAAAAACTGGATTTGGCCCTAAGTGTGGTTAAGTATATTTAAGTATACTAGTGCCCAAACTTCTTGGATTCTTTTCTGAATACTCCTTCTCTTGGGCATATTGTGTTTTCCAGATGATGTTTAGAAGTGAGGTCTGAGCCATCTGTGGTCATTAATGATCCCATGACAGTTTTTACTAGAGGGTTATGGCCCAATTCCAAACTGAGTAATTCTATTTTATAATTCTAATCTCTTCCTCCCTTTTCAATTATAGAAACCGTCATTTCCTCCTCTGTACTGGTTTCATCCCAGAGGTGTAAGGTATGAAGTTCAAGGTGGAAGAAAGAATGTGTAAGAAATTAAGTTTTGTCCTTGGTTTTCTATACAGCTCTCAGCTCTCCAGTTAACTGCCCATCAGTGTGGAAGCACAAATCTGGCTGAGTTATCAAAAGGCTATCACCTTGAGTCTTTCAAATAGGCAATCAAAGCCCTGAGGAACACTGAATTAACAGGATTAGCATGAAAGACTTATTCAAATGAATACTTAATACCAACCTGAGTTCTCCAGTGTAACTTTCCTAGGTGACAGAGAAAGCAATCTCCTTCTCTTACATTGGGGTAATTAAATCCTTAAGGAGTAAGGAAATATTGCAAAAGGTGCTCTTCAGAAAAAAAAAAAAAAAAAGATGTTTGAATAAATCAAATCCCCAACTTGATTTTACTGAAGAAAGAGCTGCTGTTTTTTAAGTAAGACAATATCATTCTCCCTTTCCTTTTGAAAATCTTGGAAATTTTTAGAAAGATTAATCCAACGAAACTTGGATTTGGAAGAAAAATTCTCCAAGTGCCTAGGTGAAAAGAAATGAGGGAGTTCACGATGGATCACTTATGAAGTCTTGCTATTCCTTTCCATCTCTCAAATGAAATATTACTTTTCAAAATTGATATAAAGAGAAAGGACTTTGAAATGCAATGTTCACCCAAAATCTACTCAACGCCTCTATCTCTTTGCCTGAACATTGGTAAGAGTCTGGCAACCACACTGCGCTGTCCCAGTACAACATGAACTTACAAATCTAAAACTCAAGCTAATTATTTAGAAAATGAGAATTTCTTTCTTTCTTTCTTTTTTAGGTAAATAATGGAGACAATTGCCTCTACTAAAATTTGAATAGAACTGTGGAATACATCCTTTGGAAACAGCTCTTGTGGCCAAACAGCTATTGGCCATTAAGAGGAGCTTTTAATTCTCAGCTTATATTCCAAGCAGGTAAATTGGTTTCTGAATCAAAGCAAAGTAAGAATGAAAAGAGGATGTGCATTCTAACAGCTTCCAGTCAGGCCTAGTTATGCTGACTAAAGAGGTTTCGCAGCTACTTAAAAAAGCAGCCAGTTCCTGAGTTCACTTAACCTTTGGAGATCATTGCAGTTATTTTTCTCTTTGCCTGATCGAGCTCTTCTATCTAGTTATTAATGGGAAGATATTAGGGTCTTTCCAATTTTCATTTAAAAATAACATTTTGAGTAGTTATTGGAACTGGAATTACAAATAATGGATGTAAGGCTAATTACCAATATTCTACATTTAGAGCAAACTGATGCATATGGAGACAACAGCTCAATATTTTAGAAAGTGCCAATTTTCTAAAAATAGATAAATATGGTGATTATTGCTGGAATTAATTCAAGAACATTCAAAATGAGATGACTAATGTCAAGGAGTAGCATTTCTCTGATATAAATCCAGCAGAGCTGTTTTATACTCATTATTGCCCAATTTTTTTTTTGCGGAAACTGATTCTCTAAACTAAAAAAAGAGACGTTAGAGCAAAGCTACATCATGCCAAATTAGCAAGAATATACGGTAGCTAGTATCCCTCTTAAGACAAGTGGTACCTGCTAGAGTTAGGCCTCTGGAAGACAATGAAAACCCAGAGTCTGCCATCTCCAGATACAGAGATTTACCCTAACCTTTCTTTTTTAGATATATAAGCTTATGGGTTCAGTAATCAGTGTGGTTACTGCTTCCTTTTAGAGCCATCAGTGATGATAACCCTATGAATAATAAGCATATGTAATACAGGCCAAATTGAAAACAACCAAAGGGAAAAATTAATGGTCCACCACATTTGAGATAAATCTCTTCTGATCTGCGTAGCTAGCCTACTGAAGACGTAGAGGTATATATGCAGGAAACTCTTTCTCAACCAATTTACTCTCTCACTGGATTTAAGGTGTAGGCTTCCAGAAATTGTGTCTAAACTATGTGACCTCACCCTTCGTTCCGTCAGAGATACTAGCCCAGAGGCAGTAACTAGCTGATCCGAGCAGAACCAATGGATTTCATTCATTCATCCTCACTCATATTCATTCTCTCTTTTTCTCACTCTCTCTCTCAATTTCTCTCTCTCTTCTCATTTAGAAGTTTAGATTAAGAAATATAGAAACTAGGGTTGTTAGTGACACTCTTTTAGACGCAAGACTCCAGAAAGAAAGTTTATCTCCTGTTGAGATTCCCAGATCTACCCTAGTTCACATAGGCTTGGCTGTTCAACTTAATTTCATGTGATCTCTAGTTTGTTTTTTTTTTTAATACACTCCTTATTATGGACTCTTAAGGTTGGTTTCTGTTACTTGTGCCCAATTAAAAACCACATATATAATAGAAGTGGTGCGTGCTGAAGCAAAGAAAGAGAGAAGGAGGGAGAGGGGGATGTGGCTAGTGTTGAAGGATTAAAAGTGATACTGACCATTAACCAACTACAAATATAATTTAATAAATTATTATTTCCTTCCGGACACCAGCTTATTTTCAAATTTCTAGTTAATATACCTTTCTATTGTACTCTACATGAGCCTCCTGTATAAAAGTATTTTTGCATAATATGTATAATACTAATTTCTTTATGTTAAATTTTTGGCTTCTAAGAAAAACAGAATCTCTTGGACTAACTTCATCCAATTATTATACTTTAAAATATTTCCAAATATTATCCATATGTTTAAGAACTCAGTTTCTTTGGATTGCAGAATTCCATTGCTTATATGAGAATTCGACGAATTTTGTTGTATTAAATCAGTAATGTATCCCAATCATAACCAGAACACAGGAAAAATGAAATGTCTTTTGTGGAGATCCTGAGGGCTCAGAAAAATTATAGTATTTAGAGTTGGATTTGGAAAGCTTCAGGATTATATGTTACCTCTCTGATCAGGTTTGTTCCTGTTGCATTCAGGAATCTTGAAGCTGTTATGGAAACGGTGCTCAGGTGATAATATTTGAAGTTGCTCCCCCAACCAGGCTGCACCTCCCCTTTTAGTCTCCCCAGCAGCCCAGCATCGTCTCTCCACTCTTCTGCCTGACTGGACCCTCATGTGACGGATGTGAGCACAGCATGCCTGGTACGCTTAGTGCTGAGAACCCAGTTTGGAGGTGGAGTGGGGGTGGGGATGCGGGAGAAGCAGCAGACTTAGCAAATGGAGAAGGGAAGACATGTAAACGACAAGAAAAGACTAAAACAGGAAAAGATAAAAGGGAAAACTGTGGATATTCCAAATAGATTTGAATTGATCCTGGGTCTTATAACAATTTGCATGTTGGCTTATCTAAATTCTGTCACTGAAGTTTTCAAAAGAAACAGTAAAGACATACTATGCTCCCATCCATTAGCATGGTTAATATGTACTCAGTAGAGAATAGGAAAGGGGGTAGAAACAGGAATGTATATAGTCTATACAGACAGCATGGGTACTTCTAGTTTGCATAAAGCCATGACTACTTTAGGGCTCAATATATGAAATTCCTTGATTAATAATACTTTACATTTGAAAAGCACATTGTTTGCAAAATACTTTTATTTTTATCACTTTATTTGAGCCTCACACCAAACCTACTAAAAAGAAGCAAGTCAGGATTTGGAGGGATCCTTTTATGTGTCCACTATACAGATGAATAAACTGAGGCTCAGAAAGGTTAAATTACTTACCCAAGATCACACGACAAGCAATTGGCAGAGCCAGGTCTAGAACCCAAGGAAAGGGTTTATTTCACTACAAAGACATGAAACAGGACATTAAACAAACAACATCTAAGAAAATAAGATCTATAAACAATTAAGATAGGAAATCTAGAGGGTCACACTCCAAATACCAAACCTGAACGAATGACTGACTGCAAAGGTACCTCTCTGATCTAAGCAGACAGGAATTACAACTTTGACTACAACTGCCTTGTGAGCTGAATGTGCATTTTACACAAAGCCCGTTCTGAATAGGTGCACAGGAATGGTCTTCTGTCCCAAAACATCTCTCCTAATGGCCCATTGTGATGTTCCTTCCCTCCCTACGTTTACTCCGTCAACAAATGTTTATTGAGAATCTACCATGTACCAGACACGGCTTAAAATACCTGTGTGTCTAAAATACTTATTTGAAAACTTGGAAGGGACACATTTTTTCTTAAAATTCTCCTTCCATAGCCTCACCCAGTAAATGCTAGCATGTGCTCATATTACTTAATCAGAAAAACTCCATTTGGATGTAAGGGGTGGAAAAAAGGATAGGAAAACTCAATGTCAAAGAGACTGGAAGCTTTGAGCAAGATATAGAGTAAGAGTACAACCACTGAGGAACACTCCTTAACTTCAGTGGTTGAAGACAAACTTGACTTACAAATTATTTAGTCTCACAGCTCTTCTCAAGGACATGCCAATGCAGTCAGAGAAAATAAACCACTTAGAGTTTGGCAAGAGTATCTTCATGGAAAGCTGTGGTTGTAATCTGCCCCACACTGGGCACAATAGGTCTGTTTGAGAGTCTAAGTCCTTTCAGTCTCTTTAAACCTAAGAAAGACCCAGTTGATCTAATTCTCATTCATTTAACAGACAGTTGAGGGACTACTTACCATTCACCCTCCCTTTACCTCCATAAAGAGTTCACTTTGTGGAATAATATTATTTGGATACCTCAGTGGGAAGAAAAGAAATCCAAATGAAGGTAAAATTAATTTTTGAGCACAGGCCAACAGTACATACATTTTTTTGAAGTTTGTGTGACCAGTGATATAAATCAACTAAGGGTAGCAACAGATAGTTTCAGGTTCTATTTGTAATAGTTGTGGAGCAAAGTAACAAGCACAAGTACTTGGGGCCCCAAAGGAAGGTCACATGAAGGTCCAACAGTGTGGTAACCATGCATCTAAACCGAGACTCTGCTGACCTCGGTGGGTGGGGCTGGGATGCTTGTTGGTGGAGGAGGACATGGAAGGGAGGTTTCCAGATAGTACCATCTATGGTAATTTGGAGAAATACAGTCTATAAATGGGCTCATTTTGTGCCTACTTTTAGTAAAAACTGATGGTTGTCATGTCTATAAATCAATACCAAGAATCAATGATGATCAGTTCCACTTTAAAATTTCATGCCAATAGATTTTTTAAAAATCTACTAGTAGATTCTATCCATTTAGATATGCTACAACTTGTGGAAAGACTATAAACCCGGCTCTATAGTTACTTAGCAAACAGATTATCCATGGTTAAAACCTATTACTTTATGTACCAAGCATTATGGTAGACACTAGAGATTGAAAACAAAAATTAAGTTTTCATCCTTTCCTTCAAGGGGCTCACAGTGTGGACACCAGTGTGTAAAAAGTAAATGCTATATGGTGCAGTGAGTCATAATAGAGATAGTACAAAATGTAGGCTGAGCACAAAGAAGGTAGAAGAAAACTTAGTTAGGCAGGTCAAGAATGGTTTTAAAGATCTAACTCTTCCAGGGAAAATGGGAATATTCCAGGCTGAGACGGAAGTGTAATGTGGGCGGAGAGTACAGCATGAGCAAAGGCACCAAGGCCTAGAATATTGCTGTGGTGTCATAAGGTGAGATGGGTGGGTGTTTGAGGATGGCACTGGAAAGGTAGGCAAAACTGAATCATGTCATCCATGCTGAGGAGTGATATTTTAACAAGAAAAATAATATGACCAGCTTTGCATTAGGTAAAGACAACTCCAATGTTATTTGCAAGGAGAATTGAAAAAGAACTATGTGGATATAGGAAGTCCATGTGAGAAGCTATTGCCTTTGTCCAGATGAGAGGTAATAAAAGTTCTGAGCCAGGTTATTTATATAAACAGATAGGGTTGAAAAGCAGAGGAGGTATTCAAAATCTCTTAAACTAGGATTTAGTAACTGGATATGAGAGTTGAAAGAAAGGACTACATTTGGGATTACTCCAAGGTTTCTAAAGCCCTGAAGCCAGATGGACAGGGTTCTAGCAATAAGGATAATAAGGAAGACCAAATGTGACACAAAACAGAGGACGGGAGTTTGGTTTTGCACATAAACTTAATGAGCTTGGATGTCTCTGAAATACTTGGGTATCTGTGGATCTGGAGCTCAAGATAAATATCTCATCTACAGATTTGGAAATCACACAGGTGGTTAAAGATCTGGACATGGATGAGATCACCTAGGTGATCGAATGAGAAGAGAAACGGATCAAGATCATGAACCAGAAGATCATCGATGTTTTGGGGGGAAGAGAGTAAAAGAAGCCAGCAAAGGAGACTGAGAAGATCCTGTCTGAGAGGGAAGAGAGCTATCCTGGGACCCAGTTAGGAGAAAGCTCCAGAACCAGGCTAGACAGCAATACAAAATGCCAAAGAGATGTCAAATAAGATGCAAACTAAAGGGTCACTAGATGTGGTGCCCTTTTCAGAATATGTTCCAGTGGAATTATGGAAACAAAATCCTAATTAAAGTAGATGAAACAGTGACAGAGGGGAGAAGGTGAGTGTGGGGAGAGTACTTGCAGGAAATTTGTTCGACGAGGAGGTAAGGCAGAACACTCACTATAGACATGGGGACATCGAGTCAGGAGAGGATCCTTTAAGATAAAGGAGACAAGAGCATATTCACAGCCTCTGAGGAAAGGAGTTAATACAGTACAAGAGGATGAAGCTCAAGAGAGAGCAGGGCATGAGGGAGTGAGGTTCTGGAGAAAACACAGGGGAAGGAATAAGAGTACAAGCAGAAGGCTCAACTATGACCAGAAGGAAGTCACCTCTAACAGAAAAAGGTGACATGGGGGGCACTTGGCAATCCTGAAAAACTGACGTTCTAAGTCACATTGCAAAACTTGGAGAGAAATATTTTCTAATATTTGTATTGATCTTTGTTTTCACATTGTTTAATCCCTACAAAAATCCTTAAGGGAAACAGGGTGTTTTTTTTGTTTGTTTTTTGTTTTTTGTTTGTATTTTGGTTTATTTGTTTGTTTGTATTTTTTGGTTTTTGTTCCCATTCTACAGAAGGAAATTGAAGCCCAAGATGATGTGATTCATTCAAGATCTCACAATCAGTAAGTGGCATCAGCTAAGGATTCATAGTACAGTGTTCTTCTCAACTTCAGAGAATGCTATGAAGATTTAATTATTTAATTACAATGGTACAGACGCAACCTGACTGTACTCCAGAAATTCAAAAGGGGGAATGCCTGTGCACAATCACTTCTTTGGTTTGCAACAGACACTGTTTGGTTGCCTTAGTGCCTCTGTTACAACCAATAGGGAAGTGAATAGTTCAGTGCTGTATCTTCTCTTGAGATGACCTGGTTATGTGTATTCTTTGAACTATTAATAGAAGAAGAGTTTAGTCTTGTCTTACTTTATCAATATGAACAAGGGGAACATTTGCTAAATATATATGCTCTATTATTGCCTGAAAAAACCCCAAACCCCTTTCTTATGGGGCCGGGTAAGACTCTGAAGTCTGTGTATTAATTCAGCCCCAGGCGTAACACTGACAATTTCACTATCATTGAGGCAAAGGAGACCCTAAGCCACTCTCCCTCTTGGTGTATAGGAGCACTGCCCTTTAGCATGAAACATCAAAGAAGGTTTCTATAGTTTTGCCAGCTCAGCAAGAAAGAAAATTAACTCTGCATTTTCTTATTCCAGTTGCCTCAGCATGGGTTGGTAGGGGGAGGGGGGTGGAGAACAGAGTTACACAGACTGTCAGCATGAGAGAAGAGGGCTTATTATGTATGCACCCTGCCATGAGTTAGAAAGAATCATAGAGTCACCAGAAATGAACACATTTCTAGATTCACCATGAATTTCCTAAGGTTCTCTGCAAGTCCAGATAATTTGGCAAAAAACAAAAAATGCCCTTTAAACAATTTCTTCTGTTTAAATTCGTAAATGTGGGGTGAAAATCCCTACATTTTTTTTTTAAAGAAAGAGCAAGCTTCAATTACATTAAGTAGAATGCCTCCATTTAATTAATTCACTAAGTCCCTGGATGACACTGGGTGTGGCTCAGAGAGATTTAGGAGGAATCCAATGTATCACCAGGAAGAAGCGCCTGCACCAAGCAGCAAGGCAGCAGCATCCTTCCAACACCTTCCCAAGGCTGCAAGGAAAAGGCACAGCGAGGTTGGAATTCTAAGCCTCAGATCAACGCTCCCAAAGATAAGAATTTATTTGTTGTATGAGGAAAAAGGCGGATGTTGGCGGTGGCTGGGGGCTGAGAGGTAGAGGGGCTACTTGCTTGCGTGGTGTTCTTTACACCTCAGTTACAAACTAAAATCATTATTTTTAAACAAAGGAAACACCTCATAGTTTTCTTGCTTTGTAGACACAGATCACACCTTGCAAGTTTTTAATCATCTGCAATATGCATGGCAATTAAGCTATTTAAAGTAAGTCCCAAGATATTTGAAAATCGTAAGTCAATAAAATCTCAGGGATTCTTTTATTTTATTTCTCCTTTGCCTACTCATTTACCATATTCTCATCTCCACCCCAATCTCATTCTCTTCTTCCTCCTACAATAATCTATAATGGTAACTAATGGCTAATATACATCATTTAGGCTTTCTTCTCACCCATTGGCAATGTATTACAACTTAGAAATCCAAGATTGCTTCTTTATGCTGCTCAAGTGGAAGAGGAAGGAAGTGCAAGCCCTCCAGCCCCCTCCCACGTTTCTGCTGGATTTCATGGGTGTGGCAGAGTTTAGACCTTTGCAGGTTTTTGCCCTTGTTTTATTCCCTGTTAAGTACTAGGAGGATGAATAGATGTCAAAAGGATGGACACCACTGGATTTTGCCATGAATGATACAGGATCATTTCACCCACAAGAAGGAAACCTGTGTGAGACTTAAGTACTCACGCTGTATAAATGCCAGTCAGTGAGTGTAGTGTGAGCCCACGCCCTGAATACACCATTTCCTTCAGTCTGATTGAATGGTACCCTAAATACTAACTAGTATGAATGATACACAATAGTGGTATATAAGAGACATGACCATTTCACACATAAGTACACATTTATAAAATGCATGGGCAAAATAGGACAATTTCTATACCCTTCATTTTCTCTTTTGAATATGAATGATGCTAAAACACAGGAAGGCATGTGGTAAGCATACAGAGTACACGCATGACTGTTGCATATGAAGTATGTGGATGCTGTACACATTTACATGTGAATTTCTCCCTAAACACACAATTTCAGCTCCATTAAATTGCACATCAGAATATGAGCGCTTGGGGCTGTCAGAGAGATAGAACCCGAGTGAAGGCAGCTGTCCTCATTTTAGGAAGGGAATTCCTTTAGCCCTAACTCCCTTTCTAAAAATCATGCGTGGTTTCCTTTATCAGAGAAGATGCGTATGTACTTCAATGTGTATAAAGAGGTGGGAACAAGTTGTAAACCAGCATATTTTTCTTTCTGAAATTAAAGATTTTTTTAAATACATAGCTTTGGCTTTCTTAAGGCTCCGCCTTCCTAAATTTTATTTCCCCAGCTCACCAGTGAAGTAACCTCAGGACTTTTCTTTGATGGTGTACTTAACCTAGACACCTGTATTTATTACATTTATATATTAAAATAAAGGAACTCAAGAGAGAAAATGTCCTGGTTTGAAAAATGAGCCAATGGAAGCATCAATGTCCAGAACCATAGAGCACTTCAGAGAAATGCTGCAAATACCCGTCCCCCACCCCCAATATCTGACTTTTCCCCAAACATGCCCACACAATCCAGGATGCCTGCTACTTTACATTTTATTTATTTATTTATGACTCTACACCCACTGCTCAGACATTCTGCTGGTCTCCCTTCCCCTTCCTGTTCCTTCTCCTTCATCCTCACTCCCCACCCCTCCTTCCAGGGCGCTGGCTAAATGTGCAAGGCTGGCAGGCTGCTGCTTCTCCACTGTCTTCCACCCCCTTCGGATTCAGGGAGTGTATTACAAATTGCCTAATTTCCAATACCTGCACAGGAAATAATACCCAAATCCGATCTCTTGCACCCCACCCCTAAGGCAATCAATCTGCAAAGGGCTTCTTTGACCAAGCCTGCCCCCACTAACCCCCTACCCTGCCCCCACCCCCACCACAGGCACACACACGCGCGCGCACACACGCACACACACGCACACATTCACCCATATCCCACACCCATTTTTTTCTCCTCAACCTTCGCCAAAATCACTCAAACGTGTTCCAAGAAATGTTTGAAAGCTTCTTTTGGAGACTGTCACGGCACGATGGGTTGCTGCGGAATACCGCACTCGCCATTCCTCCCCACTCTCACCCCAATCAAGTTTCTGAAACGTCTTTCAAGAAATAAGCGAGCAATCTGAAATGGAAGAAAAACCTGGGCAGTGGGGGAGCAAAGGAGGGGATTCAGTTCTTGCTAATCTTAGATGTGCCCCTCTTCCTGATAAAAATGAGTCACCGTGCTTATCATCCAGGATGTTAGCACGTCTCTGGTCACAGATAACCCCAGGAAAGAAGCAAGGGAAGGGGGTAAGAGAAAAGACCTGGCTTCCAACAGGTAATACCCGGCTCGGCTGGTCTTTCCCATCCCGTCTGAGCTCAAGGCTCCTAGGGGCGTGGTCCACCCTCTCCTCAGACCAGCTGGTGCACAATCGGCTACTGGTCTTAGGAAGGGGATTTTCCCCTTCTGCACGGCCAATTTCTCCCCCAGTCCCAGTTGGGGTTCTCTTTCTAAAAAAAAAAAAATCTCCCAAATAACAGCTCCATTCATTCATTGAAAAATAAATAAATAAACAAGCCTTCACGTTTTTCTATAAATACCTGCGCCCCTTTGAAGCACATGCATGTACGAAACAAGGCATCTTCCGCAGCACATGTGAGAAAATTATACGGCAGACAGGCAATACCCAGCCTTGAATATTATTTTCTCAACCTGCTTTTTGCAAATGATATAAAGGTTCGCCTCCCCATCTTGTAGGTAGAGTCCACGTCTTCTTCCCCACACCCCTTTCCACATCCACACCCTCAAGACCAGTGACCTAAAACGCTGAGCATTCACTAATAGGAAAAAAAAAAATCTTATTTCTAACCAAACAGACGTATTTTTTCTTCCCTTGCCCTAATTACTAGCAGCATTCCAAAACCAGAGCATGAAAGACAGAAAGGAATAAAAGCTGGGATGCAACCATCAGTTACCATATGCTAAGGAAACGCGAGCACCAAGGCCAGAGCAGAAGCAGTAAAAAATTTTTTTGCCTTTACAGGGAAAATATTGTACTCTGGTAATTTCACAACAGCAAAAAGTAAAAATCTTTAGCTCTACCTGTTTGGTTCTTCTCATACAGCACAGCATGGTTGTAACGTCCCTTGCCTTCTTCCTGCCTTCTCTCCTTTCCTCCTCTCTCTTTCTTATTCCCCCCCTCTCCACCTCTTTTCTGCTCGCTTGCTCACTCGCTCTCTCGCGCTAGCGCGCTCTCTCTCCCTCCCTCCCTCTCTCTCCCGCACACACACCAGGGCAGTTAGCAGCAACTGTAAGGTCCACAGCTATTGCTCATCGCACATGCTCTCTCCCTCCTGCGCGCTCGCTCGCTCTCTCCCTCTCTGTTTCTCTCTCTCCTCTTTTTTCTCTCCCCCCACCCAATCTCTATCTACATATCTTTTTCTTCCCTCTTTCCTCCGTCTCTTTCTCAGAATTGTTCACTAGCTTTCAATGACTAATCACTTCCCCCAGCCCCTACCCCCACTCTAGGCAGTCACCCCCTCCCAGTCCCCTGCCAGCCTCATGAATATTTAAACATCTCCAATCTGGACCCAATTACCCACCGACTTTTCCACTGCATTGAGAGGGTGACGGGGTGGGGGCAGAGGATATTCCAGCCAATCCAGGAGATATGATGGAGCATGTTTTAGGGAAAAAGGGCTTGAGGAATGCTTGTATTTCTTTACTAACTCTTCTTCTCTTTTCCCAATATCATAAAAGCAAAGAACAGCTATTCCTAAAGAGGAAATGTAGTCAGACCTATACAATATAAGTTACATCTGCCATTTAGATTTTATGCACAGTTAATAATTGTGGGGATTAAGTTCTCTCAAAAAATAAAATAATATGTAACTATCATACACTGTATATATACTGTTCTTAGTACATATAACCTAAAATAAGTACACACATAAACTTAAATATGCAAAAATGTATATCATATATGCTCCAATATTATCCTGGAAAAATTCACCAGAGTATACAGCATTTTAAATATTCTAAGCACTTCAGTTCAGAATAATAATGTTCAGGAATTAGCATTCATATCTAAAATCACATGGTAGTTTTTTTCTTTAATGTACATCCAATACACCTATTTAAAAATTGTGGTTTCTTCTAATTTTACTGAAAAATCAAGCTTATTTGAAGAACAGGTCTGTGTAATACTGATGATGACCAGAATGATATTTTACAATTTGGACAAGATGGATAAAAGTAAACTCATCCGTGACAAGAAAAGATACATTATGAAACCTACTTCTTCGATTACTTCTATGGTCTTTCATAATTTGCAGTGAGGAACATGTAACTTTCAAAATGTCTATAACATAATTTTTTGTTATTTATTGCTGTATGAGCTTGAATATGTCACTGAAGCTTTTTGCACCTAATTTTCTCATCTTTAAAATGGAGATAATAATGCCAATTTTGCCAGCATGTTGTGAGGACCACATAATGTAACACATGCAAACACAACAGAGCCTCTCTCATCATCGTGTAGTAGCTTTACTCCAGAGGCTGCACTTTTCTGAAATTTTGGTGACATTTTCAAGCGAATATCTCAACAAACTTTTCAAACTATTTCTTGTTGTTCATTAGTGATGACAAGCACCCCTAATTAAACAGCTCATATTCTTCCTAGTTCCTCCTAAACATAAACCTAGCTAATAGGTGGCAACCAGACAGCTTATTATCATGAATATTTCAGGATCACTGAGCTCAATAGGTGCTTGACACATTTCTTGAGGGAGGGGCACATAACTCAACCCACAACACCTGCATTGTCTGCCAGTACTTGCTGGCTTCACTTACGTATTCAACATTTTCTATGTTGCAAAAATAATCCTGCCCTCAAGGAGATACACACATACATGAAAAGCAAGACAAATGCTATTTGAACAGAACATAATTCAGTGTCAAATGCATATTTTAGGAATTCAAAATAGGAAATAAATCACTGTGGACTAGAGTAGGCCTTTTATTTCATAATTAGGATTTAAACAAATAAAGAAGACACGATGAGTTTTAGACAAGGGCAAGACATTGCATAAGAAAAGACAAAATGCACAATTACTGCATGATCAAGGGACTGTCAGTATGCACAGGAGGGGAAGTTGTAAAGGGTAGTAGTAAGAGACAAGTTTGGAAAGGTAGGTCAAAGCCAGATTAAGAGGGACCTCAAAGACCAAGCTAAGGGGATATCTTAGTTTCCTAAGCCTGCTATAACAAATTTCCACTAATTTGGTGGGTTAAAATAGCAGAAAATTATTTTCTCACATTTTTGGAAGTTGGAAGTTGGAAGTCCAAAATCAAAGTGTTGGCAGGGTTAGTTCCCTCTGGAAGCCCTGAGGGAGAATCCATTCCATACGTTTCTCCTAGCTTCCATGGTCAGTCCTTGGCATTATTTGTTTTGGAGATGCATCACTCCAATCTCCGCCTTTATCTTCACATGACCTTCCCTCCTCTGTGTCTCTGTGTCTTCCCCTCTTCTTACAAGGACACCATCATTGAATTTAGAGCCCACCCCAAATCTAGAATGATCTCATCTTCAGATTTTTTAACTTAATTTACGAATTACATCTGCAAAGCCCCTTTTTCCAAATAAGTTCACATTCACAATACCAGGAATTAGGATTTGGATGTAGCTTTTTGGGGCACTACAAGGGATTAGACCTAAGGTTTGTGAATGGGGACAATTTAGAGAATACCTGTGGTAATGTAGCATAGTATGGAATGGTGAGAAGGACACTCTGGGGCCCAGTAACAAGGACATGGAGTTCTTCTAATGCCTAGATCTGGGAGGAAAAGTAGAAGAAACAGTAAACTATCACTTGTTAAGTGCCTAGCATGCTCCGAGTATCACATATTTTGTCTCATTTATCTCACAGGAGAATGTCTAGGAGAAAGGGAAAAATGGAAGGACTGAAAGTCATATGGAGATTGAACCTAAGCAACCTGGAGAGAGAAATAAAAAATCAGATGTCAGGAGATCCAGAAATGGGCCTAGTTTTGTGTGGAAGGTAATGAGTCAGGTTTGAAAGTGTTCATTTTATGGAAGCATTGACATGTTCAAATGCAATAAGATGAGATTGTAAGAAGCAAGACTCAGAATTGTCTTCCTATGGGTGATTGTTGGAGCCATCGAAGGGAATTCATTTTCTGAGCTATGGTGTGCTATAGAAATCAGAGGACCAAAAAATAAACTTGGAGCAATATCCAGAATTCATGAAAGACAGGATCAAGAAAAGGAGCAATCAAGGGCCTCAAAAATGCTTGAGAAAGTTTTCTTGCTTTCTTTTCTTAAAATTCATTTATTAACTCAATTGACTTGTCATTATTTAAAGACTTGCAGAATTAAATGCACCTAGGTGTGATTTTATAAGTATCCATAGCTAGAATTATTCATGGAATGACACAACCTCATTCCAGAGGAAGGGAACATTATATACTTTATTATCTCAAGATATTATTTTAAAACATCCTGAGTGAAAATACTGAGATTCAAAAACCATAACAATGGCTGGTCAGAAAAATGACATATCAAGACCCAAGATTCAAAGTAGGACACCACAGAGGTGCAATGACATCAAACTAACATCCTTTCTCCCCAAAAGGAACAAAACAAAACAAACTCCAACCCAAAATCTCTACTTCCCAATGGTAGAATTAATAAAGCATTTGGTCCTCACTATAGTGAGGCATTATCCACACATGGATGTCTTGTGTGCATCTACAAGGTGACGAAGAAATAGCAGCAGAGACCACAAAATTAGATACTTGCTCTATACAAAACAAGCTACAACAATCATTATAACTAAGGGCGTACTGGGAAATCTTTAATCCTCCTGTGAACTTATAAACACCCTTTAATAGCATCCAGGGCTCAAATGATCTTGATATGGGGCACATTTATTGAGGTTTGTTAGCACCAAACCACCATTAAACATGGATTCCTCATGTTTGCCATGTCCCATGGCTTGGCAATGAACAATACAATGTTGAGTAAAATTTCCCTCAAGTAGGAACTTCAGAATTAAGTATTTGACTACTTGCTAGAAATACACAGAGATGGCACACAGATACTCCATCTCAAACTAAAACGCAGCTTGACGTCCTGGCTGCCAGCTTGTTCCTCTTCCGGTAGTCCCAGTATTAGTGAAGTGCCCATCCCCCAAGCCAGCATTACCTCTTTCTTCTCCATCACAACCACCACTGCACAACCAACTAGTTTTCATCATCTCCTAAATGTTCTGTCCATCTTTATCTCTGAGATATTTTTTTCTCAAATCTTTTTTTGCTTTTTCTTACTCAATTTCTCTAACACAGACCGTCAGCATGTCTTGCCAAGATTATTGCAATAACATTCTAATTGGTTTTGCTATTTTGGTATTTACCACCATTTAGTTCTACCTTCCACATTGCACCCAGATGGATCTATATAGACTGAAAATCAAATAATATCCCTCCCCTTCTTAAAATCCCTCTTGGATCCCCATGCCATAATTGGTTTCAAACTTTCAGTACACATAAGAATCGTCTGAGAAATTTGTTAAAAATACATTCTCTGCATGTTTTTGACAGATCATTGGACTCCGTATACATGGGGTAGCGCTTAGAATGGGCAATGTGTATGGTCATCCTCAGAGAATTTTGACACAAGTGATACTTGGATCATGCTTTGAGAAAGAATAGCCTGAGGAACAAAGACCACGCTCGAACTCATGGGACCCCTTTTACTATTCCAGCTGTGTCTTCTACCTCATTCCTTTTTAGAGTCTACAATGTAATGAAGAAATAGTCCAATGAACATCACATCTTTCAATTCTTTAGGTCATTCTGTTCCATATACTTACAAAAATTTACCCACTTGACATGAGTCTTAGAAACTGAGTAACCAGATAAATAGTAAATTTCTCCCTTCCCTGAAGCTGCACAAGAGACTCTGCCTCCTCTGATCCCATAGCACCCAGAGCATAGTATTTTATTGGCACTTACCACACTAATATTGTTTACTGTCCTCACTCAAATGTAAATTCCTTCTTTGCAGGGGCCCTTTCTTATTCATCTTTATATCCCTAGCACCTGGCCTGGATGGCTGGCACATAACAGGTACTCAGTAAATATTTTCTGACTGGCCCTGGATTGCTGTCCTGGGATGTTGCTGCCAGACAGAGTCTGCCAAAGGCTTCCAGGCAGACATGGCTGCATCTGGTTCCAGGGAGAGGCTTGCCTCTATGAGATGATGTCACCATATTAATTAGACTGATAGCATTTCAGTATCGCCTCACTGCCAGGATTCACCCTGCTTCTTGTAGGCAAACAAGATTTCTGACCAGGACCTGGATGATTTTTAGGACCTCTAAATCTCCACCCGTCTTTCCTGACTTGTCTCACATCCTCCCAGGGTTCCTCCTTCCAGCACACCTTGGAGGCCATCTGAATCTCTAAGCAGCCAGTATCCCAGAACAAGGAAATCTTAGTGGGGGAACCATGTGTCGGTGGCACTAGAAGGAAGACGAGATGAAAGGCACGTAGCCTATAAGCCAAGACTCAACTTGCCACTCAGCTTCAGAGGAAGTTTATGATTGCCTGAGTGAACAAATTTAACTCAGTGGCTTACTAAGTGCATTAAGCAGCTGAGGTGAAACATTCCATTAGATGACACCACCTCTACCACCAACATACCATCAGAGGCTGAAATCAGAGCACTTAATTTGACTTGGCTGTCGGAGTAACCACAGAACTTTTCACATACCTTTTTTCTATTCCCCTTTCAGTATTCTAATAGTTTGTTTACTAGCCTATGCCCTGCCTGGAATGTACATTTCAGGATGGCAAGCACCATGTCTTAGTTTTTAAATTTGTTTTTGGTGTTTCCAGCAGGGATGTCTCTAGGTTTTATGGGGCTTAAAGATTATATGATTTTGGGGGGGCCTTATTAAGTAAAAGAATACAAATTAAGTATGAAATGAATACTTATGCAGAATGAAGAAAGAAATCACAGGTTATACATTTTTAAAAATTGATGTCTACCATAAACATCACAACATTCAGAAAAATAAATGTAATATTTTCTAATAACTTTCTGGCATTCTTCCGTAATACTTTTTTAAAACAATTTTTTAACCGCATGCTCTTTAATCACCTCTTTACATGGCAATGTCATTGTAAAATAATTTTGAAAGGGGAATGGAAAGATAATCTAGTTTTTTTTCCTAACACAGTTGATTGGATTTGTTTTTATTATTGAGATTTGGGAAGCTTAAAACATGAGATCTCACATATATATATATTTGCTGTGTAGGGTACTAGCAGTAACACAAAAACAAAGGAATTCTGAGAAATCCTATTTCAAACAATCGCTATAGAAAGAGAAAAATATGTGTGATGTATTTACAATTGTATATGCAGCATTATCAAATTTATTCCTCACAGAAAAAACATTTGGTTTTGATTGGGCCTTGATAAGAACTGAATCTCCCACTTAAAATTTTACACAGGTAATGCTTGAAAGAATTTCTGAGACTAGCTTCTGGCTTTGTACATTTTAAACCTTGTTTCTCATCTTTGCTGTGTGATTCAGGTGCCAGGTGGTATAGGATATGCTTATATTGTAATTCAACCTCTGGCCCTGCACTTCTTGGGAGTCCTTATGCCCAGTGAGTTGGCACGCTGCATTTCTTAAAGCCATTCCTATACCACCATGGCTAGCAGTAACTTAACTCTACATCCAAGTCCCCAGGAGCAACATAAATATATCCCATTAAAACCAATCTACATATAATACGAATACAAACCCTTCATCTTAGCTGGTTCCCTGAATAGCCCAGAGCCATTCAACACAACCTGACATGAGAGGAAATGTTACAGAGCAGAAAGAGACAGCAGTTGTAATGGGGTTGCAATTAAAATATTTTACTATTTCCAATTTTATACAAATGCACAACCATGTGCCACATGGTCTATCCAGGTGAGGAGCTCTGAAGCTTAGGCTGCCTTAGTTTCTTGGTTAATGTGTTTCTGGTTTCTGGGATCAAGTACAGAGCCATTGAATCTTCAATAAACAATTATTAAAGAGCAGGAGGGAGGGAGAAAAGGAGAGACAGTACAGAGAAGTATAAGGGAAAAAGGGAGGGAGAAAGGTTGTTTGAACTAAAGTTCAAACATTGATTTTCAGGATACCCAATTGTTTCAATCTGCAACTGTTATTTTGTTCTAAACAGACATGGCTATATTTCTGACCACTTCCACTCATATCCTGAATTTGTTCCCCTCTAAACTTCCTTCTGGAATGCACATGGCTTGGAGAAATGACAAAATGCAGCCTTTCTGGTGGGCTGTGAACATGAAACTCCCCATTTGTGTTCCATTAAATGCTAATTGCCACCACATGGGCAATCAGGGAGGTGTCCTTCTTCAAAGACTGTATCCCTAAACCCATCAACTTTTATCATCTCTAAGGTCTTATGCTACTTCTTTTACTATAATGCCTTATGATCCCGCCTTCTAAAATTCACTGTCTTCTACAGACTGGAGCAGTGCTGGGAGGTTTCATACACTATATAATTTACAGTTGTATAATAAAAGAAATTTCAGATATATATTAATAGCTTCATATCACTTAATTTGCTTATCTCGGCATGAAGCACTTACAGATTTCACTGATTTCGACTCTCATTCCAAGAGGGAAGTTCATCCTATAATTTAATCCTTTAGGTTATTTTTCCCCTTATTCCCTTCCCCTCCCCCCAACCATGATTCTGTCAAGTCTGAAACTGAGCTTCTTTTACTTAACAGCCTTGGTCCTTTTATGTCTAAAATCCATGTATGCCCTTCTCCTTTAAATTAAAATTCTTCATAGTGAAGGCCTCTGAAACACACCTAGATTGATTAAATGTTGTCCACAGAATTTTCGTGAACGAATTTCTCCGTTCTCTGTCCTGGAGGCTCTGGGATAAATATTTCCAATAATCCTCATTTGATCATCTCCTTTTCTTCCTTCTCTTCCTCAGCCTACTCAAGGTGAAGACGACAAGGATGAAGATGTTTATGATGATCCACTTCCATTTAATGAATAGTAAATATATTTCCTCTTCCTTTTGATTTTCTTAAGAACATTTTTTTTCCTCTAGCTCACTTTATTGTAAGAATACAGCACATAATACATATAACACACAGATATGCGCTAATCAACTGTCTGTTATCAGTGAGGCTTCTGGTCAACAGAAGGGGGTCAGCAGCCCAACCCTCAAGTTATTCAAGGATCAACTGTACTTCGATCCACTCCGTAGTCTCCCAATCCACACTAAATGTTGAGTGCTAGAAGGTGATATTATATTTACAGTAGTTCATATTTTTAATTCATTTCTTTAGACTATACAGCATTGGAAGTTTACAATTTTTTAAATTGGAGCTCAAAATGTCATCTTGTCTATCTTCCTGCCACTAATTAGTCACTCTAAAGTTTTAGTTTTTTTTTTTTTAATCAAGAGAGTCTTTCATTAAAGTTTTGTCATTCCCATTACTAATATCTGATATATTAGGAATCTCTTTCCCTCAAGGTAGCAAATTGTCATCTACTGGACCTCTGTCAGTGTGGATGTGTTTAATGGTCTGAATGACAATGAGGATGTGGGCTCCGTCTTAATAAGCCTTGAAATAATTAGCTTCACGGAAATTAGTCCCTGCATGCCTTCAGTCGTTTGTATTGCATGCTGCTGCACTTCAAAGATTCCAGATTAGACAACACCTATAAGATCATAGGCACAGCTCCTCATTTGATGTTACCAAATGTTAAAACATCCTGTGCTTGAGAAAGGCTCCTTCCAAAGCTTTTCATTTTAAACTTTTGACAACTGTTGGGATAGTCTTTCCTATAGAAACCGATATTTGTCTCCCTGTAAGGTTCACCTGTTAGTCCTATGGCCTTAGGGCCACCAAGAATAATCTCTCTTTCACATATCACTTCAGCAAATGGTTTAATAGAACTCATGCATCCTCCCTGAGTCTTCTGCATTCTATGTACTTCTTGAGCTATCCTTCATGTAACAAGACTTTGAGTCTCTTCATTCTGGTTGCTCTCCTACCTGCTTTCAACACACAATAATTTATATCCCTGAAAGCATAGTATGCATAACTAATAATTATATCTGAGATGAGAATGGATTACATGGGAACAGTGAATAAATCACTGCCATAATTTTAGATTTTAAATATCAATTAATACATCACAGAACTGCAAGAACTCTGGTGTGTGTGTGTGTGTGTCTCACCACTATACCAATAAATTGTGAAATTATTCAGTGGTGTGCTGGCAAATGTTTAACAACTGGTTCTCAGGGGGGAGAAAAAAGACATGATTTGTAGCATTTTCCAATTTCCATGATGTAAATACTCCCACTATGGTATATTTCAAGTCACAAATGTGGCATCACCAAATGCAGAGATAGAAAGAGATGCACAATGTGACAGTATTATATAATATTTGCACCAAATAGATACAATACACAGTAATATCAAGAGCATAGATAATAGTAAATTATAATAAAATAATTAGGAAATCATGCATTTCAGGTATTTATTATCTTTGTCTTTAGTATAGTGATTTCATTTTGAGTTTACATAATTTAATTTTTAATAATGGCTCTGTTTAACAACTGGCTTGTAAAATTCCTAAAAACTTAACAATTGGTTCAAAAAAGCCCATACAACCATGTCTGCAATAACACAAATTTACTCCAACTAGAACTTTGAAACATTTGTTTCTAGTATCCTGAAGTTGTCCAGTTCTATTATTAACTTTTATTTTTTCACCTGGTAGACTATTGTTGTTTATTTTTATCTTGTTAGATATAACCAATCATTTCATCCTGTCAATAACTCTTTAGTTCCTAATTCTGTCATCTCAGATCTCCGTCATCTTTATCCCTTCTGGCTTTCACACATTTGATGAGCAAGGCTTATATTTCTCTACCCAAGGCATTGAATTAAAAAAACATGCCTGACAGGACAGAGCCAAGGACAGAATCCTTGGCTATGCAAATAGAATTCTCCCTCCAACAAGCATCAAATCATTAATCAGCATTGATTCAACAAGGTATTTGTCTACTGAATTGACTTTGCATCCAGTCCAAATTTCTCCACCTTGTCCATAAGACTCTGGATAGGTTATTTACAAAGCGCGTGACTGAGAAACCCTCACTCCCTTCCTTCTCATGTCAAAGAAAACGGTTACATTGTCCCTAGGCAAAGCTGATCACTTTCTCAGGATTCATCAGTTATGCCTCCTGTCTTGTTCTCTCTTTTCAATTTGGCTCTTTTTTTCTACCTCAACCCCCTAGCACATAAACATAACATATAAGCAGTATTTAAAAGTCTTTGTGTTTCCACTCTGCTTTTTATCCTATTTGCAACATTCCATATTTCAATTTTTTCCACTTTCTTTGGGCTTACCATTCCATCTGCCCGCCTGTATTCGCAGCAAATGACTGATACCATGACCCTGCTCCCAGTTACAAGGTGGATGTATTCAGGCAGGGACTCCACCCATTTGCTGCTTTCCCACCTTCAGACTTATCAGCACCTGAACCTGGCCAAGTGGAGGTGGAAGTTTCCTCTCCATATCTGGAATACCATCTTCTCGTAGTAATTCCTCAGAGACTTTGGTTCTCCTACTCCATCTCGTGTATCATCGTCTGTTTCTCAACTGAATCTTTAGCCTCATTCTTTAAAGGAATATAGCCTCTGCCTTCTCTTTATAAATAAAATATTTTCCTTTGATCCTAGTTCTCTAACTTACTGTACCCCTCTGCCCACCATCTGCACTTCTTCACTTTTTCTTCAACTCTCGGTTCTCAGCAATTTGCCTTCGTGTTCACCACTCCATGGGGTTGGATTAGGTCACCAGGAACTTAGTTGCCAACATACACACACACACACACACACACACACACACACACACACACACTTTTCATGTCTTACCTTATAAGGCTTCTCTGAGGCTTTAAGACTAACCACTCCTGTTCTGTTTTGTTTTTCCTTTGATTAATTTCTTTTTATCTTTGTTTCAATAACACCTTACTCTCCTAGTTTTCTTTCTTCGTCTCTGTTCGCCTTCTCTTTTTTCTTGTCAGCTTTGTCTTTCTCAGTCTCCACTTGCCTGGGCATTCTCAGCAGTGCCCACAGCTTCCACCACAACATCTTTGTGTGTGACTCTAAATTCTCTATTTTCAGCCCAGACCTTGCTGAAATTCTACTTCAAATGCAGATCTCCATATGCGTGATTCATTCTCCCAAAATGAACATCTTATCTTCTCCCTGCATCCTCTCACCAAAATACGCACCTCTCCCTGCAATCCCTATTCTGGTTTATAGGGCCACCGCTCACCCACTTGCCCAGGCCAGAAATATCCTGGAAACCTCCCTCTTCCTCTTCACCCACATTCAATAAGTCACGAAACTCTCTAGATATGAATACATAAAATTCTTGTCAGTTTTTTGTGGGTTTTTTTTTTTTTTTTTTTTTTGAGACAAGGTCTTGCTCTATCTCCTGGGTTAGAGTGCAGTGGCATCATCATAGCTCACTGCAACCTCAAACTTCTGAGTTTGAGTGATGCTCCTGCCTCAGCCTCCCAAGTAGCTGGGAATAAAGGTGCCCACCCGATTAATTTTTTCTGTTTTTTGTAGAGACCCGGGTCTTGCTCTTGCTCAGGCTGGTTTCAAACTCCGGGCCTCAGGTGATCCACCTCGGCCTCCCAACGTGCTAGGCATGGGCTACGCTCCTGGCATTCTTGTCAGATTTTTAAAATGATAGTTTGCCCATTACTTCATCTGCCTGCAGTCTCTTACTCTTTAATCTTTCCTCTACTTACAACCAGAATCGTCTCTCTAAAACCAATCTTCCAGATCATGGTCCTTCTCTACTTAATACCCCACATCGACTCCCAGTTCGCTGCAGGAAAACGTCCAAGTGCCTCATCATCACATAACCTGCCTATATCTACCTTGCCAGTGACATCCCTAAACATATAATTTGCTGCATTTTCCAAAGACATCTATGCCTTAATTATCTCTACGCATTTATATACACTGACCTCAATTCACAGTATAATTTCCCCCATTGTCTAGTGATCAAATTCTCATTTTTTCAAGAAACAGCTAAAATAGACCCTCTTCTGTGAAATATGACCACACTCTTCATGCCACCATTTCTTATCTGTTATTGTTCTTTCTTGTACAGGCCTCTGTCAAGCACTTATCACATGCAATTGACAGTATTTATGTGCCTGCCTATTTCTGTTACTAGATGGAAACTAAGAAACTAACATATTTCTTAAAAGGAGGAATTGAATTTTACTTACCTTTGTATCTCCAATTTTTAGCACATGGCCCATCACATCCTGAGTAATTCAGTAAATCTTCACTGAATGAATGCCTTTGCTGTAGTTAATATTTTATGCCTCAATCAAAGAAAGAAATACGGAAACAAGCATGATTTGTTCTTGGTAAATAAATGCTGGCTCTTTGGGATTAGTACTTTTTTAATCTATTCTCAAAACAGAATTTCAATATTCAGCTCTAGATTTGTGAACCAATGTTAAGTTCATTAATTTGTTGAATAAACTTTTTTCTCCTCATTTTAATTTTTGAAAATAGAAATAAAATTTGCCCAAATTTGCCCAATCCTCCTGACCCAGAAATGCTACTATAGACACGCTGCCATTTAAATAAGACATCACTGTTGGGTAAAATTTTTTGGCATGTATGTATGTGTGTACAAAATCAGGCACAGAGGGATAAATCAGGAAGGTTTTAGAGGTATAAGTAACTAAACCCAATTAGTAATGACTTGAAAAATAAGAGATGAATTCTATTCTATAATAAGAAGTATGGTGGTAGGTAATTGTTTGCATTTGATCATCTCATGGATGGTATCATTAGGGACCCAGGCTTTTTTCTCTTGTCTACTCTGCCATCTTTAACTGCTTCTTTTTTCTTCCTCCCTTCCCCAGAGCCCTCTCCCCCATCTTAGACGGGTGTTGCTTCTGGTACCAAAATGGCTGCTGCAGCCGCAGGTATTACAGATGCTTTACAGGCAGGTAAGAGGGGAAGGGATAGTACTGATATTTTGCCCTTTTACAAGAAAGTAATAGCTTTCCCAGAATCCCCCCAGCAGACTTTGTTCTGTGTCACGTTGGTCAGAGTTGAGTTGAATGATTATATTTAGACAGCAGGGAGACTGGGAAAGTAAGTATCTTGCTTTTTTTTTAGTGTCCGTAGTTGAAGGTAAGCAACGAAGAATGGGATTGGAAAACAGTTCCTGTCTGCCTGAGGGGAGGTGTCACTGTGTAATCACTGCTGTTTCCCAATTAGTATTGGTTTTTAGCTTGTATTACTCCATTGTTTTTTTAATTCAACAATTTTACTGGGCTTGTCCCTGGATAGTTTGGACTTGGCTTCTGCTGTCTTTCCCACCTGCATAGCATCTGTTTTGAATAATTTTTCCCCCTGATATATTCAATGGCATTTTTGTAGCCAAAATTCTAATCTTTTCCACTATCTTTCTAACCTCTTTAAGTCCATTTATATTGTTTTGTCTTAAATAACTCAAAATTTAATATAATTTGCAAATTTTGCTAGTGCACTGCATATTCCCTTCTAGATCATGCTACATAGAACCAAATCAGAATGTATAATATTGACCTTTGAGTCATCCTGATGGGAACATTTCTCACCAACCGTTTGCATGCTCATTTTACAAGTTCTTCACATCTCTAAACCAAGTCTTGAGCCTTTAAAGAAATCTTTAAAGAAGATCAAAACTAAAAGGAGCTTCTGGCGTCATGCTCCAACACCTTTCATTTTATAGTTCAGATAACTGAGACCAAGAAAGTCAAAATGACTTCTTAGTGCTTGAAATAATGATAAAAACTCTAGTTTCGTGGCACCCAAATTGGTGTTTCTTCTACTAGGTTGAGGTGTGAGTGGATTTTGCATGAGAAATATGTTAGATATTAGACATATTGGACCAGTGGAGCAAAAGCCAAGGAGATGGAACTATACAGAGTTAGTCCTGGAAAGGACAAGGACAAAGCCCAGCTGAAAAACATGGAGCAAGCTCAGGCATGGTTCAGGCAATCTTGGGCATTAGGTCCAATGTGGTAGGACAGGGCACAGCAGTGGGTGAGCCCTTGGGAGCCAGGCAGGTGACAGTCATGGTTCTGGGACATGTGCTCATATGTTGCAGAATCCCCTCCAGAATGCTGAGTTGGGGCAAGGCTCCAGGTCCTGGGGTGGAAAGCTGACAGGTGCCAGGTGGGGTCGAGGCTCTAGCCAGATGTACTACAGTTCAGAGAGGAACTCTGGGTATAGGGAGGGGGTGCCTGTCTCAGGATGAATGGTCATAAACCCAGAAGAAGGAAGTTAGACAGAAGTAAGATAACATGGCCAGGGACAATATCAGGGTAGTGTTATCAAATGGGCTATAAGCGTACCCAAAGATCACCCTAGAATTTCAGTGCTTGGGTCTAAAGGGCAGCAAAGGATAGTTGTAAGGCATGAAGGAAACCCAACAGCCATAGCTAAATTTTCAGGCCTCAGATCTAGGGTTCTAAATTTATTCCAAGATTTAGTGAGCACTGCCTGGGGATAGGAGACAGGGCTAAGCCTGTAGGCTTGCAGCACTATTGAATGCAGTTGGGAGACCAGAGCATCACACCCTGCAGCTGCTAGAATTCAATTTTTATACAGAATATTTGACCTAAAATTACACTGCAGGTGGAGGATGGATTTATAAACCTTAATTCAGTAATTCCATAGGAAAAGTTCATCTTGCAGCCTTTTTTTAAAAAATCATATCAGTTGTAGGTGGTATTCAAAAATTCATTATCTATAATATGTTTACAAATTTATATGTCTTAATATAGTTAGTTGTTGGTTTATGTTAATTTTAGAACTTTAGCAGCAACTTAGTTCTCTGAGACGTTTAAAAAAATAGAGACAGCATGAAAACAGCTATAAGGACAGTATGTGGCTTATGAGAACACATCCACTGAAGATGGAGAGAATGTATGGTGGTCAGGCTTCTTCACAGTCAATGCAATTGGGTCATTAAGGTGACCAAGATCACCAGACCATGAAACACTTGGTGTAACCAATTCATCCATCTTAATGACCAAATCCAAGCAGCTGCACAATGATACAATCAATTGCTCAGTAACTATCCATTATGATGGCAGAAAACGAAACAAAACAAATTGGCAGTGTTTTGGTCAGTTCAGTAAAACTAAACAGACAAGATTGCCAAGCATATGCTGGCTCCTAGTTTTTATGCCTTTTGTAGTTCAGATATATTCCACTGTTCCAATTATTTCAAAATACTCAACTCCTCAAATTTTATCTCCAAGCTTGTTTATTGCCATTAGTTTCTGTTTGCTTTACTTTTCTTAATTTATCTTATTAGGAAAGATTTTTAAAGCAATTGGTACTTTATTTTTTTAGTCATCCTTCATTTTATATCCCTACATATTTATTATGCCTTATTAGAGAACCTATTTTCTTTTGTGTTTCACTTTTTTCTGCTACATTTATATGAGCCTTCCAATTTGCCTTCCTTCACTTTGAAAGCATTAACTCAAGCAAAACACCAGCATAAATTATATTTTATATATAAGCAAATATATAATAAATGCATCTGGCTTTTTTACATTTACCTAAATGTACTTAGCTTAGATCTATACCTGCCTATGTATTTTTGGATTAGCTATAATCCACATCCAAATGCTTAGACCATCTATTTTATCTACATCATGCTCATATCTTGTAAATGGATTGACTGTTTTTTCCCTCTTGAATTCTACTTCACTATATATCCAGCTTTAATATTTCATATTTTTTTATAGTGGTCAGATTTCACTGTTTTATCACTGCTTTGTACTACAAAGGATGGTTCTAGGCTAGTTCTAAACAACACTTCATCAGCCAGAAGTTAAATATTTCGTAAACAAATAGTTGTTTTTTGTGTGCATTTAGGGGGAAAAAAAACCCAATTTCTGTAATGAAATGATCAGAATCGACTAAATGCTTTGGTACATGTAGGTACAGAAAATAATTTTGTAAAACTGTTTCTGAAAAGGCTTTTTACCGAAGAGAATGTTTTATATTAAAATATAGCTTTTTTTAAAAAAAAGGAAAAAGAATCAGAATTATCTCTGTTTTCTGTTAAGTATCTTTCTAATAACCTGATAATTTTTGAGCATTGAACCATTCATATGTGTATTTATGTGCACGTACATGCATGTGCATGAGTGCATGCATGTGGGTACATGTTGTTTTTTTCTTGGTGGTTATAGTTAAGATGGTAGTAGTAAGGGATGCATTGCAATAACTGGAGCATAGATACAGTATGCAATTGCTTCCTGTTATGCTACAGAAATTGATGGTAGTTGAGGTCAGATGAAGTCATGGCCAACCAATTGGATCAGGGAACTGATTATAAGGATTAATGATGGACAGGTGAGGGCGTGCTAGGGGTCAGGTTTGGCAGCTGCTGTTGAGTGTGCTTGAAGTCAGAGAGACAAAGTTTCAGGCAAGGCAGTCAGATGGGTGGGGTGGCTCTGAATATCTAAGAGAGCACTTAGTACAGAATCTAAGAATGTGGTATAATAAGAAATATATTTGGCCTTTGTTTCCTGTTCCAGGCATAAAGTGCCATGGTCTGGATAGACCCTGGAAGTAACTTTAACAAACTTGACAGTACTGAGAGGCCTTTCATTCTCAAAGTCTCAGACTTCCGGTTATCTCTCCTAGATAGCACTCCCAGTTAGCTTAGTTGACGCAAAACTTTGTCCCATGTATAGATTTTCTCTTATCCTTACTCTACATTAACCTAAAGAATCATCTCCATAGTCTAAAGGGTTGTCAGTTTCCACATCAGACAAAAAGGCCATCTTTTCTGCCCTAAACTGGGCTGTTCAGAGGTGTCAAAGACTCTAGAAGGTTTGACAAGATGAGGAAGGGGACTATCTTACTTTTCATAAATAGGTGATCCATCTTTCAAGGAATCCATCTCTCAATGGTAGATTCACCCAGGTTAAGGGACTTTACACTCTCTCCCCTGTACAAAACGTTTTCTATCTCCCTAAAAAAAACCTGTACTTTGTGGAGAATTTGTGATAAAAATGTCAAACAGGGCAGAAGATATAACTTTTATCAACAAGTACTCAAGAATTATCTGCAGAGTTTAAAGTTGGCCACCATCACTTCCTCTGACAGGTATAAGAGTTGAAGATTTTATAAAGTTCATAGTCATCTCATTACCTGATGGGGAAAATATAGACTTTGTGTATATGTCATTGCCATGTTAGGCAGAGGAAGAAAAAGGAATGGGGAATGTGGTATAATAAGAAAGATATTTGGCCTTTGTTCCCTGTTCCAGGCATAAAGTGCCTAAAACCCCTGAAATTTCTTGAGTAATAGGAACGTCTTTGTTATTGATAAGGAGATGTTTTGATCACACCTGAGGTTTATTTTAATGAGATAGGTCACTTAGGTTGGGTCTCCTAGATAGACTCAGAATGAGGGCTGGTCACCAGAGAAACCAAACATGTTCTTAGAGGATGGGAACTCTCTGCCCCACCTCCAGAAGGGAGGAGCTGGAGATAGGGTTACAAAAACTCTTGAACAAGGAGGTTTGGAAAACTTCCAGGTTGGTGAACACATTCACTTGCTCAAAGCGTGGCACGCTCAAAGAAGCCACTGAAGCTCCACACCCTCACCCCCTGTACCTTGCTGTATGCATCTCTTCCATTCGGTCATTCCTGACTTGTATCCTTCCTAATAAATTGTTAAATGTAAGAAAAGTGGTTTCTTGAATTTTGTGAGCCATCTTAGCAAATTTTGGAACAGTAGGAAGGGGTTGTGGGAACCTCAAATTTATAGCTGACCAATCAGAGTATGGGTAACACCTGAGACTTGCGATTGGTATCTGAAGAGGGAGAAGTCTGTGGGACTGAGCCCTTAACCTGTGGGGGGGGGGGGTCTGTGCTTACTCTAGATAGTGAGTGTGAGAATTGAATTGATTGTTGGACACCAAGTTGGTATCAAAGAATTGGAGAATTTCTTGTGTCTGAGAAAACACCCCAGAGGGGAAGATTAGTTTGAAAGTCATTGCAGAATTCAATTAGTCAAATCATAAGTTAAAAAAAAAAAGGTAAAACAAGGAGAAGATTCTTGGTTTATTTGTACCATAGATCTTTCCATACTAAAACATGAAAAATCTTCAATCTACCCTGGTACTGGATTATAAGGAATGTGTAATTTAGGGGCAATTTATAATATATTAATTTAAGCAATCTAATGTAATTTTGCCAGTAATTAAGTTTAATTTCTATTTCTTATTCCTAACAAGCCAAATAACAGAAGAATGCATTTACTCCATATTATTTACAAAGTGATAAAAACGAGGGCTGCTTGATCAAGACTAAGTGGTAGCCAGGGAAAAAAAGAGAGCAACTCCCATGCTGTAGCCCTACTCTTCACTCTTTAATCTACCAATGTTGTGAAGGTAGGACTGGACACCTCAGAAAAGGCAAGAATGCTATCTGTGTTAGTTACGATTTATTTTTGCTATAACAGAAACTTGAAAAATAGTGGCATAAATTAGAGAAGGAATTCATTTTTTCTGACATAAGAAAAAATATGAAGGTAGATGGTCCAAGGCTGATGTGGCCATTCAAAGGTGCTGAGTTCATTCTACCTTCCTGCTTCACCATCCCTAGCACAGGGCTTCCATCTCTGTGCCTCCAAGATGACAGTTATGCAAATCATACCCACGTTCTAGACAGAAGAATAAATGAAATGACAAAAGCAAAGGGCAAAAGGAAGTAAAAAGTCAGTTGCAGTTGTTGGTCCCTTTTTGGAAGGCTTTCCAGAAAGAACTTACTGGTGATTTCTGCTTACATCTGTGGCCAGAACTGAGCCACATGACCACTCTTAGCTGGAGGTAGTGTGGGTCATTAGTATTTTAGTTGAGTATATTGTACTCTTAAAAATTTCCATAATTCTGAGGCACAGATTAAGGGTAAATGGATGTTGTCCTAACAGATAGCACAGATGCTTTCACTAACTGTAGTATAGACAGTGATCATCTAAACACCAAAAATATGAAGGCACAGCTACTAACCAGAAAATTCCAAGGTTCAGACAATACATTTGTCTATCTATCCCCACACAGTAGATCTATTCCTCTTCCTCTCTTTTTTTCTCCCCTCTTTCCATTCTTTTCATCAAATTTCTCCTCCCTACATTTCATCTCCCTCTCTAGGCATATATTCTTTCTTTTGTCCTAACTTCTCTTCTTCCATTCTCCTCTCTTGTTGTAACACATATTCACTTTTAGTAAAAATTACACTTCCCTCTAGTCACTTGTTTCATTTATCTATTGCAGCATAACGAACACCAATGCTGAAGTCAGTGGCTTAAAACAGGAGTCAGCAAAGTTTTTCTATAAAAGCTGCATAGTAAACATTTTCAGCTTCATGGGCCATATGGTCTCCACCATTGAAGTGCAAAAGCAGCCATAGATAATATGTAAACAAATGAGTATGACAGTGTTTCAATAAAACTTTATTTGAAAGTAAATGCCAGGCAAGATTTGGCCCACAGGCTGCTATTTGCAAATCCCTGGCTCAAAACAACAAATTTATCATTTCTCACAATTCTGTGACTTGATTGACTCATCAGGGTGGTTTTTCTGTTCCACATGGTATAATTGAGGTCACACATGTGGCTGCATTTAGCTGATAGTTCAACTGGGGATGGGACCTCCTGGTGGCTTCTTATACTCCAGGGCCTCTCTCCACATAGCTTCTGACTATTCAGTAGTCTGATCTGAGCTCTTCTACCTCATGCCATACAACTTCCAAGAGGTAGTATGCCAGAGGTCAAGCCCCAGAGTGCAAGTGCTTATCAAGCCTCTTCTTACATCATTTTGCTAAAATCTCATTGGCCAATGGAAGCCACGTGGCCATTCCCAGAGCCAACATGGGAGGGGGCCACACTGGAGTGTGAATCCTCAGATGCATGGATCACTGGGGCCACCAATGTAACAGACCACAACTGTCTGCCTCCAGGCCCTCAATGACTCATCTTTCCTATGCTCAAAGTACACTCACCTGCTTTCCAGGACCCACAAAATATCATCTCATTCAGCATCAGGTTCAGGCTTGGCATCCAGCATCTTGTCACATTAGTTAATTTCAGGCATAGATGAGGGCCCTTGGCTGTGCTTCCTTAGGTGCCAACAGCTGTGAACCAAAACAAGTTATCTGTCCCCACGCATCCATTTTTAATGGTGAAACAGAGAAAGAATAACTCCAATAGGCATTTCCTTTTCAAAAATGTAAGTGGTGAAGAGGGGCAGAGAGTACATGGTTATGTCCCACAGCAATTCTTTAATCCATCAAGCACACGCCAATTGTGGAAGGGAATGTTTGTTGTGCTCCCTGGAAGTGGTTCCCGAATCCTTTGCTCTCTTCAACTCTTTGATCTTCTTTGCTCTCTGCTCTATTTTGTGAGATGGCTTTCCTTTCCATGAAGAATGGCTCATGCCCATAGCTGAGTAGTGCTCTCAGACTGTTTCCTGCCGATGGTAAGTTGGAGGCTCAAAGACCTCTTTTCATTTTGATCTGCCCCTTTATATTCAAGCTGATACAACTCCCTTAAAAATGCTATGGGCTTTCTATATATCAAATTTAAAATCCATTCCATTAGACAAAAGCCCCCCCACCACATACACACACACACACACACACACACACACACACACACACACACTCATCTTTTGACAGAGGTCTCTCCCTAGTTTGGGCTGAGAATCAGTGTGTTACAGTAAAATGTCCTTAAGATTCTCAGAAAAGCTTTTGTCTAGCTAAGAGGCAATAAATCTTTACTGTAAATCTTTCAGAGGCCTATTAAAGGGATTAAACATCCACAATCTTGATTTGATGTTTTTCCCTAGGTCTCCTTTTACTGACAGCATACGGTAGTTGATTTGCATCCCTGAGGATATTTCTTACTCTATAGCGTTTTATCAGCTACAGAGACTGGGAATCAGGAAGCTATATTGTCTAACCTAGAAAGTCCTGAGTTAGAAATATTTTCTCTAAATTCTGCTTGAAAACTGCACTATACTCTCTATCTTCCCTCTATTTCTCTTGTAATATCACAGGTGACTTAAAAGGCCAGTTGGCATATTCAGTATTCTGTCTGGAAATCTCTTTAGCTAAATTCTAAGTTTAGCAGTTATATTTCCTATCTTCTAAGTTACCGAGATGGCAATCTCTTTCATTTTTCTACTAATATATAACACAGGTCCCTTTTTCTCCAGCCTTCAATAGAAATTTTACTGTTATTCTAGCCTCTACTCACAGTCTCCTCACTTTTCAGGCCTCTACCATCTCCAGTCCAAAATCCTGTATTAATCACGATTTTGTATTCTGTATGTTATGATGCTTTGACATCTTGAGGGCCTTACTGACCCAGGAGAGACTGCCCCTTCTAGAGCTAGCCAATTCCTAGAGAGAGCAAGACATTTTCCTGGGAGCATGGTTTTCATGTATGAACCAAATTTCTTAGTCTGCCCAGGCTGCTATAACAAGACACCATAGACTGGTTGGGTTAAACAATAAACATTTATTTGTCAAACATCTGGTGACTAGGAAGTCCCAGATCAGGGTACCAGAATGGTCAGGTTCTTGGTGAGGGCTCTCTTCCTGGCTTGCAGATGGCTGCCTTCTCACATGTCCTCATATGGTAGAGATGGGGAGAGCTCTGGTCTCTTGCTATTATAATATAAGGACACTAATCTCATCAAGCATGCCCCACCCACTGATATCATCTAAGTCAAATCACCTCCCAAAGGCCCATACTCCAAATGTCATCACACTGGGGGTGTGGACTTCAACATATGAATTTGGGAAGGACACAAGCATCAGTCCATAATACCAACCAATCTAGAACCCACTTGCCAACTACCTCCTTTGTGGAGCACTCACCTGTCACTCATTGCTCTAATCATCCCAGGGACATGTGTCAGACAACTCAGGTTGGCCCCTGCAATTATTTAAACCAGCCAATCCTAAACCTGCTTATTCAGGTTAGCCCACCTCACTCATTCCCTCCCATGAAAACCACAATGCAGGCTTTGCTCATGCCTCCCTCACACCTTTCACGTCTTGACAGGCCCTGGTGCTTCCCCATGTGGCCCTGCAGAGCCACATCTTGAGAACTGTGAGTAACAAATTATCTTTTCAATGACAATTGGCTCTGACCTGTGGCTTTTACCCATACCTGAATAAAAACAAAATCCCAGGTATATTTTAAAACAATCAATGACATATACTTTAGGTTTTTGTTACAGTAGCACCCTACTTCTAGGTACCAATTACTATGTTAATTATTTGTTGCCACATAATAGTTACCCCAAAACTCAATAACTTAAAACATCAAGGATGTGTTGTTTCTCACAATTTTGTGAGTTGACTGGCTCTGCTGAGCATTCTTCTGTTCCATGTGGTAGAATTTAGGTCACTCTAGTGGCTACACTCCGCTGGGAGCTCAGCTGGTACTGGAATGTCCAAGATGGTCCTTCAGGACCTCTCTCTACTTGTCTCCTCATTATTCAGTTGTCAAAATCAAGCTTCACTATAATGTGGCAGCTGTCTTTCAAAACCGAATGTTCCAAAAGACAAGCCCAATGTGTAAATATCAAGCCACTGCTTGAGTCACACTTGCTAATATCTCATTGGCCAAATCATTGGGGGGCTCATATTCTATGTGAGTAGGGACTGTTGAAGGGCTGAATATCAGAGGTGTGGGTCCCTGGGGGTCACCAATGTTGTTACAATCTAACACATCATCATGCATAATGCAAATCCAAGTTTCATTTTACTTTAGGAGATAGCCCATGGAGTATAGCAGAAAAAGTACACATGTAGAGACTTAGTGGAGACAGAAGACCTGAGAAACAAGGATGCAGACAAAACGACCCCAGTAGGCCTGATTTTTTACTACTCAACTGGTCATTTTGGCATTCTAGAGGCACAAATTTTCATTTTCCTAGAACTTAATTCAGTATTAAATGGCAATGCACTTTTATTTAACTGATATCCCCAATCACTACTAAACAGGCCTACTGTGGCTAACTCTATTTGGGACTACAAGATTTTTCTTCTACTTTAAATTTTGTTTTTCATTATTGTCATTGTTCCTGTTCTTTTTTCCTACATAGATTCCTCTGGTTACATTGACATTCTGAGAAGAGAGGGTCCTCAGCAATTATCCACATGGAAACATGTACTACTTATGGCAGTCTGCTCTCGCTTGTTTCCTGTCTTGCTAATTTTGTGAAATTGGTTATTTGTGAATAGTTACTTGATTACAGAAATAACCTGCCTAGAATGGTGGTAAAGACATAGATAATTAAGGTCATCTACATGAGTCAGAATCATTGAGATGAAAAGAGTAATATACTGGCTACCATCTGACTATCAAACATCTAGATATTTGGGAATATCTTTGGGGTTTTAAATCACATAGAGAAAGTGAAACTGAGAGCTGTTTTATTGAGAAGTTGAAAAACAGCGGGGCCTCTGTCCGTCAGACCTCTCACTCCGATGCAGTCCTGAGCCAGGCCTCTCCCAGATATAATTACTACTACACTCTGCACATTAACCTCTGTGTACACCTTCTATTTATGATGCATTGCTGCTTCTGTGTGCCAGATTCATTTACATAATCTCTGTCTGGAGTCCTCTTCAAGTTTTTCAAAGTAGGATCCACCTACTACATACATGAAAATCACTTAAAGTGCCATTTTAAAATATAGATCCCTGGGCCTTGCCTCAGATTCACTACATCAGCATGTCTCAGGTTCGAATCCAGAAATCTGCATTTTTAAAAGCCATCCGTATTTGCTTTCATAAACTCTGAAGTTTAAGAACCACTGTTCTACAGAGAAAGACAAAAATGGGACGTGAGACCCAACCTGAATGAAGTAATTCCTATGTTTGGCCTCTGAGAAGAGGGGCAAGTTGTGGTTTTGGCAAAATTCAGAACTAAGGTGTATCTTCGGGGACCTTCTCATCTCCCTCTCACCTCTGCTTTCTCTCATCCTTCACTACTTCAATGTTAATTTTCATTTGTCCAGCTGGAGGTACTAGGCTTTGAACTTCAGAAAATCCTGTGGGATAAGTAATAGTATCTCCCTCCATTTTGTGAGTGAGGATATTGAGGTTGATTGAGGTTATAGAATTTGTCCAAGACCAGGAGCTAAGGAAAGGTAGAGCTGGAATTTGAATTTACATCTGCTCTCTAGTCACCTGCTTAAGAAACTAATTCACACCAAGGCAGTAGGGGTGTTAGGTTTTCAGATACTTCAATATCCCGCCATCTACTCTCTGGCAATCCGTGTCCTGTTTTCCAGAACTCTCAGTGCTGGCACCCTTTGAAGCACCTTTCTCTTTCCTGTTTAAGCTATTCTCCAGTTTCCTTTGTCTGGATATTTTTCCCAATTCTTTGTACCAAAAAATTGGAGGCTGATGGCCAGTATCCTCCCCACTTCAGCCCTCTCTGGAATGTTTATTATTAGGCAAAATGCAGACTCTTTCGTTAACAACTAGCTAAATATCTTCCAGGAAAAAAATGAGTACAGGAGGTCTTAACTGCAGAAGCCTTTCTTTTCACAAATGGCTCCACAGCATGAGCCCAGGTCTATGTTTCAGTCACTATTCTGGCTCCAGCACCTAGAAGAGTACCTGGTGTACCAGGACTCACTAAATAAATATTAATGAATAAGTGAATGAGCAAAGCCCATTTTAACTTTATGGCTCTCGTCAGAAACTCAGAAGGTGGGATGGCTAAGATTTGGATTACAAGTTTGGGGAAGGGAAAGCTGATGTCTTAAGTATGGCAACCCTGTCCTGTGCATTGACCTTAGTTAACAATAAGCTGTGGCTATAACCCAATATGTGGCCAAGGAATGGGAATTTCTTTTTTTTTTTTGAGACAGAGTCTCACTCTGTTGCTGGGGCTAGAGTGCCATGGCTTCAGCCTAGCTCACAGCAACCTCAAACTCCTAGGCTCAAGCGATCCTACTGCCTCAGCCTCCCGAGTAGCTGGGACTACAGGTATGCACCACCATGCCCAGCTAATTTTTTTTTCTCTATATATATATATTTAGTTGTCCAGATAATTTCTTTCTATTTTTAGTAGAGACGGGGTCTCGCTCTTGCTCAGGCTGGTCTCGAACTCCTGACCTTGAGCGATCCACCCGCCTCCACCTCCCAGAGGGCTAGGATTACAGGCATAGGCCACTGCTCCCGGCCAGGAATGGGAATTTCAATTGTTACACTAGGAATATTTGGCCAAATGCTGATGGGTGTCTATAGATATTAAAGCTAAGCTACATGCTTTTTGATAAATTTATATATTCATTCTTTCCCTCATTAAACAAATGTTTATTGAGCACCTACTATGTACCAGGCACAGTTCTGGGCACTGAGAATACAGCAGTAGAAAAAAATGATCAAAAGTCCTAGCTCTCATAGAGTTTATTATACTCTATTTGGGGAGTGTGGATGGGGCAGAAATCGGTGAAGAAGAAACAGAGACCACGACTAGGTCTGGTTAACAGAAAAGAATTACAGGCAGACACAAACACTCAGACTGACATCAGAGGTGTATGTATTGCAGGAGGGAGGAGAGACTACTTGGGCATGATGCATGAGAGAATTGCATAGTGTCTGCACAGGGCTATAGCCCTAGAAAGTGCTTGGCTTTTAGAAATGGGCCCGGTCTGGGGGAAAGAAAAGATGCCCAGAAGGATGTTGCCATGGTGATACTCCCTAGTTTCACCCCCTCCATCCCTCTCTTCTTTTGCAGCCTGAATTTCTACATGGAAAATGTGAGGATAGAAAGGCTGTTTCCTGTTCACTGTGAAGCTTTTAGTACAGGTTTCTGCTGCTTTGGATGCTTCAGAAAGCCTGAGCTTATGCATCAGGGTCTGCCATGGAATGGGTAACATGTGCAGACAGAGAGGTTGGGCCAACCTGCCTATTCTGGGCTTGTGGACAGAATGAGGTGACATTGCCAGGGAGGACCATGTATTTTACCTTGCTCACTCTCCTGGGCCTTCCCCACATGACCTGGGCCTTAGTGACACAGGAAAGGTTTTGTTCTTCAAAGCCTAGGAATATTCTTCTTTTTGAGATCCAAATGTACCTATCTGAGCATTCTCAAACAGAATCAGATTGGTCACTCCTTCCTCCTTCAATGTATGTGCATCTGATATTAGTCTAAATGTTTGAGTTTTTTATTCAGCCATTCTGTGTTAAGGACTGGGATTCATGAGCCCTGAAATATTGTTTTCTCTTCTTCCAGAAAACGTCTTTATCTTCTGCTTGAAGGACTGGTACATTTTTACCAGTGACTCACTCTCTATTTCCTCTTTAAATGTAAATAGTTAAGGGAGAGTTAAATTACTAAATTTCTAACACATGCATGTAAATTAATTTCTTAGGCAGGTGACAAGAGAACTGAGATTGAGAAAACTGCTAGGGTAGGTAAAAGGTGTATATCTGTGCAAAAAAGTGGGGGACTGGGAGCAAGAGATTTTAAAAAGAACAAAAATCAGCATGCATTCACTCACAAAGACATGCACACACACACATCCTGAGATCACAAAAGCCAAGCTCCTCCTTTGCTGTTCTTGCTTGGGACATACCCAAGGTGTAGAAGTTCAACAGTAAGCTGTAAGGGCAAGCACTCAAGCTCTGGAGTTGGACAAAATGGGTTCTGACCCTACTTCATTTCTGTCTGTACGACAGGCTGCAAGTTACTGAATCTCAGCCTTAATTTCCTTGTCTGCAAAAAAGGGATAACAACACTTATTTCTTAGGAGTACTGTGAGAATTAAATAAGATGATGTATATTGAGTGAGTAGCACAGTGCCTAACACATAAATCAAATGAAAGGGCAATGAACCTCAGGATATATTTGAAAGGCCTCTCAGCCTGTAGGCGAGATGTCAGAGGACCCCAAGTCCCTTCCATCACCTCTGTTGGGTTATTCCTCTGGAAGGCATTAGAAAGGGGAGGCAGGGTAGAATTGGTGCTGTCCCTTTGCCGTTCACACCAGCCTGGCCAGAATCTGCAGAGATTTCTCTTCCAAACTGGGCAGCGCTGAGGCATTTACCTCATTGAGGTGGATTCATCTCTAGCTACCGCTTCTCCAGCCAGCACACAATTAGCATGATTGCTAGTTCCTGTTGGGTCCTGCTGTGGAGGAGAGGTTAGGGTGAGGATGGGGGAGCACTGTGCACAAACAGGGTTTCTCCTGCCAGCCAGGCTCCCTCATAGCTGGGAAACGCTGACACTCCAACAACAAATCTAACGCCCCTCCCCCACAATGGGCCTTCATCTGTTCTCCCTTCCTCCGCCTCCCCACAGTGTACAGGCACATTCACATTTCCTCTGGGGTTCTACTTCTAAATGTCATTTTACCTTTTGCTCTCAGCCTCAGGCTTTTGCCAGGGAATATTGGAGAGTGAGAATAGCATTTGGATTCACCTTTACAAACAAAAGCCAAGATCCCCAAGAATCAGCGCTGGTTCCCCAGCTTGGGACTAAATTTGTCCTCAAGTGGCCTGGTTCATTGACTTGGGGGCTTCCATTAAACCCATGGCAATGAAGAGAATGCAGGGCAGCCCCACTGGGCTTCTGAGCAGAAAGAGAGCAGTTGAAGCAGTCATTCCTCAGCTGGCTATGGGGTAGCTAATGGATTAATCAGTGTCTTTGTCACAAGCCCTGAATATTAGTTTGAAATTAGCTTGGTTAAATACCCAGGGCTGGAGTGTGCGTGCTTATGCATATGCAAGGCCAAGGGGATTCAATGAGTCTCCTTTAGGGCTTAGCTCTCGCACTTCCTCCCAACCCAAACAGTGCCAGGTGCTTGGTTTTAACCCCATGTTGACCTCCAAGTTGTTCTTAGGAGAATGAGCAGGCTTGCTCCTGCCCAGCTGTAGACAATGGTTACCCATCCATTTGGCATTTCCCATGATAATTGAGAGCTGATAAGAAGAGTGATCATGTGGGGACTGCAGAATCGGGTTGCTCAAGCCTGAAATCTCTCTGGGGCACTTAGTCTCATACAAATAATCACTGTAAACTTCAGTTTCTTCCTCAATAAAATGTTGATAGCAGTAGCTACCGCTGAGGGTTGCAGAAGGTAATGAATAGAAGTGCCAGCACAATGCCTGGCACATAATAAGTACTTCATAAATGTCAGATACTAGTATTAATCTTCTGCGTTTTTATAGCACTAAATTATTTTCAAAGTACTTTCACGAAGTCTCACATGACTCTCCTAACCAACCATCAGGCATAAGATACAAAGTGTGTAGTGTTATCCTCATTTTTACAATTAGAAAATTGGGTTAGTAAAGGATTAAGTGTCATAGCTGTAATTAATGAGAATCCATTCTGGCAGCTTGTCCCACACCCATTCCACCACGCCACAGCTGCTTTAAGAAGCCAGACTAGGAGAAATTTGCTATCCACGTGAGAAAAAGCAGGACACCTGAATTATAACATGTGCTTCTCATCAAATAACAGCCTCTCTGAGTCTGGCTTTCCCACTTGTGATATTAGAGGGCTCTGTCCAGGGCTAATAATCTCTTGTTTTCAACTCTCCCTTAATAATGTGGCTGAGTCCAGCAACGTGCAGCAAGGAGAGATGACCCACTGCTCTCTGGTCTTCCCCCTCTACCACTCCTATGACCCTTCCAATATCTTGCCTGTATTGTGGCTACTACTGTGAACGTATTGTCTTCCCAAGTGCATCTGAGTTCCAGGAGAGCAGCGGAACAATTTTATTTGTGTTTCCACTAGAGCAGCCAGCACAATACTTTCTCCATAGTCAGTACTCATAACTACTTGTGGACTGATGATGTTGTAATTTGGGGCTCTCTAATTCAGGTCTAATTAATGCCAGTGTTAAGGTCAGCCTCATTATCCTATCAAGTATTCTGGCATTCTTATGAGTCTGTACATTCCAGTTTCAAAACTACAGCTTTAAATGGGTTTACCAAGAGGGTAGCAGGGGGATACATTTCTGTAACCTCGCATATTGTTTTAAAAAATTAGCTGCTTCACAGGCCCCAGAAGCACCCACCATTATCATTGGTTAGTGAGAAGAGCAGAAAGAAAAGTTTTCCTATATATATCAGTTTTAGCCTTTCAAGGTCTTGGTTAAAAATAAGTGTGACCCTGAGACATATACTAGACAGATCAAGGAGGACCCTCAATCAAGGGGTAGCTGACAGTGATCTGTTACATATAAGGGCAAGGCATGCAAAGAGGAGACACCCTGCCACCCTCCACCAGGGCTCTCCTCACTGCATGGTACTCAAGTAGCCCCACATCAACACAGAGTCATAATAAATGAACTGAAACTGACAGTCCAGTGAAATCTACCTGCCATCTCTGATCTAAGGAGCACCTTTATAGGGAAAGGCAATTATACCAATGGTATTTTTCTCCTGTTATGTAGATTTGAATTCCAAAGCAAACCATTTTGCATTTTCATACAAATCAGGTAACTTTGTCTTAGTTAATGATGGTGTCTTTATATGGCTTCAGGAACTATGATCACAAGTAATTGAAGGCCTAGATAATTGTATATGCTATAGTCAACTTTTTCTTTCCTTTAAAATTAAACTTTATCATGAGAGCAGAGCTGAACAGTCAACTAATTAGGAAATGGTATACAAAAATGATAGATTACTTGGAGGATTATAACAGCTATATATTAAAAAAATATAAATACATGATATAATAAGATACCAATATATAACTCTTAACTGTTATCAATGCATGTTTAATTTAATTCTGGTTCTAGCCCAGGAGAACTGTAAAACAATTCATCTAGAACTTTTTTTATATAAATAAAAACATTCCAGGATTAATATTAATAGTTAGTTACTGGTTTTCAGCATATTGGCTTGAAATCAAAGGCCCTCACAAGGAACTTTACTCCATTTTGCTTCTACTTTCTAAGTTCTTTAAATTTCAAAATGGTGATTTTTTTTTTTTTTTGGTTCCTAATTCCAAAAGCATGTAATAATAATCATACAGCATGACTGCAAAGTTCTATGTAAAATCCTTTTTTCAAATAATTTCCATCTAACAACTTCCCTTTATATAAAAGCATCTATTGAAAATTAGGGTTGAACATCAACTTACAAATTAAGTTTATTTACTTATTACTTCTTTCCTACAAATTTCCAGAGTGGCCTCTATCAAAGACCCATTGACAAAAATGTTTCAAAAGTTACTTTAAAAAACATGTTCATTCGCTCTTATGATTGTTTTCTTGGTTGTGCACAAGCTTTTTAATTTGATCAGATCCCATTTATTTTGGTTGTTGCTGTGATCGCTTTTGGGGTCTTCTTCATAAATTCTTTGCCTACAAGTTTTTCCAACATTTTCTTCCAGAATTCTTATTGTTTCATGCCTTAGGTTTAAGTCTGTTACCCATCATGAATAGACAACCTATAGAATGGGAGAAAATATTTGCATGCTATACATCAGATAAAGGGCTGATAGATAGAATCTATAAAGAACTCAAGCAAATCAGCAAGAAAAAAACAAACAGCCCCATTAAAAAGTGAGCAAAAGACATGAACAGAAACTTTTCAAAAGAAAATGGAAACATATGAAAAAACGTTCAACATCTCTAATCATCAGGGAAATGCAAATCAAAACCACAATGAGGTATCACTTATCTCCTGCGAGAATGGCCTTTAACAAAAAGTCCTCAAACAATAAATATTGGTGTGGATGCAGAGAGATAGGAACACTGATACACTGCTGGTGGGATTGCAAACTAGTACAACCTCTGTGGAAAGCAATATGGAGACACCTCAAAGAGCTAAAAGTTGAACTACCATTCAATCCAGCAATCCCATTACTAGGCATCTACCTAAAGGAAAAAAAGACATTCTATAAAAAAGACATCTGTACTAGAATGTTTATAGCAGCACAATTCACAATTGCAAATATGTGGAAACAACCCAAGTGCCCATCAATACATGAGTGGATTAATAAAATGTGGTATATGTATGCCATGGAGTACTACTCAACCATAGGAAATGGTGAACTAATACCTCTTGTATTAACCTGATGGAGCTGGAGACCATTCTTCTAAATGAAGTATCATAAGAATGGAAAAACGAACACCATATGTACTCACCATTAAATTGAAACTAATTGAGCAACACTTAAATGTGCACATATGGAAATAACATTCATTGGAAATCAAGCAGGTGGGAAGGGGGAGGAATGGATGGGTAAATTCACACCTAACAGGTACAGTGCACACTATCTGGGGGATTGGGACACTTATAACTTTGACCCAAATGGTACAAAAGCAATTTATGTAACCAAAATGTTTGTATCCCTATAATATTCTGAAGTAAAAAAAAATTGAAGAAAATATTCAAACAGAAAACAAATAGATTTAGAATTTTTTAACTCATTATTTTGAAATAATTTCAAACTTAAAAAAGTTTCAAGAGTAATAAAAGTAATGCTTTTGTTATCTTAATCCAAATTTACCAATTGTTAGCATTTTGCGACATTCGCTTTATCTTTCTATGTATGATACATATTATTACCCCAAACTATTTGAAAGTTGTAGAAATTATGCCCTTTTACTATTAAATACTTCAATATTTTTTAAGAAAAGAATATAAACATAGTACAATTATATAATTGAGAAAATTTGTATTTATTCAGTATTATCTATTAGAAAGTTCACTATCAAATTTTACTTACTGTCTCAATAGTGTCCCTTTATGGCAATCTCTCCTGCCCCATCCCCAATTCAGAATCCATTCCAGGACAACACATTCCATTTGGTTGTCATGTGTCTTTAGTCTCCTCTAATCTGGAACAGTTTTCAGCCTTTCATTGTCTTTTTTTTTTTTATTTATTTATTTTATTATTTTTTTATTTTTTTTATTTTTTTATTTTTTTTTTTTATTTTATTTCAGCACTTTCATTGTCTTTTACGGCATCAACATTTTCAGAAGAGTACAGGCCAACTGTCCAGAATTTGTCTGATATTTCTTCATGTTCCCATGCAGGTTATGCATTTTTGGCAGGTAGAATTTGTAAGAAATGCTATTTGCGTCCGAGTGTATGATATCAAAAGGGACATGATGTCAGGCTGTCCACTTCTTAGTGATGTTAACTATGATCACCTGTTTGAGGTGCTGTGTGTCAGGTTTTTCCATTGTAAAGTTATCATTTTCCCCTTAGTATTAAAAACAAATCTGCAGAGAGACACTTTGGGACTATATAAATATTCTGTTTGCAATCAAACTTTCATCAATCATAGCATCCCATGATAATACTTACCTGATTACCATGAATGACTGCAAAATGGTGATTTTTAAATTTGATGATTTTTTTTCCACATTTATGATATAATATTCTACTGTAAGGAAGAGTTTTCCTTTCTCCCCTACTACCTATTTATGTATTTACTTATTATTCATATGAACTCATTTGTTCTTATTAATATTTTATTTAATGGGTTATAATAAATTACTGTAATCATTAATAGCTATTTCAATTGCACAAATTGTCACAGATTTGATCAGAGAGAGTTCTTTCAAGTTGATCATTGTGTTCTTTTGACAGGTCTCCATCAATTTTTGGATCACTTCCTTACCTTGTAGCATAGTAACTCATCTTATATTTTTCCTGTCCTAGGCCTGGAATCAGTCCTGGTTCTTTTTAATGGGGCAATAGTATTTAGAAACCCAAATCTAGACATGCAATTAGGTTTAAAAATATATACTTTAAAAGATATTCAATGTTTCTTTTGTTATGACTAAGTGCCAGTTTGGACTAATCTGTCCATAGAGCAAAACAGTGGGTGATCTATATTGGCAGACCTAATGTTATAAATCTTAATAAAAATGTAAAATACTACTGCATTTCCTCTATTTTAAGATACTAAGATGCCTGTAGTTTTAATAACAGCTTCTTGGAGGATGGAAGGAGGTTAAAGAATTCTACATTAAATGTTCATATTGATTATAAGGCATCTACTAATTTCAAAAACATCAAGATATGAAAAATTTGCATCTTAGAATCAGGAAAATAAGCAATTTATCTCAAAGAAGATCATATCATTACAGTCTCATGCAGAATCATTCAAATGATTTAAGGGAAGGGTTGAATAATATTATAAACAAATTGGTGTATATTTATTCCCTCTCCTATTATACTTAAATATATACCCTTTTATTCTCACTGGGTTGTAATGAAAGTTTAGGGGACAGGTCAAATGAGTCTGTTTTACTTTTTATAGATACACAAAAGAGGGGAAGAAATTACTGCAAGATCTACTCTTCCATGCTTGAGCTTAAGGGAAATAAGTTATTACTAGAAACATGTTGATTTACTCCATATTTTCTCATGTGTCTAAATTTTAATAGGTCTATTGTATCATCTCAATGATTTGGAAAACTAAATGGATTTTAATATAATAAGAATATTTTATGTATGGATATGACTTTATAGTTAAACACTTTGCAAAGGCAATCTTATCAAGGGTAGTGTGGTGTATTGACTAATTAGGATTTGACTGTCTGGGAGTCCTGTATCCTCTATTTACTAGATTTGTACTCTTAGGCAAATTATTTAATACTTAACCTCTCTAGGCCTCAGCTTTCTCGTCTGTCACAGGAAGACCTACCCTAAAAGGTCCTTGTGAGGCTGAAATGAGAGAATTCAGGGAAAATTCACAAACCAGTGCTTGGTACCTAGCAAATTGTTCAATTAATGTTAGCTAATAAAAAAATGTAGTTGAAAAACAGACGTCTCTATCATTCCAGTATCTCTAATGAATATTTTCTTTTGTACATCCTTTATAAGACAATTCATACTTTTTTCCTACTTAAGAACCCAAATGGAGTCAATAGGAAGAATCTTCTTAAGTTCTAAGTATCGTGCTTTACCGCTCAGGTAGTTCTGCTTCATTAACGCCCCCCATCCCACCCACACTTCCCCCGATGCCCACCACCCAGTGTTCACTAAAGGTAGACTCAGATGTATCTCAAGTTCCAATTTTCACTCATGCTCTGGATAGAAGCGTAATGCTTTTTAACAGCTGGACATATGGCTGCCTTGTCAGGAATATGAATTAGGAAGCTGCACCAAAGTGAACAAGTGCACTTACCACTTATGGTGGATTTAGTGATCCAGCTCTTCATTTCACTTACCACCAGCAGGCCACAGTCTGCCAAACCCATCCTCTGTTTTCCCATCCACTATCCTCCCATCTAGAGGAAAATCATGGCTCACAGAAGTCACTGGGTCAGAAGACCAAGCAAACATTTTTGAGCCCTAGTTAAGCAGAGAAAAGAGCACACATGCAGCAGGTTTGTATTGCCCTGTTTCACTCGGGTTGTGTCTGCTCCCGGATGACTCACTCTCTGTCACTGTAATACTATCATGAGGTCCAGAGGGTACTTAACCTGGGACAATACCATACAGATGATTGACATTAGTGAAACGAGACAACATTCTTCATCTTCTACGATGAGGGATTCACCATTTCCCTTTTAATTCTTTAATTGGCCTTTCTAATTAGAGGAATTTGCTGCTTTATTTGGCAGCAGTTGGCTGTGATCTGTGTGGTTTCTGCAAGACTGGGCCAGATTGTTTGCATCTTAAAGGAATCCTGGGGACTCCGTACCACTTTCTAGGGTTTCTTTCATGCTCTGTGAGAGCTTTAGAGAACTGAGGTCAAGGATGATCCATTAGCATGCATAAGAAGGAAGCTGGGGCTCCACGGTCTATTTCAGAGGGATTACATCACTCACTCTGGCTCAGCTTCCACATTGTCACGTGAAGTGGTGGATGAAGCAATAAGTGTGATCAGGCTGTCACAGGTCCCCTGCCACTTGCACAGTCCTGTCCTAGGAAGCTCTAACAGCTACACTACTAACTCTTAGGAGAATCTCCTAAGTTCTTCCTGCTAAACTGGTTTGTTCAAAGGTCTGCCTAAGTAAAAGCTGGAAAAGAAAAAAATTGTTTGTTTGGAAAATATTACAGCATGTGGGGGCATGTGGGGTATAAGCATGGAACATAGTTCACTAGGGGTTACACTACAAGCCTCTTAAGTAAATAAAGTTAGAAAGGATAATGTAACTATATGATTTTCATAAGAAGCAATTTATAACAATTAACTCTCCAGGGAGGCTTGTTTCCACCTTGCCCTGAAAAAGCCTCAGGAGTTTGTTCCAAGGACCAAACCCACAAATTGTAAAAGTCGTTTTAGAACTAAGGAGCCAATAGCAATGAGTATTGTGCTTAACCACACAGGCAGCTCTGCTCCATTAATGCCCCTCATCCCACCCATACTCCCCCCCTCCCCACCACCCAGTGTTCACTAAGGGTAGACTCAGCTATGTCTCAAGTTCCAATTTTCACTCGTGCTCTGGATAGAAGCATAATGCTTTTTAAATGCTGGACATATGGCTGCCTTGTCCCTTCCAGCTACCCGTTTACTGACCATGATCTGTTGTCTGACCTTTTGCTGTCAGCGTATATCCACTCAGCCTTGGGGGTTTTCATGGCTATTCCTGGTCCAAGATTTTCATCTTTGAGTTCACTGGCTTACCAAAGATCTAATTCAGCAGACTGTCTGCCTCTGGCTTCTTAATTAGCTCCCGAGAGGCTGTTTTTTTTTGAAAGTCCTTCTTCTGGATCATTTTGAAAGGGGCATTTCCTGTATATAAAGCTCTCTCCCCATCAGGAGGTATAGCTTAAAGCTTGCTGTATCCACCCTACACACAGCCCACCAAAGCCCCCGATTATGAAAACACACTACTAGGAGGATCAAAGATGAAATAATTTCTATCTTCCTGCCTTTGTTTACTCAACATATTATTTGACCACCTGTTATATTTAATACAGTGAAAAGGCTGCAGTGATGAATGTATTTTGGTTCCTGAGGGCGTACAGTCCAGAGCGATGGTTCTTTAACTTCATTGTACATAAGAATCGCCTGGGGAGCTTATTAAAAAGCAGACACCCAAGCTCTGTGACTCAGAGATTATGATTCCATTTATGTCGAATGAGGCCTGAGAATCTGTGTTTTTGAGAACCACCCCAGAGACCTGATGTAGGACCCTGTGGATACTTGAAGAAACACCACTCTACAAGAGAGATACTTCAAATTTATATCACCCCATCTCAGGTACACAGGTCTGGAAACATGGTCTATGTATACGATTTTCCTAAATGAAATGAGAAACTCATGTTCTATTTGTATTGTGTATTCTTATCAGGATGCTCAACTTGCTTTATATGCTTTTACTTCCCTTTCTTTTGTCACAAGAGTGAGCATTAGGTGTCTTTATTTTAGAGATGGGGAAGAAGTTACAAACTATCACTTGATCTGCCACACATTGTATAGCAAGTTGGTAGCAAATTCAGAACTTCAGTAAGTAGATTCACCACCTTCATGACATAAGAAGACAGCATTCTTTTTTATATTCAGAAAATGCAATGGCTTACCCAAGTTCCTGTATGCATTGGTTACTCAACGATGCATAATAAGAAACACTCAGGTTCACCAAGCCACAGGTAGGGCCTGAGAATCTGAAACGTTTAGAAAGTTTTCAGATGATGATGCTGTTGGGGGCCGCTGTTATGGGGCAGGAATGTGTACATGGCACAAAGGATAATAGAGTGAGTCTCCTCACCTGCCTGTCCCACCACCGTGTTAAATTTGAGTCCACTGAACTTTGTGCTCATGTTTATTCTTATCCTCTTTGGGCTCCTATATCCATATCTTTTATTTTCTTGTTTTTATTTCCCTTTTGAAAAATATTCAGGGCACAATTCCATCTGTATACTTGGAGCAACAATTGCTTTCTTTCCATGTGTGGTTGTCCAAGTCTATGTATCTCTTGTGTGAAGCCAGAGGATTCTCTGGTGTTATCTCAATTGTGTGTTGAGGGGTGTACTTGAGCGTACAGAGAATTATAGATAGGATAAATATGCATATATTAAATAAATGTTAGACGCCCATATACAACAGGTACACATTTCAAACGTCTTAAAAAGAAGTACATTTATCATCAGCCCTTTTCTTTCAATTCTGCGTACCACCTTAAACTTCCAATATTATATGATGCTTATATCAAAGCAATTTCTAATGCAAACTGCAAGGATTTATTTGCTGGCTCTCATCCCAGTCAGGGAAATGCTTTGTAGATGACCATGTTAAATTTATGGCAGGCATCCTATAGCTCTAGAGAAGGGGGGAGTGAAAAAAAATCTGTAAGTATCCTAGCTTATCTAATCTCAACCTACAAGACTGGTTCACAGTAAAACCATAAAGAGTGTCAGTATTCTACTGGGCTCCAGCGTCTCCTCGTCCTCTCAGCTCTGCAACTATTTTCTTGTTAATAGTTCCTTTGGTCTAACTCAAGCATCAGTATCCTCAACCCTGAACAAAGTATAGATTCTTCTTTTTCTTCTAAAGCATAAATGATCCCTTTGAGAAGTGGCAAGTTCCTGATGCAGTTTAACAAGGTTTTTGAGTCCATAGGCCTTCTTCCAGATCCTGCTTTTCCCCTTGTTAGTCCTTGACCTTGGACAACTTGAGTGACCTCTCTTAGCCTCAGCTTCTTCAGCTATCAAATGGAGATAGTAATAATAATAATAGCCTCTTTCAAAGGAGCGTTGTAAGAAATAAATGAGAAAGGTACACAAAATGCTTAGCAGAGCATGGGCCCATAATAAGCATTCATTAAAGTTAAATTATTATTACTAGTCCTGGGAACATTTGTATTTCCATTGGTATCAGAACTTTAAGAAAAAGAAATAAAACTTTTTGTTAAGAATACCAGCAAGAAAATGAATGAGGATTTGTGGTGAGATTGGTAAATGTTCTTTCTTGAAAGAATATTGCCAGATTTTAACAGGTATGTGAAAAAATGCTCAACATCATTAGCCATTAGAAAAATGCAAATCAAAACTACAATGAGATATCATCTCACCCCACTTAAAATGGCTTTTATATATTTAAAAAAAGGCAATAATGAATGCTGACAAGGATGTGGAGAAAGGGGAACCCTCATAACACTGTTGGTGGCAATGTAAATTATTGCAACCACTATGGAGAACAGCATGGAAGTTTCTCAAAAATCGAAAAATAAAATGTGACCCAGTAATCCCACTGCTAGATAATAGATACAAAAGAAAGGAAATCAGTATATCTAAAAGATATCTGTACTTTCATATTTATTTCATCACTCTTCAGAATAGCCAAGATTTGGAATCAACTTAACTGCCCATCAGTGGGTGAATGGATAAAGAAAATGTGGCACATATATGCAATGGAATATTATTCAGCCATAAAAAGAATGAAATCCTGTCATTTGCAACAAGATGCATAGAACTGGAGAACACTATGTTAAGTGAAATAAGCCAAGCACAGAAAGACAAATTTCACATGTACTCATGAATATGTGAGAGCTCCATATCAAAACAATTGATCTTATGATGACAGAGAATAGAATGATGGTTACCAAAGGCTGGGAAGGGTAGCAAAGAGGAAGGGATAGAGTGGGATGGTTAATGTGTGCAAAAATATAGTTAGGTAGTTAGATAGAATGAACAATATTTGATAGCACAAGTGACTATAGTCAACAATAAATTATGGTATACTTTAAGATAACTAAAGGAGTGGAATTGGAATGTTCCTAACACAAAGAAATGGTAAATGCTTGAGGTGCTGGAAGCCCCAATTATTCTGATTTGATTAATACACATTTTATGCCTGTATCCAAACATCATATATACCCTATAAATATATAAAACTATTATGTACCATAATAATTACAAATAAAAATTAATTGAAAAAATAAGTAAAACTACATATGCCCATTAAAGAAAAGAAAAGGCTACTGCTGGCTTTTGATAGTCTACCTGCTGGATGTCTCAGGAAGTCCTTGTTTCCTTCAGATTTATTTGTTTAGCAAAATTGTATACATGCTATGTGAATTATATCTCAATAAATTAAACATACACATAACTCTTCTATTAATACATGCAGGATAGTGAGATAAGGGCAGGGAATAGTAAAATAAAAAAAGCACAGTGCCTGCCCACAAAATGTAAGTGAGAGATTACCAGAGCTTTTTTAACGTTTTGAATCTCCATCTAACATAATCCTAAGAGCATACTTCTGCTCTGAAAGTAGAATGTGCCTGAATGAGTCAGTGTTGAGAATGGTACATAAGGTCCTCCTCTCTGAATCACCTGACAGCTCTTCTGGTCACCATAGAACCCAGGGCTCCTTGAATACAAGTATTGCGGTATTTTTAAAAATTAAAGAAAAGAGTAGAAATTTTAAAAAACCCATAATCCTTGTATTCAAGGAGCCCTTGAGCCAGTCAGGTTGGGACTGACAAGTAAATAAAATAACGATAAAGGCAAAACCTGTTGTTGGGGGTAGATAGAACACTGAGGCATCCAGGAGGTTTTCTTCTTGTGGAAGATGATGTGGATCTGATTTTGGAAGTGTTAGCCTCAATTCGATTCTTAGGTTTTTAAAGAGTGTGAGCCATTGTTTTTTGTGTCTGAGCAGACATTCTATGAAAAAGACATCTGCACTAGAATGTAGAATGTTTTTAGCAGCACAATTCACAATTGCAAAGATGTGGAAACAACCTAAGTGCCCATCAATACATGAGTGGATTAATAAGATGTGGTATATGTATACCATGGAGTTCTACTCAGCCACAAAAAACAATGGTGATCTAGCACCTCTTGTATTATTCTAGATGGAGCTGGAGCCCATTCTACTAAGTGAAGTATCACAAGAATGTAAAAACAAGCACCACGTGTACTCACCATCAAATTGGTATTAATTGATCAACACTTATGTGCACATATAGTAATAACATTCATTGGGTGTCGGGTAGATGGGAGGGGGGAGGAGGGGATGTGTATATTCACACCTAATGGGTGCGGTGCACACTGTCTGGTGGATGGACACACTTGAAACTCTGACTCAGGTGGGGAAAAGGCAATACATGTAACCTACACATTTGTACCCCCATAATATACTGAAATTAAAAAAATTAAAAAGGAAAAAGAAAGGGTATGAGCCAGTCAGCCTCACCTATAATAAATATTAGGCTTCATTAGTCTGAAAGTATGAGTGAGATCACAATAACTCAAGTATCCCAGTTATGATGGTTCTAAGTCACACCTGCCAGTATCATAGGATGTCAGTTCCTTATCCTCTCTCATCTAGTCCTCTCCTCCCCTAGTGGCCAGGACGGGGGAGTCCAACCAGGCTCCTTTGTCATTCTGGGTCACTGCCTCTTCCCTAGTGATTAGTGCTTTGGACTTACTGATTTCTACTCCAGCTAATGACTTATTGCACCTCTGCAGATCTCCTTCTGTGATCCTGGGACTCCTGACCTCTCTGGTAAATTCCGTAACCATTGCACTAGCCTCGGAGTGGGATGAGGATGGGGCCAGAGGCTGCTCTCCTGTGTAACACTCCATTGAAAATACAGAATGCACCCTTCTCTTCACTCCCCATAGCAGAGTTGAGTCCAGGCTGTGTCTTTTAATAAGACTTTAGTGAAGTTCCTTGTTGGCAGAAGGGCAGCACAACCCAAAGAGTAACACAATTGCTTCTGGATGCGGCTGCACTCAGAGTTCAAGAGCCAGTGAGTTTTTTTTGCAATCAAAACACCTAAAGGCTCATTAGATGAGCTATGTGGCTCCTTCCCTTCTTCTAAGCTTTTCTCTGAGGTGGAGACCAACATAACTTCATCACCAGCAATCTACTCAAGTAAGGCTACAATCTCTAGAATTCTGGTTCCAACAGTCACAAGACTCAGAGAATTGAAGAAGCTTGCCTTGGTAAGGAGTTATGTCCTACTTTCCAAGATCCCATTACCTCTCCATAGGTCAGTAGCTTGTCAGGACGACTGCCAACGGGAACAACATCTTTCTGTAAGAGAAGCATCACCTCTTACTGGAGTGTCATCCTGTTCTCAGGTCCCAGCAAGGGAACACTTCAGTAAAGATGATAATGATAGTAATAGTAAATGCTTTCATCATGCCAACTAAGTGCTAGGTACTGTTCTGAGCACTTGTATTATTAATTCATTTAATCTTCAAGGAGGTTTCATGAGGTGTGTACAATTATCTTCCTCATTTGAAGATGAGAACATTGGGGTACAGAGTAGTGAAATAACTTGCCCAAGATCACGCAGCTGTTAAGTGGCAGAGTTGATACTTGAATCCAGGTATTCTGGCTCCAAAGCCCACAGTATTACCCAGTACATCATTTTGGCTTACGTCCAAGGGAAGTACATTTCCAAAATTCTGAGTCATTAATTTCTTTTAATTGAGACTTAATTCACATACCCTACAATTAACCCACTTAAAATGTGTAGTTCAGAGATTTTCAGTATATTTTCCGAGTTGCACCACAATCTAATCCTGGAATATTTTCATCACCCTCCAAAAAACTCATATCCATTAGCAGTAATCCCTCATTCCTCCTCCTACCCCCAGTACTCTCTGGCAACTACTACTTTGTCTCTATAGCTTTGCCTATTCTAGACATTTCATACAAATGGAAACATACAAAATGTGGTCCTTTGTGACTGGCTTAATTCACGCCATAATATTTTCAAGGTTCATCCATGTTGTAGCATATATCAGAACTTCATTCTTTTTTCCTTGCCAAATTATATTCCATTATATAGATATATCACATTTTGTTTATCCGTTTATCAGCTGATGAACATTTGGATTATTTCTGCTTTGGGGTATTATGAATAATGCTGCTATGAACATTCATGCATAAAGTTTTGTGTGGCTATATGTCTTTACTTCTCCTGGATATAAACCTATTAGAATTGCTGGCAACCCTATGTTTATTAACTTTAAATTATTCAAAATATAGATCAACAAGAGAACAATCTATATGAAATTTCCACTCATTTGCTTTTGTTATTTGCCTCCTTGAAACGGTTTTTACTGTGGGAAGTGATAATCTAACATGTAGTTCTTTTTATCAGCTTCTAGGACTCAGCTCAATGACTCACGGATCCAGGGACACACTCATACACACATACACATTCAAACATGCACACACGCACTTTTACACACACACACATTCACCAGAAATATATGCAAAAATTTATAGGCATGGTGTTCTCTAATTTCTACAGAAAAAATACATATAGCCCCTTCACCCTCACCCCAGCCTGGCCCTGAAGTAGTTCTTTGAAGCAGTGTTTCTCTGGCTCAGAATCACATCACAATTCACATCACCAAACCCAACCCTTGGATTCTTACTGAGAAGCATCTGCATTCCGATGAATGAGTACTTAGCAATGTTTTGTTTTTGTTTTTTTAAAGAACAATGCACAAATACTTGCTTTGCGTTTCTGTAACTGCAGAGTTATTTGGGTGGTTTTTGTTGACCAAGGGACAAATTTTCCCTAATTGAGCAAGTCTCCTTCTGAAGTCAGAAAACAACTTGAGCTCTTTCAAGGTATGGAAAGAAAAAATCATTTAATAACTTATTCTCTTTATCGGATGCTTCCTGCTTCTAAAGAGCTGTGCCTATTTAGATTAACATTTAAATTACATTAAGATTAAAATTTATTTAGGTAAATACGAAGTTGAACTGATGTCTCTACTTGAACATGCCGTAAAAATGCTAAAACAAACAAATTTTGTTGAATGAGTTTAAAGTCAAATGTAGTTCCCCCAAGGACTAAAATAAATTAAAAGCATTAAAGCATTAACACATATAAAAACATAACGGAAATTTCACATGCAAGTAAACCATTCCTGGCACCCCCAAATTGAATGTTCTACAACATTTTTCCTCCACTATCTCCCCACTAATTGAGCCCAAGGACTGTGCCTTTGTGACTGTGTCTTACCCTTCTCTTCTCTTCAGCTTCCTTCGAGGAGTCCCTTCCACACAGAACATGCTCATCTAACCGTTTAAAGTGAAAAGTCAACTTATCTACAGTGGAAGGAAAACTGAAAGGTGTAAAGTCTATGTGTTAGTAAGACCTTGAAGAAGATTAACTATTTAGTCATGTATTAACAGGTTTTATACCATGTGCCTCCCACATTACCCGGCTCACTCCTTTAACTTTCCCACCCTTGTATTCTCCAGGCCCTGTGAACTGTGGCACGGGTGACCTCCTGCCACCTGGGGTCAGATTTATTCTGCTCAGAGTCACCTGAACATGGCCCACGTTGGCTCCTGCAACTCTGGTTAACAAGCATCCTCTCCCCAGAGACTTTCCTTGTGATTGAAAAATACAAATTTGAAAATGGCTTAGTAGACCGTTCAGGTATTTTGCTCAGAGGTAGAGAGAATCTTGGAGGGAAAAAAAACCCAGAATATAGCTGGATGTGGTGGCATGTGCCTGTAGTCCCAGCTACTTGGGAGACTGAGGGAGGAAGATCACTGGAGCTCAGGAGTTTGAGCTTGCAGTGGGCTATGATGACACCACTGCACTCCATTTAGCCCAAGTGGCAGAGTAAGACCCTATCTCAGGAAAAAAAAATAAATAAATAAAAATGCCCCCCAGAGCAATGATTTCTAAAGACAAGCTGTCCAATTTAAATACAAGTCCCAAAGTCACAGCTTCAAAATTTTTAAATGTGACTGGGTGGATGCCATCTGATCTCAGTGATTTATCAGCATTTGGCTCATCAAACAGGCTTTGGGTCAGTGTGTGTCTTGAGCTACTCCCTCTTCTTTCCTTCCTTCCAATCAGGTGACTGACCTCCCTCCTCAAATCTTCAAGTTCTGAGCTGTCCACACCACCATTTTAGAGATAGAAATACTGATGCCTGGATAAATTAATTACCTTTCTCAAGGTCACTCACCTGCTAAAAGCTAGATTTGTATTTCCAACATAGGCTACCTCTCTTGGATTCCTCAACCCTGCCTGTTCGCCTGGATTTCTGATTATGAGCCACGTAACTCACAGCTGGCGTTATGCTCTGTCCTTCCTTTCTGGCGTGGAGAGTCCAGGCTCCCTCAGCTCCCTTGTCACTCAACCACTGGTTGTGTCCATTTCAATCGTCACTACTCTTCAGTCTGTTCAGTGTCCTATGAGCTCTGCCTTGCTCTCCTGGCTCAAATATCCTGCTTTATCCTCAGGCTCTCCTGCTGCTGATGGTGCCAGTGTGACCTAGAACATTCACCCCATTTTATCAAGTATCTGACCTCTGCTCTGTATTAAAGATACGTGACCAAGGTGAATTCAATTCTATTCCCTTTTCTATTCTCTTTTCATTTCAACAAAATCCATATAGGTTACCACAAAGAGAGACAGAGAGAGAGAGAGAAAAGAAAATAGAGAAAGAATATCACAGGCAGCATTTTAAAATGATGATTTGAAAATTGTCAGTGAATCTGTATAATGAACTATCATCTGGTTAAAAAGATAGTTCTTCTCTAAATCTAGCATAACTTAAATTCACTGAATTAAGTAAATTCAAATACTCCTTTTAAAAGGGAAATACTCAAGGGAAGATGGAAAAAATAATTCAAGTCTATGATTGCCTAACATTTTAATATTAATAAATTGAGTAATTCTGAAGGAATTAGCAAGCCCAATTTTACATGTGAGGTAGTATCAGACATACTATCAGATAAACAATTCGAACGAGACGTTTACTCCATTTCGTTCAACCTAGCTGCCCAATCCAGATGTTAAAGGAAAGAATGAATTTGAGTTTCAAAATTAGATTGATTAGTCAAGTATTTTGACAGTCATAAAATATAGTAGCTAAAATTCCTTTATGTGCCAAGACGTGTGTTGAAAGCTTCACATGCATTTCCTGATTTAATCCTAAAAATAATGTTATTAGGTGGATATTATTATTATCACCATTTCAGAGAGAGAAATACTGGTGCCTGGATGAATTAATTACCTCCCTCAAGGTCACCCACCTGCTAAAAGCTAGATTTGTGAGTTCAACCCAGGCTACCTGACTCTAAAACTAGTGTAATTAACTGCTCAGTGCATCAGTGAGAGAATTCTCTGATGGCTTTTTTAAATTCTTCTTTCTCTACACTGTGTGTCCTGAGCTTAACATGAAGGAAACCTACCATGTTGATCCATTTGGGCTGTGCTGCTTGTGTCAATGAAGGGAACAAAAGGTTAGGTCAGTGAGCATGTTCTTAAATTAAATAAATACTATACAAATCTATTATTTTCCCAAGATATTTATTCCTCAGTATCTGAACTGACCACTAGCACTGGGAGGATGAAAAGCAACTTACTTGTACATTTTTCTGGACTTCAGAAGGAACTTGTCATCCAGAATACACACAAGCTGTGAGGTGGTTAATGTAAAATTCATAATTTTAAAATAATACTCCTTAGCATGCTTCATAAATATTACATGTTTAGTGTATATATTAGTGCGTTTTTCTTCTGTCGAATTGCCCATAGTAGGCGCTCTCTTTCCCTTGATGGTTCAGACCGGCATTCTCATTCATTTGACTTTCTCCTCTTTCCCCTTCACATGACCTTGCCCACCTGTCTCTCAGCCACCACCCAGCCCCCATTCTCACTGTTTTCTCCGCATTCGTTTCCCCTGCATATTCTTCAGGTTAAACACATTCTCTTTCTTGTTTTCTTTTCTTTTGAATATGTTCTCAACATAAATTCAGCAAATGGTTGGATTCAAATATTTAAAAACAAATCAATTCCATTCTCAAATCTACTTTTTAAATGAATCCAACTGTAATTTTTTTTCCTTGTTTAATTGTGACCTTCCTGCTCATCTGTTGCACTAACCAACATCCTTGTGGTTTTGTTACCTGGATCTGTGTATCATGCTTGCATGAAGCTTCTGTCCTCCCATCCCTGAGGGTCTTACTGTCCATCTTTGGCAGTAGTCCATCTGTATCCCAGCTACCTTGTCCACCTGAGACTCCAACTGCCGTGCCTATCTGTCCCTCCAGCCATCTTACATGTTTTCCCTAAGTGCTCCTCCCACCCTTGCTGACCTTTCTTCTCTAACTGCCCCCTTTCCCTTGTCTACTGGAGGAGAACACTGACAGATGAGATGCATTTACAGTCTCCTCATATTTTCTCTGCAGATCACAGGCACGATTTGTTTTAGAACATTCAATGGATGGAGAATAGCTGCTGTTTGTGGCTGCCCAAGGAGGACCACATGCCTGACGTAAATCCTAAGGAAAGAGTCCTGACCCCTGATCCCTTGTGCACCCCTCTCAGACATTATATTAACACAGAACAATCTTTTTAAATGTATTGCTCTGACACTGAATTGATATATACAATTACCTGAAACTTGCACATTTCAATACTATTAAGTTATATGTGCAAAGGTAAGCTATTTTAAAAAGGAGAATGAATACTTCCCTTACTGATAATCACACCAATAATTATATTGTGAAGTCATTCTTCTATTAGGTTGATCTCTTTATATAATGCATTTAGAAGGACTAGAATGTAAAGACTGGGTCAAGTTCAATATCCATTGCAGCCACTACCAGTGGTTTGAGACCTGCCCACAGCAGCATCTCCAGGGAGACAGTGGATTTCAGCTGCTGCATCACCAACCTGTTGTCAAGGAAACAAGAGAGGGCAAAAAAAAAATCCTCAATGACATTCACTTTCAAGGCAGTCAAGACACCCCTGAAAGGTATTTCAATAGTCCTATGAAGGAAGCTGAAATTGGCTTCTAATTATAAATTCTAAGCCACCCCCTCTTACACCAGGTATGCTGTCTGCTTAGATCTCAGTCTTTCAGTCATTCTCTGTTTACTGAGCCATATACTCCAGACGTCAGAATACCAAGAAAGATTTCCTGGAGAAAGAAAGAGGCGAGAGGAGCAAAAGGGAAAGTCTAGGGAGAAAAATGGGTAATAGTGAAAAGGTTAAAAGATATAACACACTTCTAAGGCAAGTGAAGTCATAGTCCTAACCTACGTAGGGGAGGTATGAATTTCAGTCTATATTTGTAAGATTTTAAATGCATTCTTATGAATATTTGTATCTCTATATATTTGTGTGAGAGCAAGTTGAGAAATTCTATACACATTTATGCATATAATAGAAAGTACGAGATTTGGGCCAGTACTTCTATTAATGATTTTAAATTCGGGTACAAAATATACAATGTAGAACTTTTGAGGAACTTCTTTGCATGAGAAGTGACCCCCTCAATATACAGAAAACAGTATATTTAATTCATTAGCTTCATTAATGCTTGTAACTTTCAAGTGTGTAAAGCTTTAGCTATAATGCTGTGTTGGGGACACACAAGTAGTCGTGTGGAAGAGCGTAGAGATATGTAACATACATCTTTGTGATGACATTGATGAGTCTGTCAGCGTGGAAGCCAGTGGCTATCACTGCCCTGACCGGAACCCCTTACTGGCCTGCCCTTAATCACCCACCCTGGGCTTCCAATTGGCTCCTTTCTCTCCAGCAGCTCCTACCCATGCCCACCAGCCTCCTGCCCTCAGGCTTGTCTCCTCCTAGAATTTAAGGCTCTTTTAAATCCCTGGGGATCAGAAGAATATTCTCTGAGGGGAGTAGCTATGAAATGCTTCTCAACCAGTGCTTCTCAACCTTTCATGTACGTATGAATTATCCAGATTCTGATTTGGTAGATCTGGGTCACCAACAATCTCCCAGGTGATACTGAGGATGCCAGTCCGAGATGCTAGACTATAAATTCCCTGTAGATAGCAGCTGATTCTGATGAATGGCTGACAGGGTGTATGTACTTAACGCCTCTTTTCTGAATGAAATTAACCGTATGATACCTGCCCACCCCACCGCACTCCTACCCTCGCCTCTTTCATTACAGCAGATAAAATTAGCTTAATTATATATCTTTCAATAGGTCTTATCACCTTGTATTGTAACTGTCTGTGTCACATGGAAATATGAACTTTCAAAGGTATTTCAAAATTGTCTTTTTGTCACCCCATGAATATTACAGTGACTGACCTACTGTAAGAGATTGAATTTGCTTTATGAAATAGTTAATGAAGATGGTATTATTATTTAGCCATTCACTTGTTCAATTTATAGAGCACCTACTGTAAATATCATTTCACTCTCATGTCCCATAAAAAATGAGAACTGGAGAAAGAATAAATCTAATTTAATTATGCCTAGACTTTAGTTTCTTTCTTTGGGGCATAGATGATAATGGGTAGGGGGAGGGGGAAAGATATGCTACATAGGTGTCTTTACCTTCCTTCCACGTTATGTGTGACCTTTCCATGACAGTTTTGATCTGCACAGGAAAGTGATTGTATGGAATGAAACAGGTGAAAAAAAGTGTGTTCAAAAGGGAGTAGGGACTTCAATGAAGGTGAATAGGCACTAAGCACAACGAAATGGAAAATTATAACATAGATAATGGGGTTAAGGGAAAAATATATACATAAACATATACACGAAGCATAGATTATATGTTGCTATCTAACCTGACTTTTATATAGGTTTACTCCTTTGTAACACTGTGTTAGACTTTCCATACATTATCTATAATCTTTACAACAATTTCTGTAAGGTAAGTATAATCTTCATTTTATGGTCCAGAAATTATGTGTCTCAGAGAGGACAGGTGAATTGCCTGATGATTTGAACTCATAGCCATCTGGTTTCGAAGCTCGATTTCTTTCCACTTCTTTACATAGAACAAAAATGTGCTTAGGGAGACTTCGTGACAAAATATTCGAAAACAAAATTAAGCTGGGAAATTCAGAACTTGTGGTTGTTGTAGGTACTTTGTGGGATTTTATAAGCAACCATCCCAGAGAAACACATTGCTCTGATTACATCCCTCCGTGGGAGTCAGTCATGGGGGTTCTGTGGAATCCCTTTGGGATGGATGGAGAAATAAGGAACACTGTCTGGGGAACATTATATTCTTGCTGAAACAGCAACAGAAATAAAATTATTTGTTCTCTTACCAGTAAGGGATGTGAGGGTTGTGATGGCCATTATCACATCACAACTTGGACAAGGTAAAACCTTAGGTAGCCTGATCTCTAAACCTCTGCCTTTCCCCTGGGCTAGACTGTCCTCCACTCGGAGATGTGGGTCAGACATCAGCATGGCCTGGCCTGTGTAAAGAAGTGAACTATTTGCCTTTTATATTCCTTTAAACTCTTCTACAGTGTATTCCTTTGAGTTGATCTTTGAAACTACAGTCTGGGTGCAGGTACCTCGCTTCATTTTCTACTAGATCTGTGTATATTCGTATAAAAAAACTCAATGGCTCTGAATTCCAAATCTAACCTTATATTTTTTAAAATTTTATTTTCTAAATAACTTCTTTGAAAATGTTTCTTTCCTAAAGTCCACCATGAATCTACCATGTATTTTTCAATAGCCATTACAGTTCTCATCCTGAAACCTAATCCAATGAGTTTTTAAAGAACTATTCTTTCCACCTTCTAATTGTGGTATCATTCTTAATTCACGTATTACTATTATATTTGTATTATTCCCAAATTGCTTTGTGTATGTAAATATTGTTGGCTTAATTGGATTTTAAGAGCTGGGATCATGTCTTGCTTACTACATGTAAACTCCTTGAGGGCAAGGCCTTCACCTCTAAATTCCTGCAGCTCTAGAGCACTTGCACAGCTACTAATTGCTTATAAATATTTGGAAAATAAATTATACCCCTTTTGCGGTCTCATATTTCCCGGTACAATGCTGGACTCTTAGCAAAGTATCTATGCAATTGTACTCTCCATATATATAGAGTCTGAAATATTCTTTGTTATGTCCTTAGCCCTCAGCATAGTGAATGCCCATGAAAGGCACTCAATCAATACATGTTCAGTAAAGGAATAGACGTTATAAATGTTTACTGCATGGTTTCCCTATATTCTGCTTTCATTCTTCCACACCTACAAAGGAAATCACACAGATCAAAGTTTTTAAAATTCTAATGTGCATATGAATCCCCTGGGGATTTTGTTAAAATGCAAATTCTGTTCAGTAGATCTGGGATCTGGGATGGAGCCAGATTCCATAAGCGTGGGCAAAGGCATCTTTAACTAGATCCCAGGAGACACCCACATCTTCTACAGATCACATTTTCAGTAGCAAGGATATAGCCAAGCCCATAAAAGATTCAGAGCTTCCACATTTAAATTGAACCCTATCACTGAACATCAGCACATCTTTCATAAAATGTGTTTAAAGATCCTTATTTTCCAGTCTCTCGGGAAAGAGATTCTGGGGCTCAAAATCTGTAAGCACCAAGATGAGAATTACATAGTTAGCGAAACACCACCAATATCCAATCATTCAGATCTGCTGAATAAGTATTGATCGAATCTAATTCTCCTCACTAGTAGGTCTGATGAAAATATAACCATAAATGTAAGGGAAAGCCCAAGAGAGGCTGACATTTAAAGACCAACTAATGATGTTGCCACAAATTTTCTGTGTATGGCAAAGTGGCAATAACAATGCTGGGAAAAATTATGGAAGGAAATTATCAATGAGAATGAAAACTCCTAGCTATTGGAAAAGGGAAAAAAACCACTGCTATTATTTATTTTTGAATTTGTCTTCACGCTAATACCAAAGAATGTCAAACTAACTGAGTTGCATTAAAATCTTGAGACCAAGAAGTTGAATGTAGATGTTTAGCCATAATTGTGCTACAGGGTAGATAAAAATTTAAAAATATATCTTGTTTTTCATACATTTTATTTCAGGTTCAAAAGTCTGCAACTCACCATACTCAGCACCTCAAATACATTTATTAGCTCTCATTTAGTGACCTCTTATCTCTTCTCATATAATAATCTTTTGCAATTAGGGTCACTGTCTATACCCTAAATATTTTAAAATGCTAATTGGCAAGCTTTATCCAATGCAAGGTAGGTAGATAATAATAGGTTTTGCTGATTGTTAAGCAGTGCTGTGTTGTAGTCAAAAGTCTAAGGGCTCAATTCAGTCATGAAAGGAACCGATTTTTTATTTGTTGCTACTGCAGTAGAAGCCATAGTAATCATCATTATTGCTGCTATTCTGTAGAAAGACATCCATTTTAGAAGCTCTGAGTACATTCTCAGAATGCGTAATCAAATTTACTCTACCCATTTGCACACATCATGGAGCATTTTGTATCTATTCAGGTAATGCTTTGATATTGAACCTCATGCATGCAACTTTACACCATGCCCAAGATGTAAATAAACCATGACCATATCTGAACAGAGCTTAGTGGGTAGTCAAGTAGAGTAGATTTTAGGAGATGAAATAAATTAGATATGTCAGCCTCATTTTCCTCTCATATTCCTAATACTCTTCCATCTTGTAAGGTCACAGAGGGAAGACAGCTGACTCTAAACCAGAAGTGGGCCCCTCACCAGACACCCAATCTTTCATTGTCTTGACCTTAGACTTCCCTGTCTCCAGAAATGTGAGAAATAACTTTCTGTTATTTATAAGACACTCAGTTTATGATATTTTGTTATAGCAACCTGAAAAGACTAAGCTAGTCTTTAAACTCTGATCTGCTTTAGCTCTTTGTCTACTGTTTGATCTTCAACAGCCAAGTAATCATTCAAAAATATAAATCAGATAATATCACCCTGCTCATAACCCTCCAATCACTTCTCATCTGATTCCAAATAAAAGAAAAAGTCTATAATGATTATGAAGCTCCTTGGTGCCTCTTTGACTTTCTTTCTTACTATTTTTTGCATTGCTTTGCTCAATTATTCCTTGAACATTTCAGGCACATCTCACCTTAGAACATTTCACTGTTTGTTTCTTCTGCACGTAATAGTCTTCCTTCTAAATAGAAACATGATTTACTTTTTCACCTCTTCCTTGTCTTGCTTCCTATGCCACTTTCTTAGGCCTTCTTTGACCACTCTCAGATTGCAACCCCTGACCTCCCTATTTCTCTCTCCTGCTTTTGTTTTCCCTTGTGGTATTTATCATCATCTGATACTATTTATTATTACTTGTCTTGTTTATTATCTCCCCACTAGAATATAAGTTAAGTAAGAGCTGATATTTTTTCCTATTTGTGAACTATTGTACTCCCAGGGCTAAAATTCTAGGCCCCTAGTAAGTATTTATCAAATGAATAAAGTAAGGTACAATTCTGGTATTTTTCATTATGAGTAGCACAAAGTATAAGGAAAATCTCAATTCCAGGTGCTTTAGCAAGAAGATTCTGAGGTTATTAATCTAATAAACACTAAACCAAACTAATTAAATGAGAACTATCCAGCTGGTTATATAGATTTTTTTAAATGCCCAAAGTAATGCACCCGAGTAATCCACCATTTCTAATCTCTCCTTTTAGTAACTAGAATGGTTTTAGGAAAATAGGACTCCATGTGACCAAGCCTGGGTAACTATTCCACTACTCAGGCTAAAAAAAAACAATAGAATAAAAGTTCCATCTAAAAATGTGAATCAGGGGAAAATGGGATCCAATATGAAAATTCAGTTTCAGTAAACAGCAATGAATTGTAATCCATCCATTCAATATTAGGCAATATACACAGTAGTCACTAAAAACACAAATATGTTCAGTCCTTAAAGATAAGAATACCTGTGAGCTCACTTTATTCTACAAAAATTTGGGAAAAAAATATTTACATAGTATTTTGTGTGAAAATACATGGATAATTTAGGAGCATACCTAACATGCCGCCAGGAGTTTAGTAGGTTATTTTTCCTCCTTTCTTTGGTATTTTCATCTTTTGCAATGATTTTCATGCTACTTTTAGAGTGAAGTTGTGTTTCCTATCAGAGTTTCAGGGAATAACAGTCAGGTGAAAGAAACTTTTGGTTGATGTTATTTTCAGTTGATGTTATTTTCAGTGAGAACCACCTTCTTGCCTCTACATTCATGTTAGATTTGGAGACTCATATTAGTAGCCTTGAAGAGTCTTGGTTACTTGATTTGTCCAAAGAAATGAAGAGTCTTCCTATTGCTTAACCTTCCTAGAAGTCATCATTTTTAGTAAGAAATGATGAATAAAGGAAAAATGGTCTCAGAGAAAATTGTTAGGGAATATACATACATGAGCACTAACAAAATGAGAAGAGACAAACTAAATTTCATTGCCTGTTTGGTAGTAATCCCAAGGGCTGACCACAATGTGCTGTGCTTCTAGGGGAGGGTTAGCTTTCAGTGAATTTCTGGACATGTGTACTCGTTACAAACATTTGAGCTAATTATTTCTATCTCATTGTGCATACCTTGGTTAACATTATAGAAAATACAGTAAACATCATTTCTAAGTGGAGATTGAGGTTAATATTTCTTTGTTTCTTCTTCACACAGTATGAATGAAAAACTAAAATGTTAGGCACTTACTAATAATACAGTAGTAATTATGTAGTTGTCACAGCTCATCAACCTGTACACTTAAAATGGGTTCATTTTACTATATGTAAATTATACCTTAATAAAGCTATTTCATTTTACTATTAAAAAAGAGTTAATTGTGTGCTGAATGAATAATTGATATGCTACATAAATAATACACATTAGTTTGAAATCAAGAATCATTCAAAAAACATATTTTGAACATGTCCTGTGTGTTAAGTGATGGAGATAAGAGAAACATAAGATATGGCCCTGCCCTCGGGGAGCTTATAACTTAGTGCAATGGTTCCTGAAGTGTGGTACATAAAAGAATTATTTGAGGCATTGACTAAAATAGAGATTCTCAGGTTCAACCCAGAAAGATTCTTATGCAAAGAGAATGGGAAGGAGCCATGAATCTGCAATTTTTCATGAATATCCCAGGAGATTCTAATGCACATGGTCCTGTGACCATGCTTTGAGAAATGCAGGCCTAACAAGATAAACAGATATATGAACTAGCAAATTTCAAAGTGCAGTGAATGTTATAACAAGGAGATGGTAATAGATACCAATCAATTTCCATTGTCTGAAGAAGTCAGGAAGGGTCCCGTAAGGAGAAAACATTGGAGTGGGGTCCTAAAAGGTGAATCAGAATTTGTCAGGCAGAGAAGAAGAGGAAGAATGTTCAGATCTTGTGCAAAGAGGGTGTGGTAAATGTGATGGTGGCATCTGAGAATGGCATGAGATTCATTGTGAAAGGAACAACCCTGGAGACAGTAATAATCTAATTAAGTTTTTGAGCCAAATTTCTCTATCTACATGGTAAAAGATGGACTGCAGAGAAAGAAGACTGGTGACCAGGAGAAAGACACAGTTCCGAGGCAATAATCCATGAGGTGGATCACATTAGGGGCAGGGTGGATGAAAGAACTGCAGGAACTTAAGGGACATCCAATGTCGAATCTACAGCATACTGGGATAAGAGAAGGGTCTGGAGGGAAGAAATTGTTGAAAATAACAAAATTTTCAATCTAGACAAATAAGTGCCACTATTAACTAAATCCAGAATAATGGAATTGAGAATTACATGGATGGAGAGGAATAAAAAATTTTATTTTGCACATGCTAAATTAGAAATATCTAAAGGAAATCTTGGTAGACACATCCAAGAGGCAATAGGCTACTTAGATATGAACTTTTCATTTTTACCTTCAAACCCTGAAATGACAGCACCATTCACCCACTTGTTCAAGCCAGAAATTTATGAATCATTACTGATTCCTCCATTTTTCCCACCCGCCATACACTCTACCCAGCATCAAGTCCTATTGCTTCTACTCAAACGTATACATCAAATCCACCCAATTTCACCCACATCGACTCCCATCAGCTAGCCCAGCTACCAGCATCCCTCACTGGAACTCCAACATTCTCTTAACCGATCACCAAATCTACTTTCTTCTTAGTAGCAAGAGTAATAGACACACACACACAAAAGGAATGAGATTGTATCAACCATTTGCTCAAAATAATTCAATAGCTTCCAAATGTAACTGAAATAAAATCCAAATTATTTTTCAAGATTTCAAGATCTTGTATCATCTTGCTACTATGTTTCTCTCCACACTGGTCTCACATCACTCTCCCCAGTGTTCACTTTCACCCAGTCATAAAGGTCAGCAATATTTTTCCACCTCAAGCCCTTAGCTCATGCTGTCCCCTTCACCGGGAAGAGTATTGCTCTGAAGACTCTCACAAGGCAGTTTTCTTTTCATCATTTAATTTCTGCCCAACTGTCACTTCCTCAGAGAGTTCACCCTGATCATCCTATCTCATAGTAGGTCTCCTATATTCTCATTCTCATCTCCTTATTTATTTCATGCATGGAGATTGTTACAATGTACAATTATGTTTATTCATTTGCTTATTTACTTGGTTTTTGTCTGTCTTCTCCACTAGATTGTCATCTCCATGAGGGCAGAGGCCATATCTTTTTTATGCATTCTTGAATTACCCAGCATAGTGCTTAGAAAACAGTAAATGTTCAGCAGATATTTATTAAGTGAATAAAGGAATGAATTATTGCGAAAAGATGCAAAGTTAGTGTCATTCACATGTTAAAAATAGTTGAAGGCTCAAAAGTCAGTGACATCACATAAAACAAAAGCATGTGGATCAAGGAGATGACTGTGGACAAAATCGTAGGAGGATCCTAATATTTATGGAGCAGACAGAAGAGAAGGGGCATGCTTAAGAGGGAGAGAAAACCATCTGTGGCTTGAGAAAAGAAGAAGGGCTATAGAAGAGAAGGGGGCAGGTATGCCACTTACTCTGCTGGACCCCTAGCACCCCACACAATGCCTAGTGTTTAGGAGTCACTCAGAAAAACACCTGTCCACCTATGGGATGAAAAACAAAAGAATAAGAGGAATAGGTTCAACAGTACCAAATGCTCTGAGGAAATCAAGAAAGGTAAGATTTTAGTAATTAAGAGGCTACTGGCTTGGCCAGGCACGATGGCTCACACCTGTAATCCTAGCACTCTCGGAGGCGGAGGTGGGTGGATCACTCAAGGTCAGGAGTTCGAGACCAGCCTGAACAAGAGCGAGACCCCGTCTCTACTAAAAAATAGAAAGAAATGATCTGGACAACTAAAAAATATACATATATAGAAAAAAAATTAGCTGGGCTTGGTGGTGCATGCCTTTAGTCCCAGCTACTTGGGAGGCTGAGGCAGGAGGATCGCTTGAGCCCAGGAGTTTGAGGTTGCTGTGAGCTAGGCTGACACCACAGCACTCTAGCCTGGGCAACAGAGCCAGACTCTGTCTCAAAAAAAAAAAAAAAAAAGAGGCTACTGGCCACCTTAACAGGAACATTTCCTGTCTAACATATTATATAATTAATTTCTTTAATCTGTGCATTCCTATTATTTACCTCCCCCGCTAGAATGCATACCCCATGAGGTCAGGAAATCTTTTATTGTTCACTGATGTACACCAAGCTCCCAGAACAATTCCTGACAAGGTCATGGAGACTAGCACTGGAATTTTTTTTAAAGCCTCAGTATGTATACAAAAAGAGGGTTTTTTAAGAATGCTTAATTCATTAGTGAGCCCAGACAGTAAAAGCATCACTATATTATCAAATAAGCCCATTGTTCTACCAGTGAATCAGTTGGACATTAAATGGTTCTAAGACTTGTGCTCAATCATCCCCACAGATTTACTGTGTGATCTGGAGATAGGTTTAAATGTCAGCAGCCATTATTTATTGTTCAATCTGCTCAATGGAAGTCAGTCCTTTAAATCTTTTTATGCAACAACAATAGCAAAGACCAGAGGGCCTGATTTTGTCTTTATCATCATGGCACACACCCCTTCCTGCTCACTGAAGCTATTGTAGAGAATATTTCATACCCTCCTTTCACCCCAATTTATTTAAGGCCAAGAGAATCTGAAGTTTTATGCAGATCAGGAGTTCACTACACAAGAGAAATCTACAAATACCTTTCCTAAGCAATGGGACTAGTCTCACAACTGACAGATGATTGCAAAAAGTAACTTATTCATTTTTATAACTGAAACTATGCTTTCAAAGGCTCTAGCATCTTTCTTCATTTATTTTCCTCAAGTTTTCCTGAGAAACAGATCTGTTTTTATATCCTGAATTCAATACAGACATATGAAATTGTTTTTCTCATGTGTCTGGTGGTTGAACCCTCTTGTGGTTCTTCTGAATATATTTTTCAACTGGTCTTTCTATATTAACTCTAAAATTGGACAGGGTTTTAAATTGACTCATGTGGATTTGTATCTCTTGATGTTGTGGAAAATGCTATTTGCTAAGTAGACTAAGATGGTTTGAGATTGCAAAGGGGAGAGAAGACAAGTGAACTGAATAGTACGAGGACGCAGTAAGTAAAAAAATTGGGAGCGGAGGATGCATGAAAAATTTAGGAAATATTTTAGAGAGAGAAATAACTGCCTGTGAGAGTGTTTGTACATGGAGGTTGAAAATTTTAAGTCTAAGCATTTATACATTTAATTATTTTTATAACAGGCGTGCATTCGTATATTTAAATGTCAAAAAACTATCACTACAAACGGCACCAGAGCCAAAAGGATCGCAGTACCAGGACATCAATGCATCAAGACTGCAGAGGAGAAGAGGCATATGTTCTGACTACTCTCCATTGATTGGTCAGCTGCTGTTTCCATAGCAATGCATGTACAGCTCAGACATTTTTTATTTTCTATCCTGCATTACCTTCATTATGTAGCAAAGAACATCAAGATTAATAGACAGATATATTCGGTAAATGTAATATGGTCCTGCAGCCATTGTTCTTGTGACTAATTATTCTAACTGTATTAATAGAATAGTTACAGTCTATATCACACTTCAATCACTGACAAAGCAGCAAAGAAACCTTATGTTTTATCATATCATTAGGAAAAATGACCTTTATCTAGATAGTTTCCTAGACCATACCTGTAAGTTTGAGAACATAATGATGTGTGCTTTAAGCTAGAAGGAGTGAATCCACTAGGGTTTCTTTAAATTTCTTTTTTTACATGTACATATGGATTTTACATGTCAAATGAGCACATTTATTTAAGATGTGGCTGGCATCAACACAGTTCTTTTAGATTAAAACTAGTTCTCTCTAAAGTGTGAAAAATAATAATCACCACTCCTCAGAAACTTGAATTAGAATGATATTTTTCTTCCAAAAAGCTTGTTTTACTGTTCCCTTCTCTAAATGCAACAAAAATTTCTGAGTCTTCATTGTAGTGGAGTTTGCTGCTGTAGTGGAAGTGACCATCTGCTTTCCATTCACTCTGCTTTTGAAAACAGTACCTGATTTATCTTTGGGGAAATTATTCCATCCTCACTCTGAGGCCGTGTAGTTTGGCACAGCTAACTTCATTCCCAGTTTCTGGGGTAGGTGGCGGGAACTGGCCAATCAGGGTCTCACATTCCTCTGGTGATTGGACCAATGACAAGAATGGGTCAAGGCCAATCCAGGAATTAGGAACAGAGTGAATTCTGGAACTTTTGCCTGAGCAACCAGAAAAGGGGCAAGATTTGACCTGTGGACTTGGATCTGGGAGAATGAATCTGGAGCAGCTAGAGAGAGAGAACCTGCCTGGGAATGGGGCCATATGGAGGAGAACAGAAACAAGAAATAGAAAGCTAAAAAATGGGGAATTCGAATAGTACTTTCCTCCTAGCATGCTGAGAGAGTTAAATGAGTTATTTACATAAAGTACTTAGATAGTACTTGGCATATAAAAAGTTCTCAATAAATGTTAGCTATTGTTATTATTAACATTGTTTAAACCTCTGAATCAAACCACACCTAATGTAAGGCCTTATCCTTTGTCTTTTCAGTTATATGGACCAAAAACTTTCTCCCACTCCCTCCTCCCAGTTTTAATTGGTTTTCTGTCATTTGTAACTGAAAAAATTTCTCTCTCTCTTAATATATATATCTGTGTGTGTGTGTGTGTGTGTGTGTATGACTATACATTAACCTAGAATTTGTATTCTTTACCCAGCTATTCTACTTATAGGCATATATCTAAAATGCAGATAAAGTTTATACACAAATACAGTCATCATGGTGTTTTATATACTAACAAAAAATTAAAACACCTCAGTCAAAAAAACCAGGAAAGGTTAAGTAACTTAAGGCTTATCTATATAACCATATATTATGCTGTCATTAAAATGATGTCCATTAAGTATTTTTAATATATTGGCTTCTGATGTTATGTTAAATAAAAAAACTCCGGAACACACAGCACATATTCATACTATAGTATATATACATGAACTCAAGTACATCAAATAACTATATAAAAAGAAGACTGGAAGGAGAAACAAAGATATTAGTAGCTATTTTCTCTGTGTCATGGGACTATGAATAATTTGAATTTTTTAACTTTTCTGTATTATGTAAATTATATTTAATAAGCACTTAATATTTTAAATATTATTTTTATTATCTATACATTTATAGAATTTTACCTACTCAAAAAATAGATTTGATATTATTTTAGATATATACTTAGAAAAAGGAATTTAGAAAAATGAAGAAATGTAAAGAATCTTAGAAACATTTTCTAATTTCACCATTTTTATAAATTTTATTGAAAGCTGAGGCTGAGAAGGTGTAACTTACTCAATATCTCACAGTATTTGGCAGATATTTTAAGACTCAGAAGACATGGATGTGAATCATATTTCAGTTTTTTCATTTCCATTATAGCGCTTTTTTTTTGCTATACACAGTAAAGAGTGGACGCATAGATCTAAATTTGCATCTGGTTTCCATAGTAACTGCTCTTTGGCTTTTAACATTAGGCACCACCTGTTGTTCTATGGACAAACCTCCAAATAACACCACAAATTACAGAGGGGAGAAAAGAATTCATACACCTGTCTAAAATAGCATTTCCCTGAGGTACTATTTCTCACTGGTATTTATCCACACAGAATTACATACCTAAAATATCTAACACACTATCATGTATCTCCTTACCATGTCTGCATACAGAGCAGCCGTATTTTCTGAATTTAAAATATTAAATCTTTACTTTCACACATTGCTATGCCAATATGGAGCTCACAACTGATTATAATAGAATATTATATGTAGAACTATAGAATTATGCAGTGTTTTTCATCTGGTGTTTGAAGATTCTGAAAATTGCAACATAGTTAAAACTCTCACAGAAGCTCTCTGGTTTTCTAGATTTGCACAAGAACACACACGCAGAGTCACACTTCTAAATATATCAAGTTATTTTAGAAATTGTGCAACCCCTTTTTCTCTGATTCATTTTTAGTCTTTCCTACTTGCATGCAAACCAGCTGTTGGGGAGGACTTGGGGGTTTTCCTTAATTAAAATGATTTCTCATCGCTCTGATTTAAAGACCCTAAATTATGATAGGAAGAGTCTCCCTCCCTGGAAAGACTTCCTTTGAAAAGGGCAAAATAATTTTCAGAAACTGGTTTACTTATGTTTTATCATCCCTTGGATATATGTGATTAAACTCTTAAGGTAAGTTAGAAAACAACTCAAATGTATTTTGGAAAAAATATGATCAGCTGCTCAACATGGTTTATAGCATATATTATGAAAGAATGTGGCTTACAGTCTAAACAATCAGTTGAAACAGGAATATTTCATCTGGTAAATTGAGTATATGTATTATTTTTCATTTTTCTGTTTGCTGCTCAACACCTAATTTTTCCTAGCAGGTTGTTAACACAGTCTCTTATCAATTCAGTATGTAAGTCAGGCATTCTGATCAGCAGATCAAGTTTTGTCTGTCGATCTCAACTTCTGATGTTCATGTTGCTTTTATAAACGCATGATTCCCCTCTCCACTATGCCTTCTTCTCCTCTTTCTTCTTTTCTTCATTGTGAAGCAGTAGAAAAAGGGCTCACTTTGAAGGCTAACAGCCCTAGCTCAAACCCAGCTCCACACGATTTAGTCTATTTTCTGTTGCTTGTAACAGAATACCTGAAACTGGGTAATTTATAAAGAAAAGGAATTTATTTTTTATGGTTACGGAGGCTGAGAAGTCCAAGGTTGAGGGGTTATATCTGGTGAGGGCCTTCTTGCAGGTGGGGACTCTCTGCAGAGTCCCGAGGCTAGTCCCGAGGGGGCTGAGCATGCTCGCTCAGGTCTCTCTTCCTCTTCTGATAAAGCCACCAATTCCATTCCCATGATAACTAATTAATCATCTCTTAAAGGCCCCCCTCTCAATACTGCCACACTGCGGATTAAATTTCAACATGAGTTTTGGAAGGGACAAATATTCAAATCATGGGAACACTCATTAGCCATGTAACCTGTCTGAGCCTCATGCCTCTGCAGGGAGAGGTAACACCCATTCGCATAGTAAAGTGAGGATGAAACATAGTAATGCATATATTACTAAGTATTATACTGAATTTTATTTCCCTGATCCTTTTCCACACCTAAGTTTTTCTAGGATCCTCAGTTGAAAGTTAAAGTAGTTGCCTCCTGGTACTACTCAGAAACCCAATAATTTTTCCTTCCACACAGCCACTGCCTGGCCTTCATCTTTAGCTTCACTTTCTCACTAACCACATAGGTAGAGCAGCAGCAGTAATAGCAGTTTCCACGGACCTCAAGGCTTCAGGGAAATAAAATGCATTTGTTTCTCACAAACAGCTGTGACCTGCTGGTTCAAAATCATAGTAAAGCTGAATATGACTTCCAGATCCCTGAAAAGGAGCAATCAAAATAGGATTAATGGAGATGGTATTTTCAAAATGCTTAGCATGGTGCCTAGCACAAAATAAATGCTCAGTAAATGTTACCCATTCCCATAAATTATTTTTGGAATGAATGGCTAAATAGGTCAACAAGGGCACTGCTGGGTGCTTAGTTGAATTGCATAAAATGAACTGATATTGATGGTGACCATGAACATGAAACCAATTTCTGGTTATATAGAAATTTGCACAGATGAAATTTCAGATGAAACATAAAGGGTAGGATATATCACTTCTCTCAAGACAGAGTGGTAGGTTAAATTAAGTAGAGATAGTACCCACGACACAGACATTTACTTCACTCTCAGCTGAAGTCAGTATAGAATAATTCCCCAAAATATTTCACCTTGGGTTTTAGAAATATTATTTTGGAATATAATAATCTCTAATGTGAACAAGAGTGAGAGATGAAATTGTTCTGAACTTTTCATGATAGCTCAAGACTCTGTCAAATTTACCATTAAAACAGGAAAAAAAATAGATCAAAAAGAAAAAGTTATATTGTTGGTCTGAAAGCTGTAAAGACGAAAGTCACTCATTCCACCCCCAAATCCTCCCACCATAGTCTGAAGGAATATTGTAATATAAGTAAAATGCCTTGCTTAGAATGATAACATTTAAGAAGCCTGAAACATTGTAAAGATAGCCAGGTCAGAGACTCTTAACCTGAAGTGCATGGGATACATTTGGGGAATGTCTGTGAACTCTCTGAAATTATATGCCAAATTGTGTGTATGTGTGTGTGTGTGTGTGTACGTGTGTGTTTGTGTTAAACAAAATAACTCATTTGAATGCTAAAAAGCTGGAAGTGGAAATCAGGACATTGATTTTTCTTTTTCCCTAGATAAGGCTGTGGCTGAGCCGATTCCATCTGATTGAAGAAGAAAGACCAACTCTTTGTAAAAATGTTCTTGACTGGAGTTCATAGGCTGTTAGTGTAAGTTCATCAACAGTGACACAAGCCCTGAATATAAAGAAAAACACCATTCCAAGAATTCTTGGATCAGATCATGGAAGACCCTAATTTGCACAAATAGAGTCATCAGTCCCCCATTAGGCACCCAAGCCCAAAAGAAACTACACTAGGATCAACTGCAGCTGCTCCTGCTCTGTGTGGCCACCTCATTTCTCAAATATTTTGTATTTTTGAATAAATAAATTAGAAATCCAATCTAGCTTTGCAGAGGGTGTCTGCATGTGTTTGTCACTTCTTGCTAATCTGTGATATTGCATCTTGCATAATTTCGAGGAGAGAATTTGTAACTTTTATCAGATTCTCAAAGGGTACTTGGTCCAAAGGCCTTAAGAACCATTCAGCTATATAAATAAAATAATATTACAGATATGAGAAGTGGAGTCTCGGAGAAGTTAGGAGATTTACCCCAGGACAATTAGCAGAACATGACTAGGAAGCAGTTCTATCTATTCCCAGTTCGCTACTTTTGCCACTAAGCCCCAGCAGAAACTAAGGACTTTAGGGGATTCAGGGATGATCAGGTGAACTATTGTTAACATCATACTACTCAAAATCAGGAAGTCAGAAGTCACTCCGTGGTTTGTGTCTCTTCTTTCTCTTAACTCTGGTTTCAAAGCAAACATGATAAACCAGAGCAACCAGATAACTACGCAACAAAGTCAAGACATCAAGCACCCAAGGAATCTTAGACAGTAGTGTAACTATATGCACATAGTCGGAGACCCTCTGCTGCTACTCTGGGAATGGACCATCCATAGGCATAAAAACTGACATTTCTTGCTATCAACAAAATGCTTTCCTGGAAAAACCATTACTCTGTACACCACGGAAGCAGTAGCCAGCAGCAGCTTATGCATCTCCCTCTTGGTTTTAGCTGCACCATGGACTGGCTTTGGCAGCCAAAACTCTTCTAGTGGATTTGTGCCTCCATCTCCAACAGCCTTCTCACTTTTATGTCTAATGAGATTGACCCATGAGACTGCTTTTGGGAATATTCCAGGGAAGGCCACTTATCACACTGACAGAATCTTTTACTAAAACAGCATCTCAACCCCATGGTTCTTTCAGGTCTCTCCTTTTTCTAATTCTCTGCTCTCGGTCTTGATTCTCTCTATATTTATTTTTCTTCCTATGATAGCACTGCCTCTTTCTGTTTGGGTCCATCTTTCTTTTTTCCTTTGGTTACTCATCTTTCTTCACAGATTAAATGAGTATCTAGCTGGAGTGACTGAATGACATAGTTTGATAAAGAACTTCTTGAGCTATTTATCAGCATGGCAACAAAAAGGGTTTTCTAGGGTATGATAATATAAAACATGTTATTCTAAAGTCAGACAAATGGCCCATTTTATTCAGTGTTCATGTCTTACAGAGTAACAGCAGGATAGCTATAGAAACCCATGGCAGCCCTATGAAATCAAATTCTAATGGGCAAAGTATTCTAAACATTGCTAACTTCTCCTTAATAACTCATTCAATCAGTAATGACATATAATGTTTATTGAGTACCTAATATATGCCATACATTGTGCAAAGTTCCTTAAGTGAACTATCACAAGTAAATATCAAAAGTGCCACAATCCTCCCAATTTTACTGTTGTGGAAATCTATTCAGGAAGCTAAAGTATGTAGTAAGGTGTAGAGCTAAACTCAACCCAAGTCAGTCTGCCTCCATAGCCGGTTTAATCATTATGCATATAAAATACATACATTTTAAACCCTTAAAACACATGTATTATTAGTTTCAGTTTTAACTACCTCTTGGTGTTAACAAACTCCATATTGTTACCATAGGGTACACCGTTTCTGTGTGCCTTTCATGAAAGGAGTACTTTCAAATCTAATAATGCAATTCATCTAGGTTATCATTTGGTGAGTGAGTCTACATTCATTTTATCACACCAGGAGATCCAAAATCTAATTAGTCAGAGTCTCAGGAAAAGAAAAAAGGTGACGATAAGGAGCAATCTCTCAAAGAAGTAATACAGGAACATTTTCTGGAATGAAAAGACATGAATCTCAAGCCCACTGAATCCTCAGCACAGTAGTTGAAAAAACATACTCCCATTATGAAAATTTCAAACATTTGGAGTAAAAACAAGAGCCTCAAAGTTTCCAGAGAGAAAAACAGATCACACAGAAAAGAAGAGCTTCAAGCTTCTTAGCAGCTACACTCAAGCATCTGGAGACCAGCCTGCGACATTTTGAGTGAAACATGTTGGCCTAGAATTTTTTACCACGACAAACCAGCCATCAAGTATGAGGGGGAGAGTAAAAACCTGCTTCATGAAGCTACTAGAACCTGTACTCCACAAAAATGAGAAACAGCACCAAGAGTGAGTAAGACATGAGATCCAGGAGACAAGAGATGTGATCGTCAAGAGGCAAAGGCGACCCCCAGGGTAACTGGAAGGGAAAGCCCAGGGTGGCAGTTTTGCAGCAGACCTAGGGAGCAACAAGTGTAATTGGAGTAGGAAGATGGAGGCCTCCAAGAGACACATCACCAGACAAAAAAGGAACTGCTGGGATATACGACAGATTTGAACACATGGACAATTGTGAGATGTTTAATAGAGCTGTTGAGGAATGCAGGAAAACTTAGCCAGTGGACATCTTAGCATGTAAAAAAACATATGAAGCAATTGTTGGCTCCAGAGAAACAACAAAAAAATTGTATATGGATAAAAATGTGATGGTTGTTAGCTCAACAATAAGCCACATTTTTATAGTCATAGCAATAAAAACATTAAATATGAACTAAATAAAATAAAATTAAGAAATGTAAAAGACGTGAATGAACAAACAAAATAACTTTATCAACAGAATAAAAGAAGGCTTGAGTAAGGGAGACGTATGCCATGTTCCTACCTAAGGAGATTAGATTTTATAAAGATAACACATTTTCCAAATGTAGCTATAAGTGCAATGCTATCCTAAACAAAATGCCGAAGTCATTTTTTTTTTTTATGGTTCATCTTTTTATTTTATTTTTTTTTATTTCAGCATATTATGGGGTATAGATGTTTAGGTTACGTGTGTTGCCCTTGGTCCCCCCCCCCAAGTCCGTGTTTCAAATATGTCTATCCTTCGGGTAGTGCGCATTGCACTCCTGGGAGACTCAATGTGAAAAGGCGAAGTCATTTTTTAAAAGTAAGTTGGTCAGTTCTTTCTGAAGTTCCAAAAAGCAAATATATGAGAATCGCATTTAGGGTGCCTATTCTTTCAGATATAAAAATTTACCACAAAGTTTCAGTGATTCTGGTATCAGCTAAAAACAAACATAGGATCATAGATAGGAATTAAATGTCTGATAATTAAGGTATTTAAAAGCAACGGAAACATAATAAATTAACAAAATCCAAAAGAGTTTTACAACGAACTGCTCAAGAATAGCTAATGCTAATGTAGAGAAACAGACACTCTCATACATTGCTGGTTGGAATGGAAGGCAACGCAACTGGAAATATGTATCAAAATTTCATGGAATTACATTTTGACCTTATAATCCCATCTCTTGGTATTATTCCTACAGGAACATCTGTTACAAGATTTTTTTATACCATAGCAAAAGACAAAGTGACATGAATCTGAGAGGAAATGATTTCCAAGAAACATTTTTAAGTGAAATAAACAAAGTGCAGAACAGTATGCATACTATGCAGTCATACCTTGTTTTATTGTGCTTCACTTTGTTATGCTTCACAGAAATTGCATTATTTACAAATTGAAAGTTTGTGGCATCCCTGTATTGAGCAAGTCTATGGGTGCCATTTTCCCAACAACATGTGCTCACTTTGTGTCTCTGTGTCACATTTTGGTAATTTTGGAAATCTTTCAAAATTTCCCATTATTATTATATCTGTTATAGTGAACTATGATTAGCGATCTTTGATGCCACTATTATGATTGTTTTGGAGCACCACGAACTGTGCCCATGTAAGTGGCAAATTTAATCCGTAAATGTTGTGTATGTTCTAACTGCTTCATTGATCTGTTGTTCCCCCATCTTTCTCACTTTCCTTGGGTCTCTATTCCCTGAGATATAGCAATATTGAAATTGGGACAATTAACAACCCTACAATGGCCTCTAAATCTTCAAGTAAAAGGAAAAGTCACATGTCTGTCCCTTTTAATCCAAAGCCAGAAATGATTAAGCTTAGTGAGGAAGGCATGCTGAAAGCTGAGATGCGCCAAAGGCTAGGCCCCTTGCACCAAGCAGCTGACTGAGTTGTGAACGCAAAGGAAAAGTTCCTGAAGGAAATGAGAAATGCCACAGAGTGAATACACTAATGATAAGAAAGAGAAACAGCCTTCTTGCTAATATGAAAAAAGTTTTAGAGGTCTGGATAGAAGATAAAATCAGCCACAATATTCTCTTAAGCCAAAGCTTAATGCAGAGGAAGGCTCTAACTCTCTTCAATTCTGTGAACACTGAGAGAGGTAAGGAAGCTGGAGAAGAAAAGTTGGACATTAACACTAATAAATCATAAAAGTGCAAGATAAAGCAGCAAGTGTTGATGGAGAAGCCATAGCAAGTTATCCTAAAGATCTAACTAAGGTAATTGATGAAGTTGGCTACACCAAACAGTAGATTTTCAATGTAGATGAACCAGATCTGTACCGTGTTATAAGTCTGGTTCTATCTAGAGACTTTAATAGCTAGAAAGGAAAATTCCACAGCTGACTTCAAAGCTTCAAAGGACAGGCTGACTCTCAGGTTTGGGGCTAATGCAGCTGATGACTTTAAGTTGAAGCCAGTGCTCATTTACCATTTCAAAAATGTTACAGCCCGTAAGAATGATGCTAAATCTACTCTAAATGTGCTCTTTAAATGGAACAACAAAACCTGGATAACAGCACATCTGTTTGCAGCATGATTTACCGAATATTTTGAGCCCACCATTGTGACCTACTCATCATAAAAAAAGATTTCTTTCAAAATATTGGTGCTTGTTGACAATGTACCTGGTCACCCAAGAGCTCTGGTGGAGATGTACAGGAGATTAATGTTGTTTCCATGCCTGCTAACACAATAGCCATTCTGCAGACCGTGGCTCAAGGAGAAATTTTGACTTTCAAGTCTTTTTATTTAAGAAATATATTTTGTAAGGCTATAGCTGCATTAGATAATGATTCTTCTGCAGGATCTGGGCAAAGTCAAGTGAAACCTTCTGGAAAGGATTAACCATTCCAGATGCCATCAAGAATATTTGTGATTTACGGGAGGAGATCAAAATATCAACATTAATAAGAGTTTGGAAGAAGCTGATTCCAACCCTTATGAATGATTTTGAGGGATTCAATATTTCGGTGGAGGAAGTAACTGCAAATGGGGTGGAAATAGTGAGAGAACTAGAATTAGAAGTGGAACACGAAGATATGACTGAATTGCTGCAATCTCATGATAAAACTTGAACCTATAAGGAGTTGCTTCTTATGGACGAGCAAAGAAAATGGTTTTTGGAGATAGAATCTACTGCTGGTGAAGATGGTATGAACATTGCGGAAATGACAGCACAAGATTTAGAATATTATATTTAATGCAAACTTAGTTGATAAAGCAGCAACAGGGTTTGAGAGGATGAGTCCAATTTTGAAATAAGTTCCATGGGCAAATTGCTACCAAACAGCATTGCTTGTTGCAGAGAAGTTGTTCATGAAAGGAAGAGTCAATTGATGCAGCAAACTTTATTGTTTTAAGAAATTTTCCCAACCATTCCAACCTTTAGTGTTCACTACCCTGATCAGTCAACAGCCATCAACATGAAGGCAACACCCTCTGCCAGCAAAAAAATTATGACTCGCTGAAGGATCAAATGGTTGTCAGCATTTTTTAGCAATAAAGTATTTTTAAAATAAGGTTTGTACATTGTTCTTAAAGACATAATGCTTCTTAAAGACTACTACAGTATAGTAGTCTATTAAGTAAAAGTAAAGTAAACATATTACTATTTACTATTAAGTAAAAGTAAAAGTAAACACAACTTTTATATGCACTGGGAAACCAAAAATTTTGTAGTTTTCTCTTTATTGTGATATTTTGCTTTATTGGAGTGGTCTGGAACTGAAACCACAATATCTCTGAGGTATGCTTATATTACCATTCGTGAAGAAAAGAGGGCAATTGTTTGTGTGTATGTGCATGTAGATACATTGTGTGGATATATATATGTGTACATATATATATATATATATATATATATTTGTTGGTCTATATATAAACTATCCCTGGATGCTGATAACATTAGATTCTCTAGCTAAGAGAATGGATGTGTAGCTGGGTGACAAGTTTGGGATAGGGACTTTTCATGTGTACTCTTTCGTGGCTCCTGAATTTTTAACCATAATGCTATAAATGTGAAAATTGTTTAAATATTGAAATAAAATGAGTCAGTATATGACGAACTTTTCATAATTTATTTTGGAACTGAGTGGGCTAATTCTTAATATCCTAGTTAAATTTTGCTGGTAGGAAGCATTCCCTGGCATAGCTGCCTGGCCAAATTAATATGTCCCTTCTTTCATGGCACTTTGAACATCATTCTGTTGTATCATTTATCACATTATATTATAGTTAGTCATAGTTTGTCTCCCCTACTAGAGTGTGAGGGTCTCTATGGGGCAGGGATAGATAGATATTCATAGATTCATTTATTCATCCACTCATTAACTAAGTGTTCGACAAGGTGTTTATTCAACCGTGTATCTCTGGTGCCTGGTCTGGCAACTGACATATTCAATGGACCACTTTTCAATAGATGCATAAATAAATGAATAAGGTGAGTTCAGCAATTCATCATAGGATTCAGGATAATAGCTCCTTCAAATCATCAGTACTGTCCATAATCTTGAGGACTTCCAGAAAATACAAACATTTCTTGCATCAAAAATTAAGCTGCAATTATGTTGAATATACATTTCAAAAATTTTATAAAGAAAAGTCTTAATCCATCTGCAGAAAGATTAAATATATTTATTCAGACACAAAGGAGACCCTAAAGTACCTTCAAATACTATTTGCTTAGTTTCCTTCCTGGTATATTTGCCTATTCGCAAATACCACAATTGTATCCAACAGAATAAACAGATATAAACAATTAATATTTTTAACACAAAATATTTTATAATTACAAGTATCACGCATCACTTGGGCAAAATCTTTCCCACAATAATCTTGGGAAGTGGGAGATTTTGATAGAGATTAAGTAGATAAAAGTGGCGTGAACAAGTGATTCCTACCAAGTCATACAACATGTCAGTAGGACAACCGGATCTGACCCAAAAGTATCTGTACTCTGGAGCTATTGTTTCATCTGTTTCTTCTCTCAAATTAAAAACCATATTTAGGCTGAAAGTGAAGAGCCCAAAAAGATGGCTGTGCTTACATCAACCTAGAAATAGAGATCAAGTCTGTCACATGTAGGTACTAATGATAGATTAATAATATGATTTATTTCTTATTGGGAAATCTAATTTGTATAACTAAATAATATTCTTCTCTTTCCTTTTCCCAGGATTTTGGAAGAGGTCATGGACAAATACTGGTAATCTCTGACCCAGACAGCTCTGCTAAGAGAGGGTGCGGTATTAGAAGTACCAAGTAGGTAGGGGCTGAATACTTGAGTGGAGATGGGTATTTGCTTGAAAACCATGATTGCAGGTGGCTTTTCAAAGAAATTCTGGGATCTATGAAACAGAAAATTTATTAAAACTCAGATTTTCTGAGAAAATCAAATGGTCTCACAGCTACCTTTGCATGCCTCTATATTTTATTGCATTTTTGTGGATATACACCTCCATCCCCACTCCCCACCGCCCCTATGAGAGCTTCCCCAAGAGGAGCTATATCATCATTTTTTTTGTTTGTTTTTAATCCCCAGGGATCAACCCAGTGCTATGCAGATAATAGCATTTAATAAATATTCATACTAAAGAGTACAGCTCTTATTCACAGTCAGAATGATATAGTAGAAAGTGGTTCTATCCTTGGCTCTGCCCCTGAACAGCATATTCAACTAACACATGTAACAATAAACCAGATTTCAATTTATTCTTCTAAAAAAATGAGTAGGTCACTAGGTGACTTGTAATAACATTTTCGGTTCTGAAGTTCTATGATTTTATGTAAGTGTGAGTATTGGAGCAGGAGAGAGACAAGGTCATGACAGATCAAAAAAGAAATAGAACATACCATAAAACAGTAAGCATGTATTAAACTCTTACTATATACCCGGAACTGTGCTAAGAAAGGCCCTTACATTCATTTTCTCCTTAATCCTTGCCACTGCCCTATGATGTAGAAATTACTGCTATTCTCATTTTATGCATGGGTAAATTGGGGTGCAAAGAGGTGAGTAACTTGCACACATTCACATAACTAATCTGACTAAAGAGTTTGAGCTTTTTCATTACAACCTGATTTGTACTCTACATAATCACAATCCCCAAAAGATGGCTGTGTTCGTTTGTTTATTTATTTATTTAGAAAGGGTGAGAGTATGGAGGGGGGGTTCAATTTTCTTTTTTTTTTTTTTTAAGACAAGTCTCACTCTGTCACCTTGGGTAGAGTATAGTGGCATCATCGTAGCTCACTGCGGCCTCAAACTCCTCCCTCAAGCAATCCTCCTGCTTCAGCTTCCTGAGTAGCTGGGACTACAGCTGTGCATCACTACACCCAGCTAATTTTTCTACTTTTAGTAGAGACAGGGTCTCACTCTTGCTCAGGATGGTCTGGAACTCCTGAGCTCAAGCAATCCTCCCGCCTCAGCCTCCCAGAGTGCTATGATTACAGATGTGAGCCACCTAGCCCAGCCAATATGGCTATGTTTCCATCAACCTGAAAATGGATATTAAGCCTGTCGCATGTAGGTACTAATGATAGGTTAATAACATGATTGATTTCTTATCAGAAATCTAACTTGTGTAACTATATAATGTCCTTCTCTTCCCTTTTCTCAGGACTTCAGAAGGACATAAATATTGAATCCTCTAGTTCTTTTTACCAGACTTGCTGCATACTGAGGTATGAGCAATTCTTTGTAGGCCTTGTCACCTCTAAGTGTAAGTCTTCAGTCAGGATGGATGAGTTCAATATAACCCTTTCCATAATACAAAATTCACATTTAAAATTACCAAAAGTGTTTAAAACAATACAGCTTTCCTAAACTTTGTCACTAAACTTTATATAACCTTTGAATCTTCACAGACTTCATAGATTCTTCTGTCCCATCAATCCACTGCTATTGGGAGGCCTACCTCACTTAGGTGTTAAAGGATACTAAAAGGTCATGGTCCCTGCTTTCAGTAAACTTACATTTTGCAATGGCTTGCACATAAGCATGCATACATATTGCTTGAACAGGGAGATTATTCTGTAAAATGACAGTACTGGAACATAACTATAGATCTCACTGTAGCTAAAGCTTAGACTTTTATAGACTTCTATACCCTAATATACATTCTATATATAGCTTTTTGGTTAAGAAGTTCCTTGGTGTCAAGGACTGGATTATGCTTTGTTTTGATGTCATAGTGCAATATACAGAGCAGAACTCAGCAAGGGCTGTTGATAGTAGTATAGAATTAAAAAGTCAAACTAAACAGAATTTAAAATTTTATTTAATTTTAATTAATTTTAATTTAAATAACCACATGTTGCTAGTGGCTACCATATTAGACAGGCTAGCTATAAACCCTCAACTATCTGTTGAGAACATGAAAGACGGGGGAAGAATGAAGAACTGTCCACAGATTGGAAGACACTAAAGAGACATGGCAAGTAAATGCAGTGAGTTCCCGGATGCATCCTGGACCAGAAGGAAAAAGAGTCATTGTTGTGCAAAATTGAATGTGGTCTGTGCTTTGGACAGAAGTGTGGTATCACTATTTCCTAACTTGGGAGGAGATTGTGCCTGGTTTTGGTAAATGGGAAAGTTTTGAGGTTATGGGGAATACTGTTTGCAGCTTGCTCTCAAATGGTTCAAAAAGACTAATATTAAAAGAAAAGAGTAATAAGTACAATATAAATTTATATTACATAAGGGTGATTCTAAATACATAGAAGGAAAGTTTAGAAGATTTTATCTTTGTCTCAAAGGATAGGAAAGATTTTTACAAGTGAAGATGGTGTAAGAGGTTACTCTTGTCAATGAAAATAGTGCTCCTAAATAAACTTCAGTAATCTAAGCCAAAAATCGTGGCAAAGCTTCAATCCCTAGTCTAGCCACTTCAAAGGTAGTCATGCGTCCTGTGCTTACATACTTCTAGAAAAAGAAATCATAACCCTCTATGAGGAAGCTCAGGCTGTCATCAGACAAATTTAGCCTTTAAAAATTGTTCCCTATTCTAAACCAAAAATCTATCTACATAAATTCCCCAACCCCCACTCCTTCAGGGCCATAAAGAACAAGTCTGACCCCTCTTTCTCTTCCACATGACAGTTCTCTGCATACTTTAAAACAATTGAATCTTCTCTAAGTAAATATTATGAGTCCCCACTTTTTGAGTCATTTCAGTCACATATTATACAAATATAGTAAAGAATTTTCTATATCTTTCTTAAAGTTTGGTGAGCCTAAATGAACCCAACATTCTTCATACTATCTGATCAGGATCAAGAATGAGCAGACCATTGGTGCCTGCTTTTAAGTCAGGTATACGTCCATTAATGAACCCCAAAGCCATAGTCGCTTTTGGGGAAGACCACAGCATGCTGCTGACTTCCAATGAGCTTAAAGGTAACTAAAAGCTCTCCTGCTTGGGTTGTCTCCCATATTATTGTAGGGTACTTGGTTTTTAGGACCCAAGTGTAGGAACTTATATTTTATCACTATTAGCTGGATTTTCTTAGAGTCCAGTAACCACTACAGTTCATGGAGATCCTTTTGGGTCCTGACTTGACATACAAAATATTTTATGTCCTTCCAGGATTTACATCATTTTTAATTATAATGAGATTAGTCACTATGTGGTTACTATTAAAATTTAATTATAATAATTATTGTAAAAATAAATTAGAAAGTGATTTATGTTAAGAGATAAATCATGAAAGATAATAAAATGTGGAATTATAAAAATGACTGAAAAAGATATAGGTATATATAAAGAGAGGCAAAGAAAGAGATAGAACATGTCAAAGAGAGAATCATAAAGTAAGCAATTGGTAAAACACAGAAGAACAGGAATTTTACCTGTGTATTAAAAGTGACGACTCCAGAGAGACACAGGCATAATTTCACCTGCATCCTAATGCTTTAATAACAAGAGCTATTTTACCTGATTTTATTTGATAAGATATTGGGACATGCCATCCAAAGTTGGTGTGTTTGAGCTACAATAAATAAGGTCTTAATTCTGCTGCTTAAAATTTTTAGTGATTCCTCTATCACCTAAAGAGAGAATACATAGTATGGCAGATGATACTCTGTACATATGGCCTAGGTCTTAACATTTTGTCACCCTTCTCTGCGTGGAGAAATCTAATTATATATATATTTTAAGAAGTGGCTTGTAGTTCCTAGAAGTCATCATGCTTCATTTGCCTCCACACTTTTGCACATGGTGTTCCTTTTGCCTGGGTACCCTTCCTTCCCTCCCTTGACAAAGCCTTTGCTAAGACTTAGTTAAGGCATGATTTACTTCCAAAATGACTATGTTGCCTCCCCTCAACCCCTTTATTTGCCATGTGTATCTATTTTGTGTGTACGTCTGGCAAACGACGTCTTTTGTTACTTCTTTGCCTCACTTTATAAGCTCCTGCAGGGAGGCTGACAGAGGAGTGTTTGGCATATATAATAGATGCTCAGTCAATGTGTGTTGAATGAATGAATGAAGAAAGGAACATAGAATATCCAGTCTTGGAATCAAGTTATTGTATTAGTTAAAACTCTTTGGTGGCCAGGGTGAAACACCCACTCAAGTTAGTGTAAACATAAAAAAGTGAGAAGGGCAGAGATTTGCAAAGTTAGAGGACTGTCTCTCAGAGAACCCAAGAAAAATAGGGAACCAGATCCTGAGAAGGTCTGAGATTGGGAACTAAAAAGACATGAGGGCATTTTCATTCTCTTTTATTTCTACTTTTTTCAGATCAGCTGCTTTGTTCTTCTTTCTCACTGCAAAATAGCTTTTCTCTTCCCCATAACAGCTCTTGCATTTATACCTTAGAGTTCCAGCTGCATGTGGTGACTGGCTCATAATCTTTCTATTCCAATTCCAAATGTCCGAGAAAGAAATGTGATTGACCCAGGTTGAATCAGGTGTCACCCATTGTCCAATCCGTCAAGATCAGAAAGGGAAGGGTAGCATGGTACAAATATGGCTGCTGTGTGTAGTCCACCCCTTTGTATTAAGATAGGTGAGGGCATCCTCAGAAAAGGAGCAGTGGCTCTAGAACTGAGTGGACACCCAAGTGTGATCTACTACTGGCTATCAAACATGCCAAAGAATGCAGGAAACTGCTGCAAGAAGGGAAATTGTTGTAAACAAACTTGGATTTTTAAGAAAGTTTTTTTGGGAATTTTATGTTGAAATAACGACAAAAGTGGTATTTTCTTTTTTTCTTCTTCTTTTCTTTTTTTATCATGGGTGGTCTAGGGCAGACCAATCTTGAGTATCCACTTTTCAACTCAAATAACTAAAAATTATGTGAAGAGGAGTACAGAGTACCAAGGTATGTGTGAGTGGGAAGAGCATCTTAGAATGAAACTTTGTAGTGTATCTTTTGAAAATCTGCATTTGGTGTCTACTAAAGATTTGTTCTGAATTTTTCCATAATGTTTTACATTACAAAAGACCCAACTAATTTTTTGTAGTATCTTTGAAGAACAGTGAGCAATTGATTTTACTAGAGCATAGAGCACATGGAGTGTCATAACATAAAAATTCCAAAGATAGTCTAGGCAGGTACAACGTACGTGAAGATGGAACATGTAGAAATGGTAGCCCAGCAACCTGTGTTATTCTCCACATTTATCTCCTCCCTGTCTCTGAACCTTAGTCTTTAGTTTATTTGCAAGAAATTAGGAAGTGTTGAAAATTACTGATTGGGAAATGGCCTGATTAAAACTGTGTTTTAAGATAGCTATGGCAGTGGTATAAAGAATGAGTTACATTGAGAGATTATGAGTTAGGAGGCTGCCGTATTTGGACAGAAGATGATTTTTAAAAAAACCAAAAACTTTCCAATACACGGTAGCAGAAGAAACAGCAGTAAAGGAATGGTTGTGGTATATAACCTTTTCAGTCAAGACCCTTCTAAGAATGTATGAAAATTGTGACCTTTCTCCTCATAGACTATTAGAAAGTTTACAGACATTTTACAGCCCATTTATGACTCTAGATTAAAAACCTCTGGATTAGTGAAACATCGAAGTAAAAGAATAGATATAACTCTGAAACCAAGGGCATGAGGAGCTGAGGGAGTTTGAGTCAAAGATCATGTGAAGGTTCCGGGCCTTGATGCCTTGACAAGGTGCGTTGCCACAAACAGAAATGAGGAAGAAATTGGAAGTCAAATAGAAAAGCAAGTCTTCCAGTGTGGGGAGGTGGGGCAGAGATGACGTGCCTGGTTTTAAAACACTTTGTCTCTGAGATTCCTGTGGGATAGCCATGTGGACGTGGGGTGAATACACATTTTTTGAGCATCTACTATGTGTCAGGCAGTTGATGTATGTTAATTCACTGAATGATTACCTAAACCCTAGGAGAAAGCACTTTCTTCATTTTACAGATGAAGGTTCTGAAGCTTTGAGACTAAGTAAATTCCTCAAGGTCATACAGTTCATTAGATAGAAGAGTGGGATTTGGAAACCGGGTCTGCTGGACTAAAACCTGTGCTCCTCTACTGTCCCACAGTGCCTCCCTGCAGGCAGTCACAAGGACACGCTTGCAGCTCTGACTCAGGTGGGGCAAAGGCAATATATGTAACCTAAACATTTGTACCCCTGTAATATGCTGAAATTAAAAAAAAAATTTAAAAAAAGAGCTTAAAATCGCCATTCTCAGTCAGTGCTGAACAGTTTAGAGTTGAATTGGTCCATAAATGTTTTTGTATTTGTCTTGTTTTCACATGGAAGTTATAAATTCTTTATGGGCAGCTATGGCATTATAAATGTCTCTTGCTTCCTTCCACAGCACCTCATGCAGCTCTGGACACAGAAGAGGCCTCACTGAATACTTAGATTGATCAATGATTCTGATCCCCGGTGATAATTGCATAGCAGCTGCACATTGAAGTTGCAATCCTCATGAATCATTTATTCAGAGGCCTCCCTCTCCTTGAGTACAGTGGCAGGTACAATGTAGGCAAAAATAGAGCTTGTAGAAATACTAGCCAAACAACCCATGTTATTCTCCAAATTTACCTCCTTCTGGTCTCTGAACCTTTGTCCTTTTCCATGTCATACAGAATCATTATAGGGCATGGTGAGGAGCAGTGCTTGGTCGCGTTTGCCAGAGGCCAGGGACATCCCTATAGTACATTGTCAGCACTGCTACCACAGAAATTCAGCATTCTTTCCCATAAAATTCAGTAAATAACCCAGCCATGACTGAGTGGAATTGTGACACTTGGCCAACTCACATCTGCTGAACTCATTCCTCTGTTCAGAAGCAACTGATGACTACTGCCTGAAGTAAGGTATTAGAGAAGTGATTTGGAGAAATCAACAGATTCACCTGGGAGTTATTGATGTCCGGAATGCTTTTCCAAGAACAAAAGAAATTCAAAATTGTCAGCTGAACCAATTTTTTTTCCCCATGATTTCCTAAAGAGCCTAATGCTACTATTAATAATAGCTATCATTTAATTGTCTTATCTACTATTTTTGGAGCTTGCTAAGTGCTTTAAATATGTTAACTTATTTAAGACAGTTTTCTGAGGAAGATGATTCTCTGGGTTACCCTAAAGTCTGTGCAATGAGGCACAGAGAGAAGCAAGAAAGTAGGACAGACACAACCTGTGCAGCTTAGAGATAGAGTTATTCAAGGGCTCCCAGATGATCCATACATTCCTGAAACTTTTTATTTTATTGGGACCCAGGAACCCCTGTAAACAACACCTTACACAACAACTAGGTCTGTCTGTGTCTTGTTTACTATTATACTCCCAATGTCAGAAATATAGTAGGTGCTCAAAATATATGTAGAATGGATAAATAAATGAATCATTAAATGAATGATTCCATGCAAGGTCCTACTCATATGCACAAAACATGGGTTGTATACTAAGCTACTGATCTGAGAAATAAAGAGAAATGACTTTTGCCCAAGTATATCATGCTACCCATCTTATATTGCCTGTATCTCATCATTAGAGAGCATCTGTTTTTAAATAGTAAATGTCTCTCTACTACCAAAGGCATATGAGGCTCTTGACAATCATTTAGAACTTAGAGAGAATCTGGTTATCAAATCCCTTTCTGTCCATACTGCTAGCTGAGGCATGACCAGGAACAGAGAGTTTAAGCAGAGATGGGGAGATAGGGCTGTGATCCTGTAATTCCAAAAAGAGTCAGGGACAGAGATGCTCTGCCCGTATCATTATATTGTTACTCATCAAGCTAGGACCCTCATCTGTAGCTGGTCCTGGGAGAATTTAAAGGCCCCAAGGGCATGAGTTGGCCCTCCGGAGGTAGAACTGAAAGCATATCCCTGAGCTGTTCCACTGCTGAGGGGCCTTAGGGCAAGCAGGGTTGATCCAAAAGGACCTTCTGCCAGGAGCAGCTGTCACAGTAGCAGAGAACAGCCACTGAGAGGCCACCCAGGAGAGAAAGGCTGAGGTCATTTTATACCGGAAATAACCACCCTCTTCTTAACCTAGCAAACTAGAGAAAATTAGAGATAAATGATCAAATGAAATTCTTCCTCCTGGAAAAAAGATAATGACAATTACCTGTTGAATAATTTAGTGAGGCCAGGGAAAGGAAAATCATATTTTATGTGAATTTCTTTGCAACTCTACTCATATTCCAATATGTTTAGTCGATAGAGGCTACAAACAGCCAAGGAAATGGTGTGTACTCTTTCCACTCACATGGTTTGTGAGAACTAATGCAAGGGAGGCAAAGAAATTTAGTCTATCTGTGGGCCAAGGGTCAGAAGAAAATGAAAATTTGGTGAACAGGTATCAATCTCTGCCTCAGGTATTTGTACGTTTTGCCTACAAATGGAAAGCAAGACATGGAGAACTTCAGCATATTCAAGCTAAATCTGCCTGCCAATCTCCCTGCCTCTAACTCTTTGATCATAGCAGATGTTCATGGAGAAGAAGAGGATGTTAAATCAGAAAGATGCATTGCTAGCTGCCTGTCAAGTTCCAATCCATTAATGTAAATTTGCTAGGATGTCAAAGTCCTTTTAAATATCCAAAATAATCAAATTCTACCTGTAAAGCCCAGAAAGTAATTTCCCTTCGGGTGTAAAGGGCTAGACTTTACTTCCCCATGGTGTAAAGGGCTAGACTTCCAGGAATTGGTAAAATCATAACAAAATTATTACGATATCATCTAAGAGATTCTTCCCAATATGAGATTGTCACCATCATAATAAATTCTCAGAAGTATGAATGGCTGCTGAGATATTTTACAATGCCTTAATAGAATTTATATACTTGTAGGAGATTATGTAGCACTGACTATTCAAAACACTTATTGTCTTTGATTTGACTGGAGATATATATTGGCCTAACATGACAGCAATGCTACTTATCTTGTGTGGATCAGAAAACTTGATCGCTCATTTTAGATGTCTTAAATTAAAAATATACTAGAAAAGCATTAATTATTTTTATTAAATGGTAGACTGAACCTTTTAAAATATGAGACCATTATTAGAAAAATAATAACAGAAGGCCTTTTTTTGAGAAAAAGGTTAACCAGAGTCAAAAGTCAGGATAGGATTGAGTCATTCAACTGACACTTTAGATCCAAAGGAAATAAATAAATGTCCTCAGCATAGACTATCCTGAACATCACATTCTATTCATCTTTCAATTGGAGGTAATAGCTTCCTTGACATGTCTTTTTTATGGGCATTCTGATTGGTAAGAAAGCCTATATAAGGTAGATAGCAGGAGGGAAGGAGGTGGTAAGGAGAGAGAGAACTTGTGCGTGTATGTGTATGTGTATGTGTATGTGTATCATAATAAAAGAAGAAAAACAGACAATTATAGGTATGCTCCACTTCCACTGTGGAAATAAACTAGGACCACCCAAATGAGAACAAACAGAGGCTATTTATTCAGAGCTTGCTACATAGCAAGAGATTCAGCCACCATCACTTGTGTTTGGCAGAGACACAAAGGCAGGCAGGGGAGTAGGAAAGCTTTATGGAGAAAAAAAGAGAGGGTTTCAGGTATGCTTCGATTGGAGGTGCTGGCATGGAAAGCCGGTGGCAGACTAACTGAAATGGGGCATCCTATGCAATTGGTTTGGGAAGCATATTTGGCTTTCTCTCCTTGGTCCTGAATTGGAGTCAGTGTATGTGTGTAGTGGGGTTAGGGGGACAAAAATTAGGGAAGCTGGCAGTAGTTGACCAAGTCCTGACTGTTTTGGACTGATTGCTACAGAGGTTGTGGTTTGGCTTCCTGCACACTGGTTTCTTCAGAGGTTGTAGGTCAGGGTTTTATTGTCATACATGATCTGGCCATTGTCTGTTTGTATATGGCCTCTCACCCCTCCCCGACCCTATCCCTCACACACATGTACTAGGACCCAGTTTTAGGCCAAAGGCTTTACTTTTTTCTTCATCTTCCACTGTTTCCTGTTTCTGCCTCCTCCTTGCTTCTTGCCACCAGCCTTTTACCTGCAATTCCCTCAGCCTGGCTGACCCTGTACCTTCACCTGACTATGGAAGCACATCTTCACATTAACGGCAGCTTCAACTCCCCACTGTCATTAAGTTTTCTTGGGTAACACTTGTGTCAAGTCATTTTACTTTAAGTTCCTGCTCCATTTAGAATTTGTGCCACATCATTAAACACTTGCTTATAAAATATTTTTTACTGATTTTCATTAATTTGTGCGTGTTAATCTTATCTCTCCAACCAGACTATAAACTTGAAGCCTAGTATTATGGCTTAATGCTTTCTCTTGTACTTCACAATAGTTTGTAGTGCTGAGTCCATGTAGTAAATTCTCAGTAGGTAGTTGTTTGTTAAACATTTTCTATACATATTATTCAATTGAGAGTATAAAATGGAACTGACTCATAATTTTATCCATTGCCATCATTCCAGGTACTGATTTCATCCACAATCATCCCAATTTTCTTAGCACCAAAAGATTTTGCACATTAAAGTTCCAGGACCCAGAAGGAGGGCTTCTCTTACATCCAGTGATAAGAAGGAAGGACTTTTTCAACTTCTAAGTCCTATATAGCAGTGAACCACCATCCAAACATTCATGAGATACATATTGGGTTTTTCAACAAAAAGGATGTGGAGTCCTAGGGGGTCAGAGGAAAATAAAAGAAGAGTTAAATGAACATCCCTGGGAGCAGTCAAAGCTGTAGCAGAAGAAATGGGAATTCAGGCGAAGAGTTGTATGAGTACAGACAGTTTTCTAATTAGAATTGTCCATGTATTTCTAAGAGGGCTTCAAACAAATTAAGAATAGCAGCTGGAGTAGAATCAAAGAGAAGTTGTGAATGTATTTTTATATAAAACCAAAACAAATACATATATGCCACATATCTTAGTGCATGTACAATCCAGCTATGTGTCTACATATGCGAGACTATTCACTGATGCAATGCTTTGTAAATGGAGGAGAACTAGTTGTGTGCTGGAACAGCTCATGCCAGCTCATGGGAGCCAGCTGTTCAATTTTCAGAAATTTTGCTAGCTAGTTGTTAAACCATTGGTAGCTTGAAATCAGCCATGTTGGGAATGTTTACACCGGGAAAATTACCAAACTCTGCAAATCAGTGTTTTTCTTTTCAGAGCATACTAATGGCAGAAGAGTAGGGTCACCCATCTTCCTTTCCGTAGAGCACATCAGGAAATAGAAGGTGGTGACCTGAGAAATCCTGCATCTTCTAACTTCCATAAAGAGTCAGAAGTATGCAATTTTAGAGTTGGATGAGACTTTGGGGGAACTAAAACCCAAAAACAAGAAGTGACTTGTCCGAGATCATGGAAGTCTGAAGAAACGCCCAGATTTTCTTATCTTCACCCATTACTTTCTGGAAATACAGTGTCTGATAATTCACAAAGGTATATGCTCTTCTCTCCTTCCCTTTACACCAAAGAAAGCTACTGCTGGTAAGACCAGATCACACTCTTGTGTCAGAGCCCAGCTCATAAAACGCTATTAAGTAAATTACTGATGACCTAATTCCCAGCTGCAGGACACATTCCATTAGAGGCAGGCTGGCTGCCAAGAATTGTCAGCGATGACTGGATAGCAGGAGTGATTGAAACCATCCTGCCTTGGGTGGCCAGGCTTCTGAGAGTGTAGTTCGCGGTGGAGAGGAGGTGCTCCTATTCCCCAACATCAGTCCTATGTCTCTTTCTGGGAAGGGAAATTATAAGCTTTAAAGAGAACTTTCTCAAAATAACAAGGATCATTACAGAAGCAACTAGAGGTAGTGCCTTGTCTGTCAAAAATGTCTAGAATCATGAGCAAATTTAACCACTATCATCTATGGCACCAACTTGCAAATATGTGTGTGTGTGTGTGTGTGTGTGTGTGTACGTGTACATTTGCCATTCACATCATTACTTCTTGTTTGATTTTATTAGCAAGCTGTCCATTCTTCTACTTCTGTTTCATTTTCTTAAAGCACAATGAGTTCTAGTTGGTGGTATGGTAGAGAAGAGTAGGAACAATATAGTCTATTTATTTTTAATTTGCCCTAGTACTCACAAAGAAGAATTGGGTAAGTATTTGTGAGGAAAACATATATCATAAATCAAAACTAGATAATTTCCATGTAGGCCATTCGATAGCTGATATTTACTTCTCTCAGAATTGGTGTAAGCATTAAACAAAATAAAGCATGCCATGTGCTATTAATAAATAACATAAATGTAACAATACAGTACTGTTAGATGTTAAAAGAAAAATGTAAAGGTATTTACATTTCAAAAGAACTTTGGATCTAGTTAGCCTTTACATGTGTAAGAAATGATGCAGCCCAACTACCACAGGACTAGCAGTAAGGAAACCTGGGTTCTAACCTTGGCTTTATCTCTAATTGACTCTGATATTGGACTCATTTCCTTCTGACCCTTGCTTTCTCATCTGTGAAATGACAAGGTGGACTGGATGATCACCAGATCCTTTCTAGCTCTGAAAAGTTCTGTCTTAAATCAAGATGAGAATAAACTGGAGGATCCTAACCTATTCATCAAGGGCTTAAGACAGCCTTTTCTATTTAGTTTTTTCTCTTAATCTCTTTTCCCCTCCCTCTTTCTGTTATTTATGACTCGTTTTCTCCTTTGTGTTTTTATTTAGTCTCCTGTGCCTCTTCTTTAAGCTTCTTAAGTGAGGTCAAGTGATCACCCCTTAAATTACCAAACTCATTCTAGGAATTGTCAGGCCATATTGACTATCATTACAAAAATATACTATATAAGTATATTTGACTGCATTCAGATGAATAAGATACTCTTGTCAGTGGATATTTTTTTGAAGTTAAGAAGCCAGACAGTTATGGGCAATTATTCAGAAGCTGGGCAGAATGGCCTTAAAGAAAGTAAATTAGGAGTCTAAAGATTCTACAGTAAACTCTGTGACTGAGAATGAAAAATAAAAAGAATGAAAATAAGATGACTCTTGGTATTCTGTGTTTTTGCAGGCTTTACATCTAAAAATTGCTAATATTCTGCGACATTGCCAAAATGGTGGGGAGATGTTTATATTATGTTCCTTAGCCACCTGAGGGTAAGGCCTTGAAAACAAACCCTGAGTAACTAATATCTCAATGACATAGACACTATGATTAGTTTGAGCACATATGACTTTCTTTTCCTCTTCTTTCTAGAAATAATTACCCTCCTTTAATTCCATTACCTTCTGATATCTTCCATCTAAAGGCTTGAAGCCAAGAATTAGTCTTTGGCTTCCAGGTCCTTTAATTTATTTCTGAATTTTTTCTAATTTAAAAATGAAAACTAGTAGGCTCATGACTGAACAATAAGCACTAAACTTAGACCATAGGTGACAGAAATTTCAAAAATTTCTCCTACATTTGTAATGCTGTCACTCATTTCTTTATTCCTACATTCCGTGACTCTGAAAATGAGCTCCAAATGGCACAAATACCTCCTTTATTTCAGTCCTGTTTCAACTACAAAAGATTCTCAATGCCCTTCTTAATCATATGGTTCTTACTCAGCCTGAACCCATACAGTTTTTAAAGCATACTTTCTCACAATTCTAGCTTTTGGGTTTATTTTTAAATGAAACCATTAAACCTTGAACCTCTAATATCAAAATATGGTGGGTTAGGCAAGTGGTAAAAATGGAATAGAGGCCAAACCAAAGTCTTTTATAAGTCGCAGCAATAGAAAATATGTCACAAGAAAGAAAAACATATAGGAAAATTAGCTCACTATGTCACTTGATAGACAATTTTACAGACTTGTCGTTTTATAACAAACAGGCAGTACGTTAAACTTTTTCTATTTTACCACTACAGAACTTTTTCTTGTACTCCTCTGTTCTGTATCTGTTATAAAAGGTAGCCCTCAGAGACATAACTGCTCTTTTTTTTTCTCTTTTTTTCCTGTATTACAATTAATTTCACCTAGCTTGGAGTTTCCGTGGTATCTATTTCCTGCTGTCAGCCCTCCTTCTCATTCATGAGCTTATCTGCCTCCCCAATCAGAGTGTATGCACCTTGAAGGCAAAGAACATCTCCCTCATTTTGCACACATTTGGCTTACAGTAGACCTCAGAAAGTGCTTATTATATTGAATTGATTTCACTTTGTAAGACTGGCAGTAACTCTGACGGCTTATAATGGCTTTTTCTTTTTTCAAAGACTTTCTTTTTTGGTGCAAACTCCACGTGTTATCTAGGACAGTAATATTCAAGCGATTATTGCAGATAGCTGAGATTCCACCACAGCTCTGGGAATTGCAGCCCGGAGATCAGCAGAGTCACCTGGTTAATATTTTAAAGAAGCGGCGTGGACCTTTCATGAAGGTTTCTGCCATCAATCCTCTCTGAGGATTCAGTCACTCAGCCACATTTGACATTCTCTAGGTCATATCTTTATTCAAGCTGACGTCATCTGAGCCCTTGTGCAATTCGATCTCCGCATATATTCTGCCCAACCTTCTCCTCCTCCTCCCCCAACCTCTTGCCAGGGAGTCAGTCAATCAATAGCAGTTAAGCCAGAACCCAAAGCGTTTGGAACTCGCCTTTCCAGAGCTTTTACTTAGTTACGTTGTAGGGGGAGGGCTGGCGAGTGAAAGACAGAAGTGCGGCCGCTTCTACGGCAGCGATGAGCCTTGAAGACTTGAGACTCAGGGCGAAGTGAGCACTCTCCCTTGCTTCTGGGAAATGAAACCGAACAGCCCTACCAGCCAGGGAGCCACCCGCAAGGAAAGGGATTCCCAGTTGCCTGGGTACTCTGTCCCTTACACCTTGATATCAGAAATGAGTCGGATATTTCTCACGCATGAAACAAACACCCCTCTGCCCTCTGCTGCCTCCTCTTTAATTTCTCCCGCGAGCGTAAAGTGATTAATTCAACTGGATTTTTCTATTCCCGTTTGAGTCCATGAACACTCGCCTGTTCATCTCCACCATCTTCCTCTCCCCTGTTTCCTCCCTTCCTCCTTTACTTCCCCTTCCCCCACTTCCCCTCTTACATACAAACGCTCCGGTTTCCTTCCCGCTCGGAGCCGCCATTGACAGCGAGTACGGTCTCCATGGAAACCAGGAGCGCGGCGGGGTCCTGCGGCCCGGGCCCAGCACTAGGGCAGGGCAGGGTCGGGGAGCTGCGGGGAGACCACCCCCTTATTAATGTGAGCCTGGCGAGGAGGAGAGAGCGTTTAGGCAGAGAGGGTATCAAACGAAACAGAAACACAGGGGCTAAGAGACCAGATTATCTCTCAGTTTGGCTTTCAGCCTAGGAACATTCAGAGGAGAAACAGTCCAAGAAATCGCAGGTTCAGGATCCTCCCACCCTCAACTTCTCATGTACCGAACGGGGCTCTGCTTAGTGGGGAGATTATTTAGGGGAGCCAGTTTCCCTGTTCAGTTACAACGAAGCAGCTGCCACACCCTACTCAAGCAAAACATTCATTCTTCCTGAAAGCACCTAAAATGCTCAAGAAAATCTACATGATTTTGCACACTCCTTCTGTGCCTGGCCATTCCGCATATGGTACCTCATTTTATCTTCACGAAGGTGGTATTATGACCCTAATTTCATAGACAAGAATGCACGTGAGAGAGTGGTGTGTAGTTATTCTGTCTATAGCCTCACACCTGATGTAGTCTAGGAGAAAACTCTTTGCACCTCCAGAGTAGAAGAGTCCTCTCTATTTCGCCTTCTCCTTCTTGAGATAACACATCCTCATTCTTCTTCGGTGGTCCTTCTCTTACCTCCTGCTTTTCTCCCCTGAAGCAAAAAAATTTCTCTGACCTACCTCCTCTGAAAGTAGCTCATCAGGGCCCCCATTCTAGAGGGTCCTGCCCTGTACCTGGAAGCCAAGAAGAATCTGAACAAACAGGTTTTGCTGGGTACCCCTGGTTTATTACCATGGATCATAACCTCTTGTCCCCCAATCATACTTCTGCGTGGCTGTCCACAAAATGCATAGTTTTCCCTGGGCATTTGTCTTCATTTCTGAAGCCTACCATGTCACGTAAAACTTTGGTTAAATACATCTCTTATGTATTTCTCTTATTAATCTGTCTTTGTTGCAGGAGTGTCAGCTGTGAGCCTTGTGATGGGTGAGGAAAAGATATTTTCTCTCCCCTGCAGTTCCTTTCCTTCACATAGTAAAGATCCTTGTGTTAGTTTCGTACTGCTGCTATAACAAACTCACTGGCTTAAAACAACAGAAATTTATTATTAATACTTGATCTTTCAATATACTTCCTGATAGATCTGATCTACCATTCCATCTCTAGCCACAAGCTCCAAATTTATATCTTTAGCCTATATCACCTTTTGAGGTTTAACTCATGTATAGAGGTATCAATCAGACAACTTTCTCTAGATACCCCGAAAGTACTTCAAATTCATCCTGTTCAAAACTAACTCAACATCTCCTACTAGCCATATTCCATTTTGATGAACAATAACTTTTCCACCCAAACCAGAACATAAAAACTCTTTCCTTTTTTCATTCTCACACTCACATAATCATCTTGTCATGTTAATTTTCAGAAATATCTTCTCTCATCTTCAACTACTACCAATGAGTTATGTCACAATGGCATCATCTATCACCTCCTAACTGGTCTCCCTGTCTGCAGTTATACCAGAGCCCTTCTACTATTACCACTCCCCAGTGTATGAAAGATTTCTGTCTCACACACCACTTGATCAAAGCAGACTCTGGTTTTAAAATTTCCCTATCACGTGCAAAATAATGTTCCAGCTCTTCAGCACGGTGATGAAGGCCCCCTTGATTTGGCCCCCGACTCTCTTTCAGTCTCTTTCTCACCAGTACTTTCCTCCCCACACATGTATTCTGAATTGTATGCATCATTTGTATCACAGAGCTTTATATTTCTTTGGCTTGTGTAATTCCTGCCTGCTTGATGCAAGCTCCTTAACATTTTGCAATGATAAATTCTTACTAAAGCCTTCAGAACTGAACTGAGACACCGTATCTTTCCCCCTGACTCTAATCTCTCCTATTCCCACAGACAGGGGCATTCACTCCTTTATACATACCATACTTTTCCTTATACATGCATATACTTCTCCTCTGATGATTGCAACGCTTATCACAATATTTTGAAATTATCACTGCATGTCTCCTTGTCTACAGTGAAAGCTAATGGAGACGGCGACTTTTTTCTTATTCATTTTCTTTATGTCCTTGCTATTTTGCTTAGTGCTTATCACATAATAAGCACTCAATAGATGCTTTGTGAATTACTGAATTAAATCAGTTAATCAAACAACAGCCCTTGGGTCTCAGATTACAAAGGCATGAAGGTGGGAATCCCTACACACAGTCAGCCCACTCAACACTCCACTAGCAACTTAAAATGTAAGGGAGCCTCAAGCCAACACTTTGAAGGGTGCTTGGATATCCAAATAAATTCTACTATATAATAACACTTTCTCTGGTTTTGGGATCTTCTCCTAAATTAGCTGGAAGACTAAAGGACTTAAATATAAATGAGTGCTGCAATATGATTATAATTCAGCTGCTTGACTTTACATGTGAAAATGTTTAAAATGAAAGAATATGGTTGATTTTTAGTTACATGTTTTTAGAAAGTGGTGGGTTTCTTACACTGGAGCATCCTAGCCACTGGATGCCTGGTCACACTCAGTAGAATGTGTTGCTTCCTGTAATAAAAAAGAGAGCCCACTACCATGGCTCTTTATGGAGCAGAGATACGGCCTCTAGTCTATGAAACCACCATAGCTTCTGCTGAGATTCACTGAGAAAAATGCTTTTCCTCCCATGGCTAAACCAAGTTTTGGTTTCTGTGGGGAACTTCCAGCTACTATGGCAACTTCCAGTCTTTTCTCCGTGTCTCTATGTGCTATTCTGTAAGGAAAGATGGAAATTTGTAATCTTTTCCCCTTCCCTTTCCCCCCTTCCTTTTCTTCCCCACTGGGTCTAGGATGGACAGAGGTTAGCACTAAATCCTGCTTGTGATTGTTCACGCCTTGTGAGTCTGTCTGTACAGGTGCCACTGACAAAAATTACCTGGATTCTAGTTCTTTCTCTAGAAATACAATGTTAACTCTTAATAAGAACAACACACAGTTCTAGCCAGGGCTCCTCTATTGACCAGAAAGTCAGAATTGAGAGTAGGAGAAAAGGGATCTAGGCTATGGTGAAAACGAACTGGGTAAATAGCATGCATTAGGATGAGCTGATTGATATGCAGGATCCATTTCAACGAAAAATTAGTGGAGTCATAGAAGACCTTACAGCAGGGGTTCTCAAACATGTCTGCACATTAGAACCCACACCAGGGGCTTTTAGAAACGCAGATATCTTGTCCTAAACTGCACTAGATCTGAACAGGAGGTGATTCTATATGGTCAGGACCAGGAAAGCCAGAGTGGAAAATAAAGAATTGCCTGGAATGAAATTTGATGAGAGGGAAAAACAAAATTAAAGGATTTTATAGGAATGGAAGGCTGATGGGAAAACTCAAAGTAGTCAGGACAGAGAAAAAAAGAATGGGTTGTTTCACTGGTATGCTAAAATCAAGGTCTAAGAAACCAAAAGTAAGTTAAAAACGGATGAAGCCCCCAAATTAGGTTAGGATATCAATATTAATGTTCTACATGCCACATACACCAATCCTTAGGCTTGGTTGTTTCTGTCTATAACGCTGCATTATTTTTAATTGTATTATATCATTTGCTACTTTGTGAGTTATATAAGTTGCCCATTTATATGTTTACATTTCAAGGGCCTCGTACTTCCTTACAAAGAGTAGGTTATAAAAAAAAATATTGAATGAGATACTTAAGAATCAATGCTAATGGTGCTGTACATGAATGTGGCCAAGACTAAGGGTCAAAAATATTTGCTGAGAATGACAAAACCCCAACAATAAAACTTGGCATGTAAGAAAGAGATGCCTCCATACATTCTTATTAAAACCAACACACTCACTTTTGGAAGATATTGACTAGATTTGAGTTGCTGTTTTGGAGACCTTAGGTCAGTGTTGAATTTCCTCCTTTCTATCGAGAATATTAGTAATAACTAGAGGTATAAATAAATTGATAATTTTGTGGCAGATAATGTACAATCTTTTTCCAGTTTTAGTCATTCAGTTATTCAACGAGTCTTTTATTTGAGCAAGGAATTGTGCTAAATATTTGGGGATAAAGTGATAATTGTATTGGTGTGTATTGTGGGTATAGTGTAGTTTTTACAACTTTTTTTAAAGGAAGAGGAATCTTATATATGATACATATAAACATAGATACTAATATTAATTTATCATAATTATAATTTATAGGAGGTAGCATATATCAAGTTCTGTGAAGACTCCAAGATTTGCACTACTCGCAAACTAATAAGCTGGCCTGCATAGTTTTATGGATGCTGGCAAAAGACATGAGACTCCTGGTTCAGAGACAAAGGACTTTATTACTCATATCACAGTAGGTAGCATGAGATTCATGTTTGTGCCAGTTTCCCATTTTCTCTAAGACCCCCAGAGGTGACACACGTAGGCATAGATGAATGTTGTGAGGTGGACACAGCTGTTTTTTGTCACAACTGAGGAACTTGAGCTTCAGGAAACCCAAATTTTTTATAGTGGGCTGCAAGCAAACTTGTCCAATCTTTGCCCTAAAGGGAGACGTTATCTTTATTATAACAGACAGAAAATAAACCTACTCTTTGCTCTGGAGCAAGATGCTATCTCTATTTTTAAGGCTGTTTGCTGTGCAAACATCCTTGAAAAAATAGTTTTGAACAAAAGCTATGAATTCTTCTGTTTGAAAGATGTGCAGAAACATGAAGAATTTGTGGAGACTGTCTCCCAATTGTATAATGGTACAGCATAGTGGTAAATTGGATATATAAAGAGGAGGATGATTAAAATGAAGAGTAAATTGAAAAAAAACAGATACCAAAAAATAAAACTAACACAACCAGGATAAGAAAGCCTAGGTGTAATTAAGCAAGAGCAGGAGCTAGAGAAAAGCAGGTAGAAAGGTTGACTTATGTTTGAATCATGAAGAGAGAATAACTCAAAGGCTTTATGTGGGAAATAGAGAATCTAAGAAACTTCTTAGAGAATACAGAGGTCATCTGAAAGGGCATCTTCAGGTTGCAGTGACAGCTTGAAAGGACATTGTTCCTTCTAAAATTATGTTGCTGAAAAATAGTACCTAGCAAATCTGAGAGTAAATTAGGATAACGGTAAAAAAAAGAAAAGACAAGTTTATCTGTGTGGCTATTACAAAAATATACACTTAAATTACCATACTGTACTCGTAATGTACTGACATACAGAAAATGGGGGTGGTGGATGTTCATTACTGTCCCACCATTTTGGAGAAGTCTCAAGCTGGTTCCTTTCCATTCTACTTGTGAGGATGTGGGGAATTTCCTCTGTATATCACCATAGCCTTTCTGTTTGAAGGGCTAATGAGTGTCTTAAGCTATTGAAAAGGAGGAGGGATTTTTACGGTCATTACAGCTGTAATAAACAACTCAAAACCTTAGGGGCTTAACCCCCAAAATTCATCTTTCACTCACAAAGTCTGTTTCTATTGTTTCTGATCAGGTAGTATTTCAGTCAGCTTTGCAGTATCCACATCCAAGCTCAAAATCCTACTGGCTTATGACAATAGACTACATTATATAGCAGTGGCTGCAGATGCTTTGTCTCTGCTTGATTCCATTTGGCTCAGCTCCATATGTCTTTTTTATTCCTGGGTTTAGAATAAAGAAGAAACCTCTCTGTGGGATGTACCATTTTAATAGCGGGGGGCAGACACAAAAGAATTGGCAGAATCTCTCAATGCCTCCTCAAACTCCTAGAAGGTGGTAGCATGTATTGTGTATGCCCACATTGCGTTAGCCTCTAGCACATCATGCAGAGTACTATAGGCAGAAGTTCTTACAAGAGAGTGAATATACTTGTGAACAATAATATAATTTATGATGAGTTGTGTTCTTGGGAAATTTTTCTTCAAACTGTCGCTCAGGAATTTTTCCTCTATTTTGGGATAAAACCATTGTCTAGGGTCTCTGAGATGAAGAGAAAAGTAGCCCTCAGGAAACCTGCTAGGAAACAATAAACATGAGATGTATGTATGGGGGAAGGGAGGGTCCTAATCCAAAAGGAAGTCTAAAAAAAGATATCAGGGGAGGGAAGAGGTATAGGTCAAAAGCATGGCTTAGCAATTGCTAGCTGTTACTATGGTTCCCTGTGGGTTGGGTCATTCAGGACACTGAGGGAGAATCTTTATGAAAATTAGACAGCAAAGAGGCGCCTGCAACTTGTTTTTCCATCTCTAACAGTTCACCAGCTATCCCAGGCGAGGCTGAGTAGACAGAATCCCTTTCCCTCTACCTGAGCCATTCAGTGAGGATCTCTTAGCTGACAATGTTCCTGAAGTCCAGCATTCTGGTTCCCTCAACTGCATGGACAGGTACACCTATTTCCTGTAATCCTAAGTACTTCTCTTAAGTGAATTTTTATCTTTATATTTACTACATAACCAGAGTTACCACAAGGGAAGTAGAAAGGTAAGGAAATGCAGTAAGCCAGGGAATCATCTTTGTTGAAGAAAGAACTTGCCTTGTATCCTTGGGTAGAGGCAATAGGAAAAGTTTGATTGACAGCAAGTGGGGGTAGTATGCAGCTGTGGGAACCATCAGTCTTTTAGCAGTTACTCTTGTGCTGGACTAGAAAACTATGTCCTAATTCATAAATTGGGTAAGTGGGAGGGCCATATAGCTAGATTAAGATTCAAATATGCAACAGATTTTGAAAAATGTGTTTGCTCACCAACATTCCAGTTTTATGTGTTTCCCAGTTCCTATCCAACTCCCAACTTCCAACTTCCAGTAATTATACTCCAGATATACAGAGATTCATTATTTGTCTATTTATGTATTTAGTAACCTCACTTCAACATCCTAGCTTTAAATTGAGAACCCAAAGCTGTTTACTCTATTATTCTAGTAAAATCCCAAAGCTTTCAGGAACCATGGGAAAGCTGCACACATTTGGACCTGGCACTTTAATTGAAATTACCTGTGTGTATCAATGAGTAAAAGAATGCCATGGTGATTAAAAGCATTGCTCATCATGTTCCCTCAATTCTTTATACCTATTCTCCAAAAATGCACTCTGTTGATTCCATGGCTATTTAAAATGTCATTACTATTCTTGCCACAAGTTAGTTTGACATTCTGAATAAACAGTTGGCTCACATGCCCAAAATAAGAGGGAAGATGTCAAGAAGATGCCCCTGAGAGTGACAGAGAACAGGATGGACATAGTATATGAGTCCGTCTGAGTCATTTTTGTGAAAGGATTGGAAGCAGCAGCTATATCTCTGCTGAAATGGACAAACTCCCAAATATCAGTGGCTTTATAAAGCATAAAAGGGCATAAAATCCAAGTGGCTGGAGGGGAGGTAGTGTCCTGTTTGGTAGGCCAAATTATGAGTAGTTTATGTAAGAACCAAGACCCTACATGTCTTGGGACGCTTCACTCCTCTAGAGGCTCAGATTCCTTTCCATTCAGCCTGTGAGTGAGTAAAGGGACAGCAGTGGATCCTGAGCCAGGCCTGGAAAATGGCATCAATCACTTCCTCCCATATTGAACTGGCCACAACGCATCACACGACCCCACCTAACTGGAGGTGGGGGAAGGTTGGGAAATGTAATATAGGTGAATGCTCAGAAAGAGCAGGGCAGAAATTTAATGAACAATCAATCAGTTTTTGCAACTAGCTAGTCCTAAAATTAAGAATGCAATTAAAGCATCCTCACCTTGGATCTTCAGTGCTCACAAATTATTGCTGACCACCTTCTTTTCCTCTATCTTTCTAGGTGATGCTTTCCTCTATCCTTCTAGAATCTTTCTCCCTGAGAAGATTCTATGGTACTTAGAGACCCTGAAAGCCAGGCCTCTCTCCTGCTCATGCACCCCACTCCCCTGCCACACATAGTAAAGGTATTGCTGGTGATAGTCAACTATTGCTTGTAGTGGGTGAGGAGCAGCTAACCTGCTATAAAATGTTACCTGGGACACTGAATTTATAACTTTACCCACTTTTCTGCCCACTTTTCTAGCTCCCTCCATATCTGCAGTATTCCGGAGCTAGTTTCTTCCTGATTTTTTTTAATCTATGGCCTAGGCTTATTTTAAATATCAGTGCCCATCTTCAGGGTTTCCTGACCCTCATTCTATGGGAATGCCCATTTGAGGATACTAAACAGGTTTAAAAAAATAGTATTTCTGTCCCCACCCATAAATTTTAAGAGAGTAGGTATAGGGATATTCTTGTATGAGATAAAATTGGTGCCTATGCCCTGCCCCAAGCTTCCCCTTCAATTTTAATTACTTCCTTCCTCCCACTGTTTTCCAGAGTATCTGAATTGCATCAGGCCCAGGCATGTGGGAAAGTGAGTACCACCGGATGGCTATTGTCAGTCAGGAAATAGCTTCCATTCAAACACTGTTTGCTAATGATCATATTTGATGTGATAAAGTGGATGTGAATATTAAGTTTGAACCATCTCGGCACCATCTCAGATTTAAAAAACAGGCATGAGAACTGACAGCTTTGAATAAACCTCTTTCTTTCTATTTTCTGTAATTCTGACATATTCACATTCCACCAAATAAGAGTGAACACCACCATCCACCCACTCACCAGGCGCTCACTTTATATATAGCTATAGATAGTCAATGCAAAACAAAGAAAAAAATTCATGTAACATAGAATTTGTGGTGGGGTTTTGAGGAAAGCAGGGGCTAAATTTCCTATATTTAATTTTCAATCTTGGTCTTGGTTCTACAAAAATGCTCTTGGTTAAGGCATTAGACATGCTTGTATTTCAGCTACTTGTTTATTCATTCATTCACTCATCCATTCAATATTTACTGTGTACTCCATCAATACCTGGGATTATGCTAGGTTCTGGGGATATAGAATGGAATGATACGGTTCTTACATGAGGAGCTCAGTCTCATCGTGCTATTACAGAAGTATATAGTAGTAATTGTTATGTCTGGTGAAGGAGGATAATGAGAAGAGTCTTTGCAACCTTGGATGGGTCTTCAAAGATGAGGTATTATCCAGACAGTAGACTTTATCTTAAATACCTTTGTTCTGAGTGCTCATCATGGTCTGGGCACTGTTTAGGCAACTACATATGTGATGAGAGCTAAGGCTGTAGAGATTGTCAGGGTTTGGATTTCAGAAGGCCTTATTTATTGTGCATGGATTTTGTCCTTCATAGTGGAAGACTTTGTGGGTAAAGAGTCATAGGAGCAGTTTCTCAGAACTACTTTCTTACTTACCACCAATGTAGGGAAAAAAAGGATTACTTAGATTCAGAGGTTATGTCATTATTTGGCAACTCTTTTATTTATTCACTCTTGGGTCCTTAACTTCATACAATGAGATGTTTCTGAACCTTTTTTCAAATAGTCAGGGTTATTCAGTTCTATTTGTGTTCTCATCCCGAACACATTCCACATTTTAATCATGGTGAGGGAAAACATTATACTTGGCTGAAAGTTTCCATTGTTCATTTCTTTCTACTCCCTGGATATTGGGAAATCTCTGAAATCAAAGCTCTTAGAACTTAATTTGCAGCTGGGAGATCCAACCCCTAGAAAAGAGATAGGATCTTAGCATGTGCCTTGGATTCTCTATAGGCAATCTCTTCACAAAGAATTTGGAGAGGAAAAATATGGAAAGCCTCCAGTTTGCATGCTTCCAATAGAGTGGGCCTAGCATTTTAAACAGATTGCACTTGGCTCCAATCACAATGGGACTCTCTGCTTGCTTTCAAGTTCTGGTTATAATTCATTGACTTTAACCACTGACTACCAACCACTCTCATTTCAAGAAATTCTGGGCCCATCAGTCACCTAATTCTGGCCTAGGTAAGTCAGCCTTCTGGATGCATATGGTTTGATTATAACAATTTGCTTATAATGGCCTTTTGTGGTCCACTAAGAAAGCCCACTCCCCTCTCCTTGCCCTGCCACCTCCACTCAGAGGCCCCAGTAGTCCTAGAAATATTAATAATTAAATTTCAAAAGACAGCCTAGTTTGAATTTCTTCTAAAGTTATCCAGGAAAGGCTCATGATCTGCCTCTATACCCCCAATTTCCCCAGTGATATTGGACCTGGGGGACCTTTCTTATCACAGTAGATCATGCCAGTGAGAACTTGATGAGTAAGTTCTCTTTTGGTGGGATATTGGGATCCACTAGCCTCAGCAGATGTCTAGCAGCCCGTAGCCATGTACAATGGCAGCTGGCTCCCAGAAAGTTCATACATCTGTGTCTGATGTTTTTAGCTTCTGTTGTGGTTTTTTTCCACACCAATTTCTGTGGATAGGTGGGTAGAAGGAAAGCTTTTGCAGTAAATTGCCACACTTTATTTTCCCCCTATCCTGACCAATGCTTGTCAGATTTGGGGAGATTGTTCAGTTTTTAGCAGGGTGAGTTTAGAATTGGAAGTTTTTCTGAGAAAACTCAGCCCATGTTGATTCTAGGTGGGGTAATTAACAATTCCTACATTTAAAAATGTTTCTGAGCCAGTTTTCACACAAAGGGCACATGCAGATCCCCTCTCACTAAGCCCAGACATTCTGGAGGATGACTTGTCCAGCTCTCCAGTTTTCTTCTTGCTCAACAATGATTAGGCAGGAAGAACAAAGACTGTAGTGTTAGTCAGTTTGAGGGGTACTGATGACCTCAACCCATGGGAGGAAGAGGCTCTGAGACATCTCATTTGCCTTCAGCATTTCTTAAGCACATGGGGCTGGTATTTTTGAAGCATCATAATAGTATCCCCTAGTTAAGGTTTACATGCTTCCTCACTAGCACCAGAAAATACTTCCCCCCAAAACCTCAACTTTAAATAATTATATTCCTTAGAAATAGGAGGAAAAGTTCCTGTAAGAGTGGTGGTAGGAAGTTATTGCTAATTGCAAATAGCGTCCTTCTCTCTAACTGTATTTATTACATCATCCAAGATCCAGGGCTCTCCCTTTAGAAATGAGGTCATCATTTTTTAAGATAGATGAAGAGGTATGAGTTTGTGGATCACGTTTCATGACCCTCTTAGGGAAATCAGTTAGGGTCAACAGACTGGGATACCTTATAAAATTGCATCAAAATCACTACTCTGCTGCTATATTAGCTACAGGAAATAGATTTCTTCCATGATTCTAAGTCATATCTTATGATGCCTGCTACCTTCTAATTGTAATCACAGATCACAGATTACCCTACCATCCCACACACCTAAGGGAGTTTCTTTCTGTCCTCCTAAACCACTCTGTTGGCAATAGAGTCTCATATGGCATTAAGACTGATATGCAAAAATAAAAACATTTGGTTTTAGTCTATGTGTGCTAGTATGCCTGTGATATAACCTAAGCTACAGGCAAACTCACATGTTAACATTGTTATGAAAGACATCTACATGTAACAACAGTATCCATCTCCTGTGGGTTCAGCTCAGACTCCTCACAGCTACTCTCAAGCCAAATCCTGCAAACTCTCTGATTAGTATCCAGGGGCTGCTCTTGGATCTGTCCTGGAAGACGCGGCAAAGAAAAGTGCTTGATGCACATGAAGAGACAGGTTCACTCTTTGAAGACCAATCAAGGAGCTCAAGTGCTAGGTGTAGGAAACCTGAAAGTTCCTCCCGTAGGAAGACAATGGTTATCTGGAAAGAATTCTAATTCAACAAGGTTCCTAGGGGTTCCCACGGGGCCTTTCATAGAAACTCAGCAACCTCAAGTTTCTTCTATCCTTTTATATCAATATTTATGCTTTTTTTTAAACAAACAATTATTTAACACTCACTGTATGGCAGACATTATTCTAAGCCAGTGGTTCTCAAACTGTAGCTTGCATCAGAATTGCCAGGAGGGTTTCTTAAAACACAGTTTGATAGAATCCTGTCACCAGAATCTCTGATTCAGTAGATGTGGGATAGGACCCAAGAATTCGTGTTCCTGACAAATTCCCAAATGAAAATCATGCTGGTCTGGGGCACACCTTGAGAACCACTGTTCTACTTACTAAAAAGAAAGAAAACACACACACACACAGATTTCTATTCTCCTCAATAAATAGTTTGTAGAGAGAGAAGAGGTTTGGAGGAATCACTGTGAAGAATAGATAAGTCCAGCAGGGACACATGAAAAAAATCATAGAGTGGTGCTGAGAACCTAAGTAGGGTACCAGACCATAAATTTGTAATGGCACTATTTTTCTCAACAGCATTCAATAGTCTAAGTGAGGACTGGATACACAGAACCGAAGGATGAGTCAATGAATGATTTGCATCATCAGAATGACTACAAGGTTAGGAAATTGAGGATGCTGGCAAGAAAGGAACTAACTGATGGATACTAAGTCTAGGATATATATGAAAGTAAACAAAACTATGAATATAATGATGGACTCAGAGAAAAGGCAGTGTTCAGAGTACTGGAGAGTGAGAAGCTAAGAATTTAAGAGATAAGAATAATGTTCAGTAGCTGTTGTATTATTTCATACTTATATACACTGTGATCTAAGTATTGTTTAATATTAATTTATTGAATCCATATAGCAACGTTATGAACCATTATTATGATTATAGCCCAACCTACAGATTCCCCAGCTTACAGGTAAATTGGGCTTATACTCCCAATTTGAATCTGATGCACAGAGAAAGGTAGTTGCCTGTGGTCACACAGATATTAAGTGGTAGAGCTGGGATTTAAACTAGGTAATTTGGCTATACAAGTTGTAATCAGTACCTTATCCTGCTTCCCCATTGACATTTTAGATTTCAGCCAATAGCTCTGAATCTTGGCTGAACCTTAGATTTTTTTAGCCAGGCCATGCTCAGAAATAAGAAACTCCGGGAGTGGGATCCAGGGATTAGTGGTTTATAAAGCTCCCCGGGTGACTGCATTGTGCAGACAAGGCTGAGAACCACTGATCTATACCTAAATGAAGAAGTAGCACAGGTCAATATGATCATATTGACGGATAATTCAAGTGGAGGGAACCAGAGTCGAAACACTAACAAGAAAATGCTGCCACCCAGGTAGGATCTCATAGAATTCAGAACCTCTAAGGACAACAAAATAGTATACAAATTAAATATGGGAACTAAGGTAAAAAATCAAAATGATAATCTCTCTAGAGAATAGTGATGAATATTAATGCCCAGCTTCCAAGTCCTATCCCTGAGTGTAGCAGAAGCATTTATCCCAGGTTCAAAACTACATTACAAAAAGTTAATGATCTACCTGGAAAAAGCAAGCTCTTTTCAATTTGGTACTAGAGTAATGTATGTGCTGGGAAGGTGGGGACAGAGACACACACACCTGTGTGCTTGCTCAACTTGTGCAGCCTAAAAATGAAGTCTGTTAACAAAAAAGCTCATACAACTATCTAGACCTCAAATCCTCACATGAGGAAACAAGCCTAAATATCTGTGTAAGAAACCCAGGCCAGCTGGTGTAACATTTATCAATATTACTAACCAACTACAGATTGTCAAATAATTTGTTCAATTGTAATGAGGGTGGTATCAATTGTAGAATAGATTATTTTATATGTAAGTAAAAAAAAGAAAGCACTGTGACATATAAATGCATCCTGATTTCAAAAGTATTAAAATCTGGAAAAAAGAGTGGACATCTTAGAATTGATGAAATTCAGATTCGGAGGAAATTAGTAGCATTAAAAATTATAATAAAATCACTCATCTCAAAATAAACAGAAATAATTAAGAACTTGAAAATATTTTATTTAGTATGCACAGAAAGATTCAAGAAATTATTAGTTTAACCAGTCTACTAAGTGAAGCATCACAAGAATGGAAAACAAGCACCACGTGAACTCACCATCAAATTGGTATTAACGGGCTGGGCCCAGTGGCTCATGCCTGTAATCCTAGCACTCTGGGAGGCTGAGGCAGGAGGATTGCTTAAGGTCAGGAGTTCAAGACCAGCCTGAGCAAGAGCAAGACCCCCTCTCTACTAAAGATAGAAAAAATTAGCCAGTCAACTAAAAATAGAAACAAAAAATAAACAGGGCATGGTGGCTCGTGCCTATAGTCCCAGCTACTTGGGAGGCTGAGGCAGGAGGATCGCTTGAGCCCAGGAGTTTGAGGTTGTTGTGAGCTAGGCTGACGCCATGGCACTCACTCTAGCCCGGGCAACAAAGTGAGACTGTGTCTCAAAAAAAAAAAAAAATAACAAAAATAACCTAAATTGGTATTAACTGATCAACACTTAAGTGCACATATAGTAATAAAATTCATCAGGTGTGGGGCAGATGGGAAGGGAGAGGAGAGGATGGGTATATACACACCTAATGGGTGCAGTGCTCACTGCCTGGGGGATGGACATGCTTGAAGCTCTGACTTGGGTGGGGCAATGGCAATATGCCTAATCTAAACATTTGTACCCCCATAATATGCTGAAATAAAAAAAATTATAAAAAAGAAATTAATTATTAGTTGCATAAAATAGGCTACTACATCAAAATAATCTGAGTATAATAATAAGTTTTTGGAAATTTAGAATGTGATTGACAATTTTTTTAAAAAATCAGTAAAAGGGCTATAATAAAGAGTTGAAAAGATTTCCCAGAATGTAAAGTAACATAGAAAAGGATAGAAAATAGGAAAGTTAAAAGATAAGAAATCATTGCAGGATATCCAACACATATGTGATGCATGTTTTAGAAAGAAGGAACAGAGAAAATGGAAGGGAAGAATAAGTTTTGGAGCAAAAACTTATCAAAATGTATATAAGAATGTAATGGAATACATTGTTTAGAGCTGAAGTAGGATCCAAGTCTTCAGATTTATGGCTGGCCGGATACCTAGCAGGATGAATAAAAATCTAAACTGCAAAGATAGAGAAAACAAATCCTAAAAACTTCCAAGGAAAAAAGAGGGGAGGATGTTACTAACAAAAAAATAATAAGTAGATTGCCAGGCAACTTCTAGTCAATATCACTGAATACCAAAAGTCCATGCAGCAAATGCCTGCAAACTTGTACAAACATGTACACATGCACATGCGTGCACACACACACACTCACACACACCAATGCAATATAAACAAATAATACTATACCCAGACAAAATATCAGCCAAGTAAGAGGGCAAAGGCACAATATTTTTAGGTGTGTAAATACTCCTGATATTTTAACAATATTTCTTAAAAATGTTACTTGTGGAAGTGTTAGAGCAAACTGAAGGAGAATCCGAGAAGGAACAGTGCATGGGGTTCTAGAGCTATGGAATTAAACTAGGGGTAGAAGGAGGGAAATATCCTGGCATGGCTACTGAGAAAGAAGGCTGGAAAGCAGTTGAACTAAATCAGCATAGGTAGCTAGAAAACGCTGGAAAAGATATTTTTTAAAAATGATTCTCTGTAACAAAGAGTATAAATAGAAAATTTGGTGAGAAAGTAAAGTTATATGATTCTTTTAACAACAATAGAAAAATAATAACAATTAGAAATTTAAAAAGAACTATATATGAAAGTATGAAAGCCATTGTATATATATGAAGCAAACTAAAATGAGGTGTGACTTGGAGCAATTGATGGAGAGTAAGATTTTCCCCGAGACATATTCTTCTTGAAAAGGCTCTGGCTTTTGACCCAAAGAAAACATTACCTTCTCCACAGGCCCATTCACACTGCTTTGTCTTAGCTGAATAATATTTATACAATTCATGGAATTCCAATTTTTACAATCGACCCCATAAACAAAACATAGATATACAATGGACATTCATTTTTTAGGTTACATGGTGAAGAGTCAGAAAATAGCATCTATAGCAGAGACAGATAGACAGATAGATAGATAGATAGATAAATGTAGCTTTAAATCCACTGCTGGAAGTTATAAATGTAACCAATAGAAGACCTAAAAATAAAACAAAAGTAAAATGAGCATGAAGATGGGAGGGAACAGGATAGTATAAATGGGCTAAATTCTTCATCTTTCATAGTTGATAGGTAAGAAGAGATAACTGTGTAAAGTTGCTAAATCAAATGGTCGGGATATATTATTTGGAGTAATGGAGCTTACCAATCAATATTTAAAAATAAAAATGTCCAAATTGGGAGTGGGACTATGGGAGAGAGGAAGAGAGAGTTTGTTCTTATTTTACATCATATATGTGATGCTTGGATTGTTATTGCTATTGCTTTTGTGATTTTAAAATCAGTCAAGATGATAAACATAGGTGGCTATAAAAGTGAACATTTTTTTTTACAGATACAATTCCCAGCTTCCCACAGCTATAAGAGGAGCCTCCATAACCGATGTGCAGATAATCCTTAAGCCTCATTACAGCCAGGAGCTTCCACATCCTCCCTATCGTCACAATAGCTTATGTTGTTATCCACTACCACCAAACAGACAGAATCGATTTTTACATCTTTTTCCCAGGCTACCTACTGGAGGTTGTAATGAGCAGCAAAAGACCAAAAGGAAAGCTACTGCAGGAAGGAAAAGAACAATCTAAAGACCCCACTGATTTTCTGACTTGAAAATAAGTCCCTGAAAATTAGGAGCTGTTTGAGGGGGTGCATGACTACCACAATTTAGAGCCCTCACACACAATAGGAAGGATAGATTCCTTCATTAATCTGGTGAGAATTTAATATGCCTTATAGCATAATGAAGCTAATTTTAATGTCAGGGTTAGGGTAGATCTACTGTAAAACTTTATTATTAGCGCTAATAAGGTTCCAATAGCGAAGTCTGGAGCGAAACTTAGGAGGTGAGCTATGGATCCATTGTACTATAAGTAGGGTTCAAAAGTACTTTCACGACTGGGGTTTTAGTGAGATTAAGAAAAAAATTCACAATGTTTTCTGCTGAATCTTGGGTAATTTCTGATACAGATTGTTGTATTGAACAAGTACCAAATGCCTCTCGCATTGTATCTGACTGTTTAGTGATCAGTTGAGTGGAGTGTTTTGGGAAGGAACAAGAAATCCTACCGGCTAATGCAAGAGTGCAGGCAGGGAAAGCTTACCTTCCCATCCACTGCCTCTGGCACACATTAATCACACTGGCATTTAAGAAATGGCAGGGCAGGTACAAGAGCTGGTGGGAAATGGAAGCTATAAGAAAGGAAGAAAAGGAAAGGAGGGTTTGTTTTTCCCAACCAACCATTACATGGGCTCTGAAAAAGGAATGAAGGAAAGTATGCCCGGACCAATGATGACTACTCCACCAGCAAGAATCTGTTAGTGTTCACCAAGTTCCTGCCTCCATCCCAGAACTGGGGAAGGAAAGTATATGGCAATTTTAGAAAACCTTTTTAAATCTGTACTTCTAGCCATTAGTGATTCAGAAATCTTGAGGTCTAATCTCAGAGCAACCTACTCTGGGGATGAGTAAACTTCTTTTTTATGACTAAAGAATGGCTATTCACATCTGGTTTTGATTTTCTATTACTTGATATATAAAAACAAAATACCAGACTATCTGAGTCAATATTAAACTTGTAAAAATCGTATTTCAGGCTAGACTGAAGTTTTTCTATAGTAATTATTGGAATCTGTACAATGTAATATTGGGAAAGGACAATGTTTGCACATCGATGACAAAAGGAGTAATAAGTATGAGTACTGAATTTAGAGCCAACCAGGTGACTTGCCTAATCTCATTACTGGCACTCTCTTTGTGATCATTTCAAGACAGACTAGGCAATGTCAACTATTATTTACATCTCTGAGACTACACAGTAGTATGTGTGTTTTGAAGGATAATTCCTTAATTATCATAATACAGAGAGCTGAAATGTTGGGAGTGTGGTGTAAAAGTGGATTCACAAAAAGACTTATTTAATGAACAAAACAGAGAGGAGGATATGGATGTGATGGGAGCGTTAGCTTGCAAAACTCAGAAGATAAACTTAGTAACTGAATAATGCATAACTGTAACTTATTTGATCCAATTATAGTTTCAATCCCAGATTCCTTTGCAGGAAAGGACAATAGTCATACCCATTAGAATAGAATACTGCAGGAAACAACACAAGATAGTCATGTTTGAAAACATATAAAAGAGGGAAAGACCTTGAGTCTCACGTCAAATTCTTTGAAGGAGAAATTAACAGAGTACAGAAAAGTAGTGGCAATAAAAACTTACCCCAAGAATCCATAGAAAGTTCTATTTGGCAGAGTGAACAATGGAAAACGGGGAAGAGAAAGAGGGAAGGTGACACTGTTTCATTCTAATTCATTAATTAGAAAAAGAGAGCAAAGAGGATGGAAGATTTTGAGCTCAAACCCTTGCCTAGATGAACCAGTATCCTCCCCCATCTCCCTGCATCACCATTTTACAGCCAATTACAGTCCTTGCCAATAATTTACTGCAAAATGGTACCTAAAAAACTTAGACTTAACCTGTAATCCACAAAAATGAGAAAGCTTCAGTTGAAATCTCTCTCTCTCCTCTCTCCCTCATTGCCTATTTCTTCTATATTAGTTACATTTTCCTGGCTTTTCTTTCCACATGAACCAAAAAAGGCCTTATATCGGAGAGTCTAATGTTATTCTGAACAACACATGAATTTTAATGTGATATAATATAATGAAATATGTATTGTATCTCAAGGAATACCCTACATGGACATGTCACCAAAACACCTAAATTAAGAGAGATCTGAGTTGAATTATTAAAAAGGATGTACTGCAAGTTTTAAAGAAGGTATATGCATAGCCTGGTGTGGTGGTGCATACCTGTAGTCCCAGATATTTGAGAAGCTGAGGCAGGAGGATTGTTTGAGCCCTGGAGTTTGAGGTTGCAGTGAGCTATGATGATGCCACTCCAGCTGGGAGACAGAGCGAGACCTTGTCTCAAGAAATTAATTAATTAATTAGTTAAAAGTAATAAGAATGCATATGCAACTCTTCTCTATATAGCAATCTATGGGATAGAGTGGATGACTGCCTCTGAAAAGAACAATAGATTGTTTACTTATTTTGGCAGTTAATATTATAGTCTCTTGGGCCATCATTTTTAGTAGTCTTTTCAACTGTTATTTAAATTTTTTTAGTTAAATCTCACATGTTTATACTTGCTGCCCCCATCTAAGCTCATCGAGAGCAAAGCCCACTTATACTTACTTGTATTGCACAAAAAGCACTGAACCTCGCAGTAGTGGGCACTCAATTACCAGTTGAGTGCTTGGATTGGCTGACCTGTAAGTTATCTAATAACCCAGAAATTCTGATTGTATCACTCTAGTGATTCCTTAATTTGATTTTCTCTTTTATTATTATGTCTGAATATCAAATTTGTGCAACTGTTTTAGCGAACAGGTGAGACTCATTTCTAATGAACGTTTTCTATTTGTATGTCAACAGACTATAAATAGCAATGGTCTTAAAAATACTTTCTCTTATGTAACATTGTCTACTTTATGAAAATGTTTAGCAAAATCTGCATATTTTTGCAGATATTGTTAATAAACCCTAAATCTGTGTGTTCAAATTAATAAGTTGTAAATTAGCAATGCCAGAATTAGCTATTTTTACTAAAATATAGATAATTTGTTTGATCCCAGGCCCAGAGTGTTATAATACAAATGATAAACAAGATGTTTACTCAACTTTTAATGTAGATCAGAAATTTTCAAACAGTTTTGGAGAGTTTTTCAAAATAAAATTTATATAAATATTTTCAAATAAAATTGATAAATGTTATTAATGTGAAAGTATTTCATAATATCAAATTTGCAACAATAACATGAATTTCATTAATGAGAACAAGACTTTTTATGAAGACAATACATTAAAATTAATAACTATAAAATTTTGGTTTAACAATTGATTTGATTTCCACATTTTATTTTGGGTAGTAGAAAAAAATCTGATTCACGGCCGGGTGCGGTAGCTCACGCCTGTAATCCTAGCACTCTGGGAGGCTGAGGCCGGCGGATTGTTTGAGCTCAGGAGTTCCAGACCAGCCTGAGCAAGAGCGAGACCCCGTCTCTACTAAAAATAGAAAGAAATTGGCCAAACAACTAAAAATAGAAAAAAATTAGCCCTGCATGGTGGCATGTGCCTGTAGTCCCAGCTACCTGGGAGGCTGAGGCAGGAGGATCATTTGAGCCCAGGAGTTTGAGGTTGCAGTGAGCTAGGCTGACGTCACGGCACTCTAGCCCAGGCAAGAGAGTGAGACTCTGTCTCAAAAAAAAAAAAAAAAAAAATCTGATTCACAAGGCTACTTTTATCCGAGAGTATAAACACTAAAATCATCTAAACAATAGGATTATCCTAAAATGACTTGAATGATTATTTACTCATAATAACTTTACTATTGTGACAACTTAAAAAATCATTTGCTAAAATATGTGGCACATATTGAGGGTGTGAGTCTGCAACTGACCATGGGTAAGCAAAGCCCAGTCAAACATATTAGAATTGGATGGTACAAGTCAGTAATGGTTGAATCAAAAAATTACTCTCTCAGAGGCAATGAAAATCACTACATTTCATGGAAAAAAATTCATTAACTGCTGGGGAGGAGATAGTACTCTTGGGCAACTAAAAGGTAGGCACAACGAGGAAAGCTAGAGCAAGAACAGCACATGACATGCTGTGTTTGACCTTTTCCAAAGGGCTTCTACATCATTCTCTCCTTTGGTTTCCACTAAGGTATAAAAACAGATCCCAATGTAAATGATTTTGCCGCACTCCCGTATAGAGACCAAGGATTTCTCAGCAAATGAAGATTCTATTAAAAATGTATTGCATGCTACTTTTTGTAATGATCAAGAAAATGAATGAGCATTGTAAATTTTGATTTTTGGCAGAAGAGAAACCATGTTATATTATTATATTATATTACCATTATTAAATATTTAAGGTATTGTATAAAGTTTTCTGTCTCCAAAAAAATTCTAGATGTTTATGATGGATGTGAAAGGACAACAGTTGTTTTATATGTTTTCTAATCAATTTACATAATTTGCCTATATTAAATTACAGGTTTTCTAAGACACATATGCTTTTTAAAATTCATTTATATATTATACCTTATGTCACATATTATCTTATGAGTTAAAAAGTCATTAGCTGTGGATCCTGGCTCTGAGGGTAGAAGTTTGTGTGTGTGCATGTAGGGGTGTGGTTGTTTAGAAAAAGTATTTTTATTGCTGCACTTGTAATATGCACTTTGTTCCATCTGGCCACAGAATTATAGTGCTAACTCCTATCATCAGGTGTGTTATGGATGCTCAGACACCTCCTCCTCTTAATTGCTGGGGATCTCCCACCTGAAGTTCCCTTGGTAGTACAAATGCATCTCCACAAGCTGATTCCTTTTTCGTTCGATGGCCGTAGGCCTGTTGGCTGATGTTTCCTAGCTTTTACAAACAACTATTTTCAGCAGCATCTAAGACAAACTGTTCAAGTTTCTCTAGAGAGTTCACATCAGTTCCATGGGAAATAGTTGCCCATCTTTGGCCCACTGAACTCTAGACATGCAGCTAGCTCTATCCGCTTTTTATGAGAGCAAACATCCTCTCACTGTGTCAAACACAAGTTCACTGTTCCTCAAATTACAGAAAAATTAATCAAGCTATCTGGTTCCACCGAAGTTCTTAACACCCGTAAAGTGGGATGAAGCCCCATCCTCCACCTTGGGTAGGATAAAGGTGGTAAATTCACATGATTTGAACATCTCTTTAGGGAAAAATTTTCTCAAATTCCCAACTTCCCTTTTCTTGGCCTCTATGTCCCCCTTTATAAGCTAAAGGTATGTGGTCAGCTAAGGGTCATAATACCAGTATTTTAAGCCTCTTTTGCAAACTCTGCAAAGATGTCCATAACCTTACCTTAGACTATGAATTTGGAATTTTACAACTTCATTTTGTCCCTGACAGTTTGGGGCCTCAGTGTAAACAATGAGTTTAACGAGATTCATGTTAATATGTTACTGTATGTAAAGATCTTTTGTATTATGATTTGCAAATCTGCAAATAATATATAACATTTTCCATATGCACTGTGCACACATGGCTTCTAAACCAGGAGTAGAGCATGCACCAAACAGATGTGCCTGAGCCTGGCTTGGCCTTTAAATGAGCTCTGTAGACATGTGCTGCAGAGATGTGCAAGTGTGAATTTTTTAAAAAGACTAACATGAAATTAGAGTTTTTCTAATCTATGACATGTTACACAAAGCTCAAAGATATGCAAAGAATTGACAGGAAAAGCATTATTCTGAGGATTGCATAAAATCCAGCTGACCTTATGAATAATAGGTGTAGTATACAATATATTAATATATACAACATGTTTCAGTGTATTTAGTATAATTTATTATAAGATTACAGTTTTAATAATTACAATACATTTAAGGAGTGAAAATATAATGAGACATTTGTAAGAGAAGGTACAGAGGGAGAGAATTTAATGGATCCTGGTTACTTTTACTTAACTATTATTTTAAAATCTTTTTAAGGTTTTTCCCCACATTTTTATTATCAGCGTAAACAAGAGTATTTACCAAATAGGTATTACAGTGTCCCTACCATTTCTAAAAGTTGAGGTCTGTAATGTATGAATAAAATTCGTAGTCAGGTATTGATATAAAAAGAAGAAATTTTCCATTTGGGATATGTGATTTGAATATTTGATAATGTTTCTACCCCCAAACTTGTCTCTAAGTCTCATGGAATGCAGAAATATTTACAGGGGCTCGAAACAGTGAGAGATGAAGCAAAGCTGAATCATTCTAAAGCCGGTTTATTAAAGGAAAAGGAGTAAAGGTGGGAAGAGGCCTTAACCTTGGGAAAAGCCTTCTCTCCCACCATCGATCATAGACCCAGAACACCAACTAGTGTTTCACTTAGATTGAAAAGTGCAAATAATCCCAGGAATTGTCAAATCCCAATCTTTATAATTTAATGTGAATTAGTGTAATTGAGTACCTATAAAAATGAAATGAACTGCATTCTGAATCTGGGTGTTAGTTGTAATTAACTCTGAAAGGCAAGGATCATTTGGCACTTTGAGCATTGGTGGCGGATGGCTGGGTCCCTGCGTGGGGCATCCCAATGGGGTCCCTGTATGAGATGAAAACTAAGTGAGGGCTTTGGAAAATGGAGAGGGATCAGAAAAAATGAGACAGAAGAGATGCACAAAAAATTTCTCTCTTGAAAATAAATGAAAGACCCTAAAGAAGCTCCTGTGAGTTGTTTGGCTTATATACTCTAGGTTCCCAATGCTCAGGCTCCAAATGACCCCTAGATACCAGGACTAGAGTAGAAGCCTGAGCTTTAAGTCTGTCCGTCTCCCAGCCCCTCAACAGCCTATTGTCTGTCTTTCCAGTGCCCAGTCTTTCTCCATGAAGCCTAAGAGTACAGGGAGAAAGCAGCAGAGGTGCTGATTAGCACATGCACCTGCCAGACATTAGACACCCACTTCCTCCTTACCTCACCTCACCTCCTTACCTCAGCTGCCCCCACCAGCAACTGCTGTTACTTATTATTTTGGCTCATTGTTATATTCCAAGACATCACTATCCACTATGTTTTGCTAAAAGAAGTTCTTCAAAGGCTTCTTATATCTTTTTTCTTTCTAAGACATTAAACACTTACTCCACTGAATTAAAGTGAGAAAACAACTTATTCAAAATAATTGAACAGTGGGCACATGTTGTTGTATTCCTTCCTTCCTTGAGATAATTTAGCAGCCATTTATCCTCTCAGCTCAGGAGTTCACTTTCAAATCGTCTTTCTGATAGGGGAAGAAAAAAATAAGACTAAGCTTCACCAAGATTTGCAGCCATCATGAGGCTAGAAATTTAATGGGTTATTGGAGCTTGTGGGGGAGGGCCTAGTATGTATTATGACATTAGCTTCCTTTAAGGCTGATTGTAGCATCATTCCTGCTCCCATCCCACCCCCTGCCCCCCACCAACACATACACATAACTCAAAACATTTTCTCAAGCTTTCTTCCACTCAATCATATAAGTAGCCTTGAAAATAAATTAACATGCTGATTTACCAGGGGTATAAAAGAAATTAAGTATGAAATAATCTTTGTAAATCTACAGATAGATGTGCAGATGTGTGCCTGGGCATGTATGTGGTAGTGGGGATAAAGGGTAGTATCGTGCATGTTTATTGCTTTTTTCATTTAACAGAAACATTAAGGGAATAGAGGAAAGTAAATTTGACCCCAGGGAAAGAAAGCAACCCTGAACACTGGGAGTGAGGCAAATACAAATTTGATAGACCACACAGATTTGTTCCAGGTTTAATGATTTTAGAAGACCATGTAAAAAGCTGATATAGTATTTTTGTCTTGCAAGCCCCCCTTAGAGCCTCTGCATTCAAACAGATAATGTCGGATAAACATACCAGAAAATAAAAAGGCTCAGTTCCAGATTTCCATCTTAAAAAGGATGGAAAAGGCAGGAAGGTCATTTCTATTTTATCTCATGTATATTATTTATTGCCGAAGAGCTTAAGCAAAAATAGAAAGACGGTGGGTGGGTTGGGGGTGAGAGGCAGAAGGGCTTCACTTGTTTTAAGTGCCTACAGGGTCCTACTTACTGCCTTGGTATTTTGCATGCATGTTATCCTTTATCCTGAAATTACGAGGCTGATAAAGAGCATGAATGATTCCACAAACTATGTACTAGCAATAACAATCTAGATGTGACATTAGCCATGAAGGCCTTTATGATTCTAACATTTAACATCCAGGGCAGGTCCTGTGTGGCCAATTAACAACTGAGGTCATTCTGACACCATGTAGGCAAGCGCCTTCTTACAGCTCATTGGGATTATGCTAGGTCATATATGCTCTCTCACACCATGCATTAAATCTTTGCAAAAGCACATAATTCCCACCTTGGAAACCTTTACATTTATTTAAGATCAAAACAGTAATGATGCTTCTCTCAAAGGCAGCCAATCTTAAACCAGCTTCAATCTTACTCATGCATTTTCTACTATTGGGGTAGAATTTTTACTGTCTTTTTGTTGTGTAACATTAGATATCAGGTTAAGAATTTAATCACACAGAGTTTAAAGGATGGCTAGAACAGCAGAGTTATGTTAAGATGTTGAGCACAATGGAGCATTCTCAGAGGGAGGGCAAGGCCGACTTGTAGAAGCTGAACATAGCAAAAAAGGGGCACAGGAAGTATATTCACATGATTTAAATCAAGGAAAAGCCTTTAACCTGACCATCTAGGAGTCTTTTCCCCAATACAAAAGCATGACACAATATTGTGTTTCAACTGGGCTGTAGAGAACTGTGAGAAATTGTGTTTCAACTTGATGCAATGGGAGATAGGAATGGAAATTTGAGGAATTATGAGAACAAGGTAAGAATTCTCTTCAGTCTCTTTTAACACCAATGTGATCCTTAATTTTTCATGTCAGTTCATGCTAAATATAAAAAAAATGTGGAAAAGAAAAATGAGATTTGGGGATGCAGCAAAGTTTAACTGTAGCCCTGAGAACTAGCAGCACCAGGAATAATCTAGAGAGATGCATCGTTGGAAAGGTGGAAACAAAGTGCAAAGGCAAAGTGGCTGGGGGTGAGGGGGAGGAACAAACTCATCATGAAGATGTTGATATGGTGGCTATGCCAGGGAGGTTTTATTTTATTCTATTTAATTTAATTTAATTATTTTTACTTAAACTTTGGAGAAGAAGATGAAAAAAAAATTGAAAAAAATCCGGTCTCTGAATGATGGACTCTTAGGGTTGAGAGAGATCTAGGAAGAATCAGTCCTCTAACTCATGACGTGGCAACACCAGCATTCTTTCTCTAGGAATGTTGACAAATGGCCTGGGCACTTCTAGGGACTGTCGCATAACTGTAGTTATTAGAAAAGTCCTCCAGACACTGAGTTACAATTTTTCTTTCCCTCACTTCCTACTATTAATCTTCATTCTGTCTTCTGGAGCTACACAGAATAATCACAATCCTTCTTTTCTAAGGTAACAACCCAAACAACCTTGGAGAGAGAAGTCAGGGCAAAATGGCAAAGTGATGGAACTGTCAGTTAACAAGAAGGATTGCGAAGTAGTTTCTCAGGTGGATCTAACTGTGAGAGGGAGAGCTGGGAAAGGTGCCTGATGGGAGGAGAGGAAGCTGAAGGCTGAGTCAGTTTCCAAACGAAGAGAAATTACAATAAAACACGCAAGCTAAGTGGTAGTCTCATAAATATAAATTGGAAGAAAGGAAGCTATTGGTAACAAGAAAGATGCAGAAAAAAGAAAAAAGTACTTATAATGCAATTGCAGAGACAGGAAAATACATAATAAGCATAATGAATACAATGCATTGAAGCTCAGATCAAGCTACCATATACCATTGTCATTAAATAATGATTCGTTGATAAGTATTCTACTTTTAAGTTTTGGAGTACGTGGAGATAGCCTACACTGCATGCAAGCTTCATCCTGGAGAAGAAAACAAAAGAGGAGAAATCAGGCGACACTAGAAGCATCTCCAGGATAAAGGTAAACTATGATCTCCACCTCTTGGCATTCACACCTTTGTGTAAGTAAATAATCCCCTACTCCTTGAGTGTGGCAAGGACTTGTGACTTTTTTCTAATCAACAGGACACAGCAAAGGAAATGGGAAGTACGTGATTATGTTATGTAAGTTGGTATGCCTGTCTCGCTGGAGGACTCACTTTAGCGTGTTGGCTTTGAAGAAACAAGCTGCCACGGTGTGAGCTGTGTTTGGAGAAAGCCATGGAGCAAAATGAGGCTGGCCTCCAACCTCCAGTCAGCAAGGAATGGAGACCTTAAGTCTAGCAGCCCACAGCCACTGTGCACAACCACATGAGCAAGCAAGTGGATCCTTCCTGGGTTTAGTCTCAGAGGAGACCACAACCCAGTTGATACTTTGATTGCTGCCTTGCAGAAGAACCAGCTAAGCCACGTCTGGATTCCTGACCTGCAGAATTTGTGAGGTAATAAATGTATGTTGTTTCAGCTTCTAAGTTTGTTGTAATACTGTCACATAGTAATGGATAAACGATAAATGATACTGCCAGCTCAATATTCTTCAGGCAAAGGAGCCACAGGAGGAGTAGGTAATTATTGGCAACTGGATTATTATTTTCTCAAGCAGACAGTTGTACCTTACTCTGCACCAGATTAATCTAGACTTTTACAGGAACTTTCAGATGGGTCTTCATACTATTAATACCAAAGATATGATTTATAAATGCATATCTTTGTGTTTATTTAGCACATAGAATTTAAAAGTGCCCTGTGAGATTGGGGAAATACTGTGGACTATCTTGGATAATTCTGGATGATTCTCCAACAGAGCAAAAGTCCTGATGCTTACAAAGGAGTCAGAAGCCTGACCAGATGGTGAGTCTTATTACTAAAAATAGAAGGAAGAAGAGGAGGAAAGTAAATTATCAAATAATTAAAAGTTTTAAGTTATCTAATGTTAATAAATATTTTTTGGAATAGTTTAATAGTGAAAATTTGTATAAGTTTATAAATGTGCATGGACAATATGCATGCACCTTTTATAATTAAAAATTATGTGTGTGAACATACTTTAAACGCTTATGGAGCTAGTTGATTGTGAATTAACATATTTCCTAGAATTTGCCACTTTAGGTATGACTGAGGCCCCTGATTCCTGATTTCTTTTTCTTTTTTTTCCCTGTAGTTTTCCAGTCTTTGGGTTATTTCACTGGACTTGAGTCTGGGTCTATTTATATTATTAGATCATTATAATCCCCATGTTCAATATGACAAGCATTACTCTGACCATTCCAATTAATGACGAGATGCATTACTGCCACCCATGAGGCACTACCATTTTCACAAAAGAATAAAAGGATTCAGGAGCTCCCTGTTTATTGTCTCTTTTTTATTAAGTTTTGAAATCCAGCTGGTTGAGAAGATTTCTGTTCTTTTTACCAAGCCTCAAAGGACTGCAAAAGAAGTGGGCAGTAAAAATGAAATCTTTTCTTCCTGTATGGAGATTAGAAACAACTTATCTATCAGCTGTAGGGGTTTTTTTTAAATATAAGCTTCAGAGTAGGGAAAATAAGTTAAAAAGAAGTTGAGTAGCAGTTGCTTCTTATCTTATACGCATGACCATGGAAACCTCAAAAGAACTGGTGAACAAAAAGGATACCTCTTTATTAAGGCAATAATTTCAGGAAGTCCAAATAAAGGATAGCAAACAATATTTAGCTTTGCTCCTGTCTTTTCTTAACCTGTGCAAATTATTATTGGTAAAAATCACCACAAATTGAGGAAAAACCATTATTTATCAAGCTCATACTATATTTTAATGTGTGCTTGCATAATGATCTGTATTAATGCATTCCTCATTGCAGTGCAGACCATTGAAATTTTATCTGTAAGTTTACATTTCTATGAATATCCCATGTCTGAGTTTAAACATCAAATCTGTCCTGCTGCAGCTCCATCTCTGAATCTTAACCCCAATTTTAATAAAAGGAGGTTTACTTGTTCTCTTGTGACTCACGCGCTCCTTTATGTGTATGTTTTAGGAACTTAGTCCTTTTCCTGAATCCTTTCACCTCCTTTCCTCTCAAGTTCTCATCTTAAGTCTTCTGGAAAAGTAATTTTCCTTGTTGGCGCCCAGAGGATATTTTAAGCCTGGAATCCTTACCCTGAACTCTGATGCATGCTGAGTCCCAATCCTCACTGCTGGTTCTCACCAACGCTTTCTGTCCTCCCTGTGCCATCTTCGTGTTGTCAGCTATTAGGCCACTAATCATGTGCCCCTGCTCTTCTCTCTGGGAAAGCTCTCCCCAGATTAGCCATCCAGGGACTCACCAAGCTTCTAGGGTGTAGGACATTCACACATCATAAGTTATTCTGAGAATAAGAGCAAAAGAGAAATTCATTTTATAATATTAACCAAAACCTGTTAATCCCAAATACTTTCAGTTTTACTGGAGAAATTATTTTAGGTAAAGAGTGCCTCACAGAATTTAAACTGTCCTCCATTGAGAAGAAGCAGGATGTGGCAGCAAATCCAATGGCTTTGGAGTCAGAACTGGATTTAATCTAGGCTTTGTCATTTACTAAAAGATCTTGGATTAATCATACTTTTTTTCTCAGTTTCATCATGGGGCTAATGATAATAGTTTCCACCCCTTTACCTAAAATGTGAAAATAAAATAACTTACATGAAAGTGCTCTATATTCTACTAAGTGCTGTGTGCAAGAGACCATAAAATTTATGTTGAATAAATTGGTATTACTAACATTAAGTACCATGGTGAAATAATATAAGTCATTATTTCCAATCTTTTTTGGAAAGATTTATATGTCACTATACAATTTATGTGTCTTATAATTCACCCATTTAAAGTATAAAACTCAATGGTTATTAGTATATTTACAGAGTTGTGCAATTATCACCATAATCCAATTTTAGAACATATTCATCACCCCTAAAATGCCCAATGGCCATTACCAATAATCCCCCAGTCCCACTCTCCTTTCTCCAGCCTCAGGCAACCACTAATGTACTTTCCATTTCTAGAGTTACCTATTCTGGACAATATGTGATTTTCTGTGCCTGGCTTCTTTCACTTAAAAAAATGTTTTTGAAGTTCTTCCATGTTGTAGCATGTATCAGTGCTACATTCTCTTTTTTTCCCAATTTTTTTTTATTGTAGTGAAATACACATGACATAAAATTGAACATATTAACCATATTTAAAAATGCAATTCAGTAGTATGAAGTACACCATGTATCTCCAGAGCTTTTTTCTCTTGCAAAACTGAAACTTCATAAAAACAAGTATATATGGTTTAAGCAAATCTTAGATTGGTATTATGCCAGATTCTTTGAGAAAAACTTTGCTAAAATCTGAACAAGAGAAAATGATAGAATCTATATAGGCACAGTCAATAGTTTCTTGAATAGACCAGTCAGATGAAAGAAGACCACCATGAACAAAACCTTCATGTTACTCAGAGAGAATGTACAACCCCTTTTTAATGATATCATGCAAAAACAGTTTAAGAAGATCTAAATATAGGATGGGTGGGGCAGCTCACACCTGTAATCCTAGCACTCTGGGAGGGTGAAGGGGGAGAATTGCTTGAGCTCAGGAGTTTGAGACCAACCTGAGAAAAAGCAAGACTCCATCTCTACTAAAAATAGAAAAACTAGCTGGGCATCGTGGCGTCAGCCTATAGTCCTAGCTACTTGGGAGGCTGAGGCAAGAGGATCACTTGAACCCAGGAGTTTGAGGTTGCAGTGAGCTACAATGAGGTCACTGAACTCTACCCAGGGTGACAGACTCTGTCAAAAAAATAGGGGGCAAGACTCTGTCTAAAAAAAAAAAAAAAAGAAAGAAAGAAAAAGGTATAATTATATAAGTTATAGTTAAATGGGCTGTGTTTCCCTTACCCTGTATCCACGCTTTACTTATCTTTCAGAAGCCAACCTCTCTGTGAAATCTTCCCAACTATCCATCTGAATTTACTTGCTTAATTCACTGCATGTCTGAGCACCTTACCGCCCTGTTCTGTTGTCCCCAGGAGAGGTAGTGAAGCAGAGAGAAAAGGACAAGGGCTTGGTCCTAAGGGACTTCGGTTTAATCTTTGCCACTTACTCACTGTGTGACCACCAGCAAGCTACACAGGCCATCAGAGCCCAGAGCTCTTCTTATGGGGCAAAATAAAACAACAGTATTAATTGACATTTACTGCACATCCTTTATGTAACTCTAAAAAGTAGCAAAGATTATTACCTTCCTTATAAAGACAGAATGTGAAGCTTGCACAATCTGTCACAGCTTATATGTAAGTGAAAATGTAGGATTTGAACCTAGGATGTTTGAAGATAAAACCTATGTTTGTACGATTATGCTACATTCTTTCCTTGGGACCTGGTGAAGGCTATAAGGTGTTTACCTAATGCTCAGTAATTATTATTTGCCCAACTCCTGAAAGATGGAGTAGAGAGCGGCACATATCACAACCTCAGCTTGCCCCAGTGGCTTTGTGACAGGTAGTATCCTTGGGGCACTCCACATGGGAAGCAGAAACTTCACAGTCCTTGCTTAAGTGCAAGCATAAAAATAACAACAGTTCCCAGGTACTCAGGGCTGACAGTTCTGCAAGGCCCTATGCTGAGCACTTGGACTCTTTAGCTCATTTAATGCTGTAATTCCAATGTGGTAGGT
>NW_012147875.1:736340-746741 GCF_000956105.1 Propithecus coquereli | reverse complement strand
AAAAAAAAAAAAAAAGATCTAAACATAACAACAACCCCAAATCAATATAGATATTGTGATAGTATCTTCAATAAGACAAGAAAATAAATTAATAGAGGAGATTCTCTCTCTGTAATAAAATACAAGGCTATTTACCAAAAAACAAAGAAAAATATCGACAAACAAAAAAGCAAAGATTAGCAACAAAACAAGACTCAATAAGAAACAATCCCATCCCATAAAAAGAAAAAAAAACTCTAACTCTTTAGAAGCCTATTAAGGTATTTAAAAATATTGGGCATTCTTTTCTTTTCCCCACTCTCTATACATATCTTGTTGAGTCCACCTCTAAACTAAGCATTAGATCTTTCTATTTCTCTCTCTCTCTTCTTTTCCGCCTCAAACCAGGACTTCATCATTGCTCACTTGGATTACAGCAACAGCTTCTTACCCACCCCCTGCTTCCACCATTCCTGTTTCCTCACATTCCTTTTCAGCAGTAGCAAGAGTTTTCTTCTTCAAATGTGTATCAGATCATGTAGATCCTCTACTTGAAATCTTTTTCTGTGGTCTTGTACTTCAAATCCTTTCTCAGGCTCTGTATCATCTGGCCCACACTTCCAGCCTCGTCTTTTGTGTCTCTCCCCCTTGCTCACCTTGCTCACCAGGCGCCACCTGTGCTGGCCTTCTTCCGTGTCTCAACACCTCCCACCTTGAGTCTTTGCACATGCTGTTCTTCAGCTTGGCCTGCTCGTCCCTCCCCACCTTTCTTATCATGAGATCTTTGAGATCTCATGTCCTCAATAAGGTCTTTTAAACTACTCTCTCTGAAGTGGCAGCCCAGAACTCATTTATTTTTAGTAGTAGCATAATGTTGCTCTCATTTTGATGTTTATCTCAATTATTATTATTATTATTTACTTGACTTATTAATAATTTCTTTGTCATATGTAATGTCCTACTGGACTAAATGCTTCATAAGACCGTGTCTTTTCCATTGACCATCAGATTCCTAGAACTTAGTATAACACATGGCATATAAGACACCAATAATTATTTATTAAATGATTAAATGAGTGTTTGATGGTGATTATGTCATCTGGATTTACCTGCAGAACTCCCTTGATATTATAACAAAATTTTTCATAGCACCTATATCAGACAGTGCATTATTCCCAGACATTTTTATTGACTATTCCAGATAAAACCAACTCTTTTGGAGAATCTGTATCTCTTCTGACAACCAAATTATTTGTGTTTCATAATATGTTTATTTCCTATTATTCTGTATGTGAAAGCAAATCTATATATGGCTTTATTTGTCCCAAGAATTAAAATCAATAACATGAACCTAGGGAAGATTAGGGTTAGCTGAAAGACAATATGGTCATTGGTACAATATGTTGCTCAGTGTAGGCAAGGATCATCCCTATCTACCTCTCTGGCCAAAAACAATTGAGCTTGAACATTTGCCAGACTAAAGAGTTCATTAACTTACAAGGCAATCTGAGCTCCAATTCCTAGAAAATTCTTCATTTACTCAGTGACAATCACCACCATTGGTCCTTGTTTAATCTTCTAGATCATCACAATAGATACACTCTGGCCTCATGGCAGCTTAGTTATTTGAAAACAGCTTTTATATGAGTAATGGTAGCACTAAGTCTACATTGACCTAGATTTCAAAATAAGTGGCATGTTCAGGACTAGTGATGCAAACACGGGGCATCTTAAAGGTACTGGTCCAAGAGAGTGGTGTGGGGTTTAGCGCACGTCTCCTCACAAAACAATCTTGTCTTTTCTGCTCCCCATTTATCTTAGAGTTTTCCCACTTAGTTAGCCCACAGAAGAAATTGGTCTGTTTTGTGATAATACCTGAAATTGAGAAAAATACAGTGATTGAGGAAAGCTGACTTTTTAGAAATCAATACTGTGATACAATAAAGAATGTACAGAAGCACTAACAGTGTCTGACCCCAAAAGGAGACTGACTTCTCTATACCTCATGGGTTGTAATAAATGAATTTATGAATTTTGTTTTCATTCTTTTTTTTTCTATTTCCTTTTCTGTGAATGACTTACCAGTCTACTAAGAGACGCTCATTAGCTTAGAGATTTTTAAAAATTGAAAACTCACAAAAATAAAGTCAATTAGTGAATTTGTAATTATTATAAAAAATAACCTTTTCTCCTACAGTTATTATGCTAGGAGCTAAAAAAGAGGTTTGTACATATGCGTATGTGTGTGTTTAGATATATATCTTATGTTCCTAAACAATTTAAATGACCTATAAGTGACAGTGAAAAGAAGCCACAGAAGGAGTGTTGCATTACACATTTCTCTAAATTTCAGTATTTTCCCCAAACTAGACATATTTTATGATTCCAGGATTTTTATACTCATCTTTACTTATTGTCATTCTCAGCAATTGAGACTGAATTATGTCATGATCCTTTTTACCTTTTTACCAGTGAATCCTTCAAGTTCCCTCACACTGAAATTATAAAATTACTTCCAGATATATATGACACAGAGAGAGATTTATTTTTTTTTATGAAAACAAACAAAAATACAGTAGAATCTTGTGGATTCAAAGTGTCTAGAGGAAGGAGAATAGGAATTAATATAAATGTGTGAACCACAACATAGAAAGAAACTAAGCTATTGTTTTCAATTATCCAGAGAAACTCAAATTTGGGAACATATTGCCAAGCACTGGCTCTACTGAAACGAATAAATTAGGAATAGAATGCTTTATGAGTAACATATCAAATCCCAGCAGACACAGCTTTGGTTGTTCTTTATGTCTCAATTACATATATTTATAAGTAAGCTGCTTTTCCAGTTCCCTTCAGCTGAGTGTTTACTCTTTTCACTTCACTCACCAGCTTGACCTTCTTATGAAGAAGAAAGACAATTTTTCCTAGCTGCAGTCAGGTTAATAGGGAGTTGGACTTAATGATTTCTAAGATCTCTCCTAATGCTGAGACGTTTTAAGTAAGGTGCAGCAAAAATTAATGAATTTCCACTGGTACTCACAACCTGAGTTAAAATATTCTTCTTTATTTTCTATGAATAAACATTTCTTTAACATGTAGTTGTACCCTTTGGAGCAAAGATTGGCAAATTCTTGTAATAAAGAGCTGGATAGTAAATATTTCAGGCTTTGTGGGCCATGTAGTCTTTGCCACAACTACTCAACTCTGCTGGTGTAGGAGGAAAGCAGCCGCACAAAAAGCATAAAGAAATGGTGTGTCTGTGTCCCGACAAAACTTTATTTACAAAACAGGTGGTGGGCTGGATTTGCCTGCCAGGCCATAGCTTGTCAATCTCTACTCTAGAGGCATAATCTATGTAGAACGGGAGATGCATTTCTAGAGATGGAAGTGCTAAGTGAGCCAGCATTAACTGAAGCAGAATAAGAATACGTCATTATAATTTAGCTCCTGTGGCGATGTGGTCTCTTCATTTTTTATCGGAAATTGCTCCTGAAGTCTCTTCAGGCCTTCATGTAGTTTCTTACAGATACTTTACATGTAATTGCTAATCAACCCTACAATATTACAGAGACATTTATTATGCCCTTCATAATGCCAAAGTTTTCCTAACAATTCCCAAATGCCTGTTGTCCTTTACTCTTTATTCTTGATCATTTCCTTGAAGGTGACTGTAATAGCCTCTGTATGTTACAATTCAGTATAATAGCACTAGAGTTGTTGCAAAGAAAGACCATCGAGTGCAGAGTTCGTGTCAGCTATGAGACTCCAAAACTATTCCCCAGAAGACAAAATAATGACAGAGGAAGAGGCCACAGCTGAGAAAACATCCATTTTTTTAAAAAAAAAATTCACCTGAGAATAATATAGATGAATCTTCATTGATCGCAAACATCTGCAATACAATGTGCTAATTTCATTAGCCAAGAGTGTATAGTACAAGACTGTTGTGCTCTCAGTGGCCAAGAGAGAATTCAGCCATAAAGCATATATGTTTTTGTAAACATATGCAATATACTGTTCCATATGTATCAAGTTTTTTGGAAATTATTTCAGAGATATATAGTGTTAAATCAGCACTGTGCAGACAAAAAAGGTACACATATATATTACATTTTGTGGAAGTCATCCAATAGAGAACAAAATCTTTATGCTTATGTAACTTGCAATATAGTAGCCTTTAAAATGGGGAGAATCTATTTAAACATATATAAAAATATAATTAACTTCAGAAGTTTGTGGTCAGCCTGACTCTAACTATTTTCAAAAGAACCAGGTGCAGTAGTCCCCAACCATTTTTGGCACCAAGGATCAGTTTCATGGAAGACAATTTTTCCATGGATGGGACAGAGGAGAGGGTGGGGATGGAGGCTCCATGGCATGGGGGTTAGGGACCACAGAGGTAATGTGTAGACTAATAGGCAGATTAATTTTTAGTAACAGTAGAGTTGAGATGTGGTGTGCAACATTCTGATAGATTTTTGGCCAAGTTTCAGATAAGGTGGTCTAGGTGAGGTACTTCAGAGATCAATATGCTTGCCCTAGAATCCAGTAGTACTGTTCAAGACAAGCAATTAAAGAGCTATGGACTATATATAGTAGGTTTTGCTGTAGGGAGGATGGATGGATGGGTGGATGAGTAGATGGATCCAGTTAGGTATTATTGCCACTGAGCCATACTTAAAGCACAAAAAGAGTGGGGGAACTTGAATATACAAGGAGAGGGGAAAGTTCAATGAACTAATAGCTGCAGTTAACTTGTACACGAAATTCCAAAGTCAGCCTCCAAAATGCAGCCATTCCTTCATACTTAAAAAGAAACCTCAAAGATCCCAAAAGAAACTAAAACTTTTTGTAAAGATTTACTTTGAACTTTGAAAATAAAACAAGGACACGTATTTCAAACTCTGAAAGGACTGTGATAAACTGCTAACTAGTCTTAATTTTAAAGAGTAATAACATGGAAGCACATTTACCTTGGTGCCCTTAACCAAGCAAAGGATAGTGTATAAAGAGCAATGGATTTCCAACTATCAGGCTCATCTTAGAACGTACGAAACTTGATTTGTCAGGACTTCTCTTCCATTGCTTTGCTTATTTTTTCTCTCTTTTAGCTCTTTGTACCGTTCTTGGAACATAGTAGTCGCTGAATATGTATTCGACTTCTGTCTTGGCATTCCCCTCCACGCCCACTTCCTCTCTCTCTGTCTCCCTCTTCCACATATTTCTTAATTTTCCCCTTTCCATTACTACTTTCTTCTTTATATCCCCTTCACTCTACCCTCTCACTTTTCTCCTCAACTTTTTTCATCTCCCTTCCCCTTCTCTGTATGCCTTTCTCTCTTCCTAACTTCAAGGCTACACAATGAAACTGCAATATATTTGAAACTATTTCTTGAAATTACAGAATTTATTGGCTGAATTCTGCTACTTATTTTAAAGTAAATGATGATAATGTTATATATGTGTGTATACATGCATATGTACAGGCATACACAAACAAATGCATACATGCAGTCATGCATCACTTAACAATAGGAATATATTCTGAGAAATGCGTCATTAGGAGATTTTTGTCATTGTGTGAACATCACAGAGTGTACTTGCACAAAGCTAGATGGTATAGTGTACTACACACTTAGGCTATATGACATAGCCTGTTGCTCCCAGGCTACAAACCTGGACAACATGTTACTGTACTGAATACTATAGGAATTTTAACACAATGGTAAATATTTGTGTATCTAAACATAGAAAAGGTGCATTAAAAATATGGTATAAGCTTACGGGACCATCGTTTTATATGTGGTCCATCACTGACTGAGATCATGATGTAGTACATGACTGTATATATAAAATGTTAGGTTGTTCTTTAGAAACAAAGGCAACAATGGGTAGTTGATTATATGTTTGGGGCATTCCTTTTTCTTTTTTTTTTTTTTTCAGCATTTCTTCCTGTAGTTCTTCCACTAACATAGCATTTTAGCTATTTAAAAGTGACACCTTGACCTATAAATCTGCTCCTGACCTTTCAAAAGATCAATACAACTCTACATTGGTCATTTTTAATCCTTTGAAATGAATGGAAACTGATTTCAAACTTTCCCTTTGCAAGCATAAGCATTTTTGGAAAGTGAGAGGAAAGGAGCTGTTAGGTTGTATGTTTTACACAATTAAACAAGCTGCCACCTTGGCACAGCACACCAGGAAAATATATCATGCTTCTAAATGGTTCTTTTCTAATGTCATTATCTACGCCAGACACACAATGTCCAAACTCACCCTCCATCCAGAGAGTCCAGGCCCCTTCCCCCTAGTATGGAGCTCTACCACATTACACCACTTCTTATCTTACAGCCTATTTCTGGGCTCATTTATATGCATGCAAAAGTGGGTTTCTGTCCTCTGGAGAGCTGGCAGGCACCCTGCGGTCTGATTCCTCTTGTCCCTGAACATTAGACACTCTGTTACCAATGAAAAACCGCCAGAGAAATCATGTAGATCGACAGTCTTAGAAATTCCACTTTTATCTCAGTCGATTAGCATGTTTTTTTTCTTCCTACTGTCAGCACAGAAAGATGACAAGTTAAGGAAAATGTAAAATTAATGCTGATGGAAAGGCAACTTAGAAATAGAGAATTATACAGTTCCGTCTTCAGAAGTAAAAAAGACACATTTCTACCACTGGTCTTTCTCCCACAAAAGATTATAGAGGCTCCAGCAAATATTTCTGGAAAGTGAAATTCTCTTAGATGAATCTTACCTTTCTATTGTCTTTTATTATGAAATAAGAATTGTGTTATACTAGAACACTGTAATTTCTCTTTTTAGTGCCAAAGCTCTTAAGCTAGGGACCCAAATTAATTGCCTTCACATTCCTGCCTAAGTACTCCCTGCAGTGTTCTTACCCTTCCATGTCATTGAATTCTTTCTCAAATGTCACCAATGACCTCCTATTTGTCAGATCCAATCTCTCCTCAGTTTTCATCCTCCTGACCTTTTTATGTTTTTTGACACCGTTGAGCACCTGCTCCTTCTTTCTTAGTCTTCTCTTTGTTTCCATGGCACTGCACCCCTTTGTTCCCCAAACTTGATGAATGATTGTTTGTCTTTTTTGTTGGCTCTTCTCCCTTCTCCCACCATCAAACTGTGAGTTTCCATCAAAGCTATGATCTTGGCCTTCTGCTCTTCATCTACATTTATTCTATCTTCTCATCTTCAAGGAGCATCTATCTATCTATCTATACCCCCACTCACCAACCCCCATACTGCTCATTCAGACTGTAACATCTTAATTTGAACTGTCTACAGAGTATATTTACTTGAATAACCAGGGATTAACAGCTTAAATTCACCTTAATGTCAGTGTGCTCAAAGTTTGCCTACTTATTTACCATCCTGTCTTTCTAGTTAGTGTATTCTGATTATTAATTTTATGTTTTTTCTTGACTGGTCTTAGGTATACCCATATAGCTGGTAAAATATTATTTGTGGGTGTGTTTGTGAAGATATTTCTGAAAAGATTATCATTTGAATTGGTAGACTGAGTAAAGAAGACCACCCTTACCGATGTAGGTGGGCATCATCCAATCTGTCGAGGGACTGAATAGAACAAAAAGGCAAAGGAAGGGCGAATTTGCTCTATTCTAGAGCTGGGATGTCCATCTTCTCCTGCCCTTGCATGTCAGTGCTCCTAGTTCTTGGGCTCTAGGACTTGGACTGGGACTTTGACTATTGGCTCCCCTGGTTTTCAGTCCTCTATGCTTGCACTGGAATTATGCCATCAGCTTCCCTGATCCTCCAGCCTATAGACAGCAGATCATGGGACTTCTCAGCCTCCATGATCACATGAGCCAATCCCTCATAATAAATCTCTTTCTATGTAACTTTCTATGTTCTATTGGTTCTGTTTTTCTGAGAACCCTGACTAATACATGCACTCTGTATCCCCACCAACCACCATCTGCCTAAGCCAATCCACCAATCTCCAATACATTCTGCAAACTACTGCCTTAGTTTAAGAACTTCTATGACACTGTAATGCCTGCTGCATTAAATTCAAATTTTTGTGCATGATTTTTAAGTCTTTCCACATACGGTGTTAATCTATCTAATATTGTTTTCCATGACTCTTCAATATGAGCCGTCACCACTGATCAACAAAGTCTTTTCAATGTGGATATGCTACGTCGCCAACCCCTATATCAGTTCTACCTCTCCAGCTTTTGCTCTTTCCTTCCAGGTAACACTACTTTGCCTAGTCCTTGTATCTATTGGCTGATGCCAGCTTCTCATAAGACAGACAGCTGTGTGATAATCAAATACTACCTGGCTATAATCAGTGATTGTATACAGAGAGTCATTGTATTCAGTGGTTAAGAACTCAGCCCTGCAAGTTAATCAGAGTTGTGTTGAAACCCCTGTTCTTTTATTTATCTGTGGTGTGATGTTGAGCAAGTCACTTAACCTCTCTAGGCCCCTGTTTCCTCATTTGTAAAATGGGAATAATATATTATGTACCACATAGAGTTATTGGGAGGAATACAAGAAATACGGCATGCAAATCACTTAGCACAGGACCTACTCCTTAATAAGTACTCAATAAAGTTAGCTATTACCTTTTAAATATATGTCTTCACATTGCTAACCCCAATTTTATAATTTGTTTATTTAACAGTTCAGTCCTACATGGGAATGAACATAACCATAACCATGCATTGAACACTGAAAACATGCCAATGCTGGACATTAATGAGTTGCTGGAGACTGAAGGGTCACAGGGTCATGGGATGGCACCACAAAGGCAGGCTCGCTCTCTATTCTGCTTGCCAATGTATCTGAGGTGGGCACAGTGATTAGAAAATGATTGGCTCTTCATACATATGTGTTGAATGAATTACACAGAATCCCAGATTTTAAATTTGAATCTAAAACTTAATGAATTCCCCAAATTAAGGCTTTTAATTAATACATTTCTGCTAAGCCAAGGACAGCCCCTTGAGAAACTTGGTCCAGAATTCTTCCTCATTGTGGATCACAAAGAGTTTCTCCCAGGAGGTGACTGAGAGAGTAGAAGGAGGCACTGGGTTTATGTTTGACATCTTCATTCACTAGCTTGGCCTGTGTCTTCCATTGTGTATTGATAAGAAGTTCTCCTTGAAAATATTCCAGCAGTAATACTTTATAAAAGATTGTTAGTTTCAATTAGTTTCTTAAGAGAGGACATGATGCAACCACAGAAATGTGAATGATAAAACCTAAATGATTCTGTAAAACTCTTTGTCCATCAAAGTATCTTCAACATCAAAATTAAGATAATAATATATTCTCATTGTGTTTCCAATTATATGTAAGCAGGATGGGTTTCATAGATATATAAAGAAGTCTGGTCCCCAAATAAAATTATGAAGTGAAACAAATTTCCTTTGTACCCTCTACGTATCTTTCTGGGTCCGTCTCCTACATATGAAAGGTAACTATATTTTTTCTGTCTCACTCTTAAGCACAGCTCTCAGGCTCACAAAAGTAAAAGCCCACCCAATGCAGCACCATACACAGGGTCACCCTTGTCCAAAGATTTTCAAGGTCCAAGATCACATTTTCTTCTTCATCCTCCTATTCTTCCTTTGCTTACATCTCCCATTCTCTGCAATAGCTGGACAAAAAGTTATCTGATTATCACGGTAAAAACTATGTGTACCCAGGTATGATGGCTGAGAAGCTCAGTATTCTCAGAAACTCTTTTATAATATGAGCTAATTAACACACTAGACTCTCTGACTTTTAAGCTGTCAGAATCTTAGATTTGGATATCTCACGTGAGTCCTCAATAGTCAAATAACTTCTTAAAACTTTATCACAAGGAGGAGACTTATAATATCACTTATAATGTTTTGGAGGGCAAGCAAATTAATTGTTTTTAAACAGAGTCATTGTAGTAATCCATTTAGTGATGGGTAGTCAGTATCATTAAGCCACCCCTCATTCTATATACCATCCTATCTTTGTCAGTTCAATCTCCTACATTTTTCTATTTACAGAGAATTTTTCTAAGTGCTATTATATATGATTAGTAAAAAAAATAATGAGACGCATTGCCTTCCCTCAAAAAGAGTTAGTAAATTTTCCATTCTCATTGTTCTAGGATGGGGATTAGCAAGCACATTTTGAAAAGGTCCAAATTATAAATATATCAGGCTTTGTCGGCCAAGAGGCAAAATCAAGCATATTATGTAGTGCTTATATAACAAGAGAGAAAACAAATTTCTGCACATATTTTATTCATGAAATTAAAAACTTCATTTATGAATACTGAAATTTGAATTTCATATGATTATATGTGTCACAAAATATTCTCCCTTTTATTTTTTTTCCCAACCATGTAAAAATGTAAAAACCATTCTTAGCTTGTGAGTTGTATAAAAA
>NW_012147875.1:680670-736290 GCF_000956105.1 Propithecus coquereli | reverse complement strand
GTGGGGCAGGGGGGAAGGAATGACAGGTTTGGCCATAGTCTCTCAAAATCTGTTTGGGGAAATACCTTAGGTGGCCCAAATTCATTAATCCCACTTTCTACCTTCAAAAGGAAAGGAAATTTACCACCAAATATCTTTGAATTGGGTACCTATGATCTACTAGGCTCAGTAGATAATTTACATGGTACATTGTTCAGGGCTCTCTTGAGGGTTGCAAGTCACAAAAGACTAAATTAAATCAGCAGAAACAAAAAGGGGGATGTATTAATATATTGGCCAGACTAAAAGGAGCAGTGGTAGATCTGATGTTAGGGAAAGTTTCAAGTGGGACCTGAAACACTGTCAGGATTTTCTAGCCCTGTCTCCTATCAGCTTTTCTTTGAGTGAAGATTTCATCTTCAGCCACTGCAAAAGGGTCTTCTCTACATGGTTGGAGAATATAGCTACCCATGGCTTTAGGCTCACGTTATGCCAGCTCAAGCCAAGAGGCTGGTTCCTGTATCCCTGGTTCAGTATGTAAAAATCCCAGGAAGGATGACTGTGGCAAATGTTGTTGGCACTTCACCCACATCCCCTCAAGGTTAGGTCTATTTTTCATGCACACATCTCCCAGTGAGTTCTCATTCTCGACAACCAGCACCTGCATCTCTTTGTTGGAGGACTCTCCCTTAGGCAGCTGGAACCAGCTCCCACCAGCACGCATGGATCGCTAGAAGTGCCTGGCAGATAGCTTTTACACAATGACTGACAGATGTGGAAATAACACTCTCATTCAGTCCCTCACCCAAAAGTGAGGAGTATCCTACACAGTTTCCAGAGCTCTCCTATGGTATAGAGCCCAAAGTACCTGTGCAGAAAAGATTTAACATGGCAAGATGGAAATTGCTAGCCTTAGAAAGTCCTCCTTGCAAGGTTGGCCCTTGGCTGGCATCTGGCAACTTGGATTTTGGAAGGATTCCAACCATTCTCTGATAAAAATCACTCTGCCTAAACTGTTTGTACAAAACTATGATTTATGTTGAACACCTGCTTTTCTTTTGGGAGCTTTAAATTTTTGTACATGCTAGGCAGAGGGTCCCGGCCCTCAGTGAAAACCCTGACCACTGAACCTCCAATGAGCTTCCCCTTTTTGCAGTATTTCCTAAATTGTCACAATTCGTTTACTGGAGAAATTAAGTAACTGCACTAGCAGAGGACCCTTAAAAGCTTATCCTTCTTTCCTTTGAACTTCACTCGATGCACCCTTTCTCTTTGCTGATTTCACTTTGTATCCTTTCACTGTAATAAATCATAGTCACAAGTACAACTGTATGCTGAAATCTGCAAGTCCTCCGAGTGTATCACTGAACCTGGGGGGTAGTTTGGGGGATCCCAACACAGTACCCTTCATAGGACCCTTCTTGACACTGCACCTTTGCGTGGCATTCTCTCCTTCCCAGCACCACTTCCCTCCTCACCAACTTTCCTCTAGAATTTTCTTGGGAACACTTCTTAATAAATCATTTTCACACCATGCCCCATCTCAAGAACCACTTCTGAGAAACCCAAGCTCAGATAAATTCTGATTGCCCCAAGTCTTAACTAATTACTGTGATCAGGAAAATGAAGTGTTATGACTGTCCAAATCTTGGCCATGTGCTCATACCTGTAGCCAGGAAGAAAAGGGCTTTTCTCCAGAAGTCAGGGAAAGGGAGGGCAAATGCTGGACTAACACAAGCAATAGCCAAACTACAAATAATATGGCTCTTTTCCCAAGATCTAAAGGCTTATAGGCTAACATAACATTAAATTATTGAAGGAATAGCCTCACCTGCTAATACCTTTCTTCTCCCTTATTGGCTTTCTTTTTCACAAAATGAGATTTTATTATTTCACAAGAGCTACGGTATATGAAATTAGAAAAAAATCAAAGCCTCATTGAAATGAAATGAAAGCCTTTTGCAAACCTTGCTAATAGCTAAGTCATTTGCTTCCCATGTATCAGCTTTTCAGCACCTAACTCAAATGGAAAAATGATAAATTATTTTGTATCACATAATTTCAGTGGAAACTCTGAATGTTAAATCCATAAAATCCGAAGATATATTAGACCTAATTTATCAAGCTAAAGTTTCATCATGAGTTTACTTATCTTTTTTTAAAAAAATGACTGATGAGTGTGAGTTTCACACTTGCTTCCTGCATCCCAAACCTGTAAGCATTTCCTCAGTAGGTGTTCTTCCCCCGTCCTTCAACAATTCACTACTGGAGCATCTGCCTCCTCATTTTTTTGTGTTTTTTTTGTGTATGTTTTTTAAACTAGGGTTTCTTTTATTCTTTTGCAAAAAATCTCATTATAAAAAATACACGCACACTGGAAACATTTCAAAAGATACAGACATGGACAAAGCGAAAATAAAAGTCATCCAAAATTTCATCTACCAGAGATAACCATTGTCAAGGCTTTTGATAAGGTGCTCAGAAAATTCCACCCCAAACTATGTGACTCACTGGTGTTCTGAATTAAAGTCTCTTCCCTTGGAAGGGGCTTTCCCTCCGTATGCATAAACTAGATTGACCCATCAAAAAGAATAAAGGATTTCCCTTCCTTTCCCTGTTATCTCACTATATTGCAGGAAAGAAAATCAAGAATGCAACCAGACCTGGCCCAAATCATTTAAAAAATAATACCTGTCTCTCAAGTTAATTTACAAGTCAATATGTTTCCCCCCATCCGTTCATTCTCTCAAGTATCTATCCATCCTCCCTAGCAACCATTTATTGCCCCTGAACAGAATTACCTATACTGCTCCTCTTCCCCTCCCCTCTAAAAGACAGGTATAAAAATACCTGGATCCCATTGGGATATTAAGTAATCACTCTGTGATTCTCCCTGTGCACATGGTAAATAAATCGCTTTCTTTTATTAGTCTGCCTTAATTGTCAGTTGATCTTTCAGCAAACTTTGGGGGGAAAGGGCAAGTTTCCCCTCATCCCTACAATATCTATTTGCTCACCAAAAAAGGGTCATACTGCTAATACCATTTTGGCATTCACTTTTTTATACTTAAAAAAATATGTCACAAGTATTTTCCTAGGTCATGATAATCACACAGAACTCTACCTCATTTTTAATTACGACCACATAGTATTCGATGCTATGACCATCATCATTCGCTTAACTATTTCTCTATTAATAGTGGCATATAGGTTGTTTCAAATTTTTTACCACCTAAACAATTGTGCAGTAAAAATATTATGGTACATATTTCTTTATGAATTTGTGAGAGTTTACTGTAGGGTAAAATTCTATAAGTTGATTGCCCGAATTGTATACTTCTACATCTTTAGAAATCATTTTGAATTTGACTCAAAAGAGGCTAGACATATTTTAATCCCCTAAGTAGTATACAGGAGTACCAGTTTCTCTGTACCTTCACCAACATTAATTATTTTAGGTCTTTAAAAACTTTTCCAACCTGATAAGAAAAATATACTTTTAATTTCTGTGTTTTGATAATTAGTGACTTTGAGCATCGTTTCAACTGTTTATTGGTATTTTATATATCTATCTTAATGTATTATATTTCATGTAATTTTCCTATTTAAAATTATATTAATCACTTTTTTAATAGAAGCATTTTATAAATTTTGAATATAACCCTTTATCAGTCATATGATACAATATTTTTCTATTTTCACTTCTCCTTTGGTTTTTTAATGTGAATTTTTTTTATTTGGTACTCTAAAATGTTTCTGTTATCTAATTTGTTTATTTTACTCTTATGGTTTCTTTTGTTGCCATGTTAATAAAGTTCTCTCCCACCTCCATATGATAAAAATATTTTCCTGTTGTTATAATAAAACTGATACATTGCATGCATCTTTTTATTTGCATCACTTTTTTTCTTCTTTGAAACTTCACTTTTAAAATATGTGTCCCTTATCATCAAATTCCTCTTAATCATCACTTAGTCTAGCTAAGTACATTTCTTTCCTTTCATCTTTACTCAAATTCAGTTCTCCATTCTCATAAATTCCTTATCTGAATTTCACCCAATTTACCTAATTGGTTCCTGTCTGTCCATCTGAGGCTTAAGGAAGTGAGCATACTTTTTCAAGTGCAGATTCATTAGTTACATGCAGAGGATAAGTTCTGCCCTTTTCACATAATGCTTTCCTTTCCAACTAAATTAATGGGGGCAATGTTTTTTGCCCTATCACACAAAAATTTCAATTTGCACTCATGTCTCTGAAGTCTTCCTTTTAATAAATCAGTTATGCCAAAAACTGAAGCATTGTCCTCTGTCTCCACTTTCCTCTTCACAACAATTCGGTTCCCACCTTTGGCTTCCTTATGTGTATTAATGACATATAGTTACCAAGTATAATAGTTTCCCGGGGCCGCTGTAACAAAGTATCACAAACTGGGTGACTTAAACAACAGAAATTTATTGTTTCATAGTTCTAGAGGCTAGAGTTCAAGGTCAAGATGTCAGTAGGTTTGATTCTTTCTGAGGGCCATGAGGGAGGAATCTGTTTCATGCTTCTCTGCTAGCTTTTCATGGATGATCTTTAGCATTCTTTGGCTTGAAATACATTATCCCAACCTCTGCCTTCATCTTCACATGGTAATCTCCCTGTGTGTCATCTATGTCCAAATTTCTCCTTTTTGTAAGGACACCAATCATATTGGATTAGGGGCCCACCCTACTGCTATATGACATCATTATAGCTTAACTAATTATAGTTTCAATTACTCTATTTCCAAATAAAATTACGTTCTGTGGTACTGGAGGTTAGGACTTCAACATATGAATTTGGGCAGAGGACAGGGACACAATTCAACTCACAACATCCAGGCTTAAACCTGCAAAGATATCCTTGTCACCTACTTTTCCATCTTCCAATCCATCCCCACCAATATCAGATAATCTTCCAAATCCTGCACAATTTCCTATTATCATCCCAACGTTTTTATCCAATAGTTCAATTTCTCCTGACCCATCTCTGAACTAACACAAAAGCCTCCTAATTTCTATAACTCAGTCTATCCTACACCATGGAAATGTATTTGTCCTCCTAAATTACAGCTGGTAAACTTTCAGTGACTCTTCATTATCTATAAATAAAATGTAAGTGGTTTACCTTGGCATTCCAAACAGTGATTTTCAGCCTTGGCTCCCCTATAAAGCAACACCTGAGACAAGGACTAGAATTCAAGTAGTTTATTTTTGGAAGAGATCTTAACACATTGACTGCCACACACAAAAAAAATCAGAAACTTTTCCTTGGGGCCACAGTGATTTATTACGAAAATAGAATAAAAACTTTGAATGTAATTTAAAGGTAAGCATAAATAGAAAAATGAAATTTATTGACTTCTATTCATTTAATCCATGTTTTTAGAATTAAATTGTTAATATTAACTGTAACAATAAGAACATCGACAAGTAACATTTTATATATGCTTCACGTGGTCCCAGGATCAAAACTAGGGAAAGTTAAATACAGCTCTCATGGCAGTTAATGTGTTACAGAATATAACTGTGATATAAAAATAGTGAAACCAGAAAGGAGGAAATGTCAATTCAAGGTTGTGTTATGGAGAAGGTTGTTGCTGTTGGTATCTGGGGCTTGATCCCATCCTCTTGGGGCCTTTCTGAAGATCCGTAGAGAAATGCCCTAGAAATGTCTGACTGATGGGCAAAAGAGAGAGGCATTTATCCACAAGCTCCCAATCCCCAGTTCCCTATTGGTCAAGGGCTTTGCCCTATACTTGTGTCAAAATGGCTGAGCAGGTTCCATAGGAAGGCCCAGGAGATCTAGGAAATCCAGATCAGGAGGTGAGAGAGAGATGTGGGGCAGCTGACTTAAGGTCAGATTATACCTTTGTGCAGCTGTTTGCTGTAGCAATAGCTGGAGTGAATAGATGGGCCCACATGATGTAAGGTGGGGCATTAGGGGTATCCAAGACAAGTGGGAAGAAATATAAGCTTTGTCTTGAAATGAAAGTTATGTATCTCTAAAGCCTGTATTTATAATCTGCACAGAAACTACAGAGGAAGCCACTGGAGGGGAGGTCATTCCATCACAGAAAAGATATTGCCAGTTTCCTGGGGCAAAATTTGAAAGTTTTCTTGGCCATTGTGTAAACTGAATATATGAAGTATATGTTATTGATGCTGCTGAGGTCCTTTATAAGAAATAGGGAGCATAAAACAAAAAGAGGTATGGGTGACAGGATGGAAACAGATGATATTTTGTTTGGGGAATGTTGAGTTAGAAGTGCCACAGGGAAGTTAAGATGACAGTGTTCATCAGGCAGCTAGAAACAAAAGCTTCAGAGCTTAAGTGTGGCCTGGAACCCAGAATTGGGGAAGCCACCCGCAAGGATATATTAATTAAAAAAAAAGTCAGTCATGGTTGAAATTATCAGTGAAATTAGAGAGAAGAAAAAGAAGCCAAATAAAATAATTTAAGTAACATTTATATCTGGAGTTTGGAAAGATAAGTATCAGAGAATGAGTCATAAGACAGATGAAAGAGCTAGGAGAATCAAAAGAATATTGTGTCACAGAAGTCAAGGAAAAAGAGAAATTAAGGAGGAGGAAGAGGCCAATAACATCAAATGCTGCAGAGCTGCAAAGAGGCTAAAGGAATTGAGTACAAATAAGTTTGCAGTTGTAGGTTGTTTATGCCAGTAAACCAAGAGGGGTTGTTGGAGCAAATATCTAGATGATTTCATACTTTATTTATTGAGTGTTACCAAGTACTTAGTACTGTGCTACTCACAACTTGATGTGGCCCCTCTAGAAGCATATATTATAATTGGGAATCTAAGACTAGAACATATGATATCAAGTAAAAATACGGTAAAATTAAGTTACATCTACTTAACATTTCAGGGGTTTAGAGAGAGAGAGAGAGAGAGAGAGAGAGAGAGAGTTGGCTACATAGTATCCCTTATATAACTGTTTCATAATTTTTTTAAAAGAACTTTTTTTATTTTGAGATAATTATAGATTAAAAAGCAGTTGTAAAAAATAATATAGAGAGATTCTGTATGCTCTTTTAGTTTCCTCCAATGTTAACATTTTGCAAAACTACAGTAAAATATCACAACCAACATATTGAAATTGATATAGTTAAGATACAGACATTTCCATTCTTTTTTATTGCTGAGTAGTATTCCATGGTATGGATTTAGTAGTTTGTTTAAACCATCTATTATCTGGGTTGTTTCTGCTTTTGGCTATTATGAATGAAACTACTATAAACATTAGTATACAGGTTTTAAGTGAACATGTTTTCATTTCTCTGGGATAAATATCCAGGTGTGCAATTGCTGGGTCATATGGTGGTTGCATGTTTAGTTTAATAAACTTCAAAACTGAATGGCTGAACCATTTTACATTACCACCAGCAATGTATGAGTGATCCAGGTTTTCCACATCCTTGCTGGCATTTGGTCTTGCCATCATGTTTTACTGTAGCTACTCTGATAGATATGTACTGATACCTCATTGTAGTTTTAATTTGGATTTCCGTAATGGCTAATGATGTTGGACATCTTTTCAAGTTCATATTTGCCATTTGAAAATCTTCTTTGGTAAAATGTGTTTTCACGTCTGTTGCCCATGTTCTAATTCAACTATTTACTTTAAATTTGAAGATTTAAAATTGTTGAATTTTGAGAGTTCCTTATATATTCTAGATACCATATACCAAATATATGATTAGCAAATATTTTCTCCCCCTCTGTTGTGGGTCTTTGTTTTTGTTGTTGTTTGTTTTTTTTCAAGTCTTGCTCTGTTGCCTGAGCTAGAGTACAGTGGTATCATCATAGCTCACAGTAACCTCAAACTTCTGGGCTCAAGCAATACTCCTGCCTCAGCCTCCTGAGCAGCTGAGAGTACAGGTACACACCACCATGCCCAGCTAATTTTTGTATTTTTTGTAGAGATGAGGTCTCACTATTGCCCAAGCTGGTCTTGAACTCCTAGCTTCAAGTGACCCTCCCGCCTCAGCCTTCCAGAGTGCTAGGATTACAGGCATGAGCCACTGTGCCTGGCCTGTTGTATTTCTTTCCATCCACTTAATAGGGTCTTTCATAGAGGAAAAGTTTGTAATTTTGATACAGTACAATTACTTTTTTCCTTTTATGGTGCTTTGGTGTCTAGTTTTGCACTTCACATTTAAGTCTCTGATCCATTTTGAGTTAAATTTTTTACAAAGTATGAAACTTAGGTCTTAGGTCAAGTTATGTTGCAGTGTTGTTGTTGTTGTGTTTTTATGTGTTTGTTTTGCCTATGCCCATCCAGTTGCTCCAGAACATTTGTTGAGAAAGTTATCATTCCTACCTTGAATTGCTTTTGCACCTTTGTCAAAAGTTAGGTGGATTTATTTTTGTGGGTGTATTCTGGATTTTCTATTCTGTTCCAGTGACCCCATGTGTCTAACCCTCCATCAATACCATATTGTCTTGATTCCTCTAGCTGTATAATAATTCTTGAGATCAGATAAACTGATTTCTCTCACTTTTTTTTTTTACCTATTCTACTTCTTTTGTTTTTCCATGAAAACTTCAGAATAATCTTTTCTATATCTACAAAATAAGTCTTATTTGAATTATAATAGAAATTGTATTAAACTTACATATCCATTTGAGGAGAACTGGCATCTTTAAAAGTTGTTCAGTTTTTAATTTGTATATTTTTTTCTAATCCAAAACATACAAAATTGGGTTTTGAAAATTATAGAAAATATATTGCTTATTCTATATTCTTTCCCCAGAGTTGTGTTATTTTATTTCAAGTTGTTTACTATTTTCAATATTTTAGTTTGGGGGTTTGGATTTTTCCCCCTATTTAATGCGACATGCTATTATTGTGAAACTAAGTCTCTTTTCAGAAAACTTGTTTAAATTTGTCTTGGGTTTGAAATAGACTCTTTTATAAGCCACTTTCTCAAGAATACTCTTAATGAAGTAATTTGTAAAAGAGATAAGAAAAAAAGTATTTTTCATGTAAAATAAATTATAATAGCTTTCAACCACAAAAAGGTGGTTGGAACATGGATTAGTTTTGTTCTTTGTTAGAGTAAATATTTAACACCTTCCTTTCAATTGGAGACAATCTGGTCCTGGGGTTGGTCTTATACTCTGTATAGACACTGTAACTTCTCCTTCTTTCTGCTTCTGCTTTGTAGAAGGAAGGTGATCTGAGAGAGGAAGTTGAAACCCATGTAAAATTACCTCAGTGGTAGACTATAATAAAAGAATGACTTAAGCTAATATATGAATATCTCAAAACGGGGAATTGTCAATGCTATATAGACATCAAGATAACCTGAATTTTCACAACTACTGTCTTGGTTCATTTGTTGTTATCATAAAGGAAGATCTGAGGCTCGGTAATTCGTAAAGAAAGAGTTTTATTTGGCTCACAGTTCTGCAGTCTGTGAAAGAAGCATAGTGCTAGGATCTGCTTGGCTTCTGGTGAGGGCCTCAGGCTTCTTCCACTCATGGTGGAAGGCAAAGGGGAGCTGGCATGTGCAGAGATCATATGGTGAGAGAGGAAGCAAGACAGGAAGGGAAGGGAGGTGCCAGACTCTTTTTAACAACCAGTTCTTGAGGGCAGTGATAGAGTGAGAACTCACTCATTACTGCAAGGATGGCACCAAGCTGTTTGGATATTTGACTCCTCCAAACCTCATGTTGAAAATTGATCCTGCCATGCTGCTCCACCTCCAATATTGGGGTCAAATATCCAAACCATAGCAACTACATAACATGCTCAAGTGTATATCTCCATCTCTAGTTCTTCAACATACAGAGCAAGGCCTGGAAGATGGTGGGCTTTTGACAAATATTTGTGAAATGAATGAAACAATCAATAAATGAAAAATAATAGATTTAAAATAAGCTGGAAATTGATATTTTAATAAAAATTTAGGAATTATATTTCAATTCTATAAGCTATGGTTAATAATACTTAAATCATAGAAGTATACTGATGTATATTACCTGAGTAATGAAAAAGGAATAACAAGAAAAGAATTAAAATGTAAAGAAGAATAAAGCCTTTCCTGACCATTCTTGCTTTAATTTCTTCATTAAACCTATCACTTTCTGATATTACAGTATATATTCATTTACATGGGCTTATTATCTCTATCTTCCTGTGATCAATAAGATATAGAAAGGAACTTTTTCTTGACCACTGCTACATCTCTAGCACCTAGAATACTGTCATATAATAAGTACACAATAAGTATTTGTCAAATGAAAGAGTGATTGAAGAAGACTTCTATGTAATGACATGGAAATATCTTGAAAACATATTTTTAAATAATAGAAACAGCATTCTTAATAGGTGAGTGACAAGGCAAACTGTGGTTGAGGGATGATTTTCATCTATATACTTATGCATTCCTTAAAGTTTTGAAAACAAAAATATAATTGCATATTTGTTTAACAATTTAAAAAATTGTTTTTCTAAAAAAATTATCCAGTTTTTACCTTGTATAATTGTTTTCTAACCCAAATCACACAAAATAAGCTTTGAAAATAACAGACAACTAAGGTTAATCTACATTATTTTTTCAGTGTTTTGTACATTTATTTCTATTAAGCAATTCTTAGGAAACTGGGAAAATTTGTTCAGCTGTACCTAAACTTGTTTTATTTTATCCACTAACTCAATCATTCAACAAACACTTGCTAACACAAAATACTGTGCTGGAGGCTTGGAGGGATACAAAATGAAGTAGTGCTCTGACATGTAAATACCTTGGAAATTGTTACTTCTGTTCTTGCAACATGAAAAAAGGTGAATTAACCGAAAATTAATGACTTTTCTTGGGCAAGCCCATTAAAGAATTGAAGTTACTAAGCAAACTGTCACCCTGAAATCTGGGGAGACAGGCAAACATGGAGGAATCGCAGCCAAGATTATTTTACGTGGAGTAGGAGCTACTGGAGCCAGTAACTGGTAGGAATACTTAAATGGGAATTACAATGAATTGCTGGAGGCTGAGTGTAGCTTATCATGAAAATGAGAAACCCCCATACTTTAATGGGTTTTCACTTTCAGGAACCCTATCAAATTCTCATGGTGAAGGGAAAAAAAATCACCATTTCTCTGTCAAGGAGAAGGGAAAAGAACATTCTCCATAACAAGGGCTTCTCTCCATTGAAAAAAACATTTTATCAGTGGCCATAACTCATCTGGGAGAGGGACATTTCCCCAAAATTCAACTCCACTAGGCCTCCTGTCTTACTGTCTTATGAGAGGAGGGAGTGAAGAAATATATGTGAAGGTCATAACCAATTGACACCAGTCCATTAAAAGACTGAAATTTAATCACAAAATTATAGAATAATTTCCCTCCCCCACCTTTGACCACTATTTTAACAAAGCTCCAGTATAATAACAAAGATTATAGCTGAAAGAGCTGCAAAGCTTAGATTCTATTTAAGAAGGGGTTCTTAGGTAAACCTAAAGACAACAGGAGAGATAAAATGAAGGACACTAGAAGCTCCTAACACCTCCAGCTATAGCAGATATTAAATACAGCCTAACTGCTGGCTGGGATTAACATAAAGCCTAACACTAATGGCCTATGTACCTCAGTTCCCATCTTATTACCCTATGTATTACATCCACCTTTCAACAAAGAAATATGGAGCATAAAAAAAGACAAGAAAAAATACAGTCTGAACAGAGAAAGCAAGTGTCAGAGTCAGACTCAGATATCAAGCAGATTTTGGAATCACTAGACAAAGAATTTAACAGAAGTATGATTAATATGTTAAGGGCTCTAATGGAAAAAGTAGACAATATGCAAGAACAGATTGGTAATTTTCCAGCAAAGAGATGAAAAATATAAGAAAGATTGAAAAAGAAAGACTAGAAATAATAATTTTTAAAAACCCACAGCACTGTAACAGAAATGAAGAATGTTTTTGATGGGATTATTAGTAGCCTGGAGTAGCTGAGGAAAGAGTCAATGAACTTGAAGATATGTCAGTAAAAATTTCTCCAACTAAAACACAAAGGGGAAAAAGAATTTTACGAGATAGAACAAAATATCCAAGAACCATGACAATTTCAAAAGGTATTAAAAATATATAATTGGAATAATAGAGGAAAAGAAAGAGATAATGGAGAAGAAATATTTGAAGTAATAATGGCTTAGAACATTAGAAAATTGATGACAGACACCAAACCACAAATCCAGAAAGCTCAAGGAGTACCATCCAGAACATACACCAAAAATACCTACATCTAGATATATATACATATATATACATATACATATATATATATGTTTTCAAAATGTAGAAAATTAAAGAAAAAGATAATTTCTTGAAAAAACCAAGAGGGCAGGGGGAACACTTTATTTATAGAAATAAAAAGATAAAAATTACATCATACTTCTCATTAAAAACTATTCAGGCAAGAAGAGAGTGGAGTGAATTTAATGTGTTAAAAAAAATAAACTACCAACTTAGAATTCTATATCCATTGGAATTATGTCTTAAAAGTGAAGGATAAATAAAGACTGTCTCAGACAACTGAAAACTGAAGAAATTCATTGACAGCATACCTGCCCAGCGTGAAATGTTAACAGTTCTTCAGGGAGAAAGAAAATGATATAGATCAGAAAATTGGGTCTACAAAAAGAAAGGAAAAGCCTCAGAGAAAAGTAAAGGCAAAATAAAAGCTTTTATTTTTCTTATTCTTCATTAATTGATAACTCCTAAAAGTAATAATAGTAAAAGTGTATTATATGATTATAACACATGGGTAAGTGAAAAGAATTACAGTACTTTCATAATGGATTAGAGGGAGAAATTGGGACTATTCTGCTAAAAGGTACATGCATAATCTGTAAAGCAGTACGGTGTTATATTATGGTGTATTTAGAGTAGTTTTAAATGTATATTGCAAACTCTAGGGTAATCACTAAAACTTTTTTAAAAAAAATAATTAATATGCTAAGAGAAAAGAGGAAATAGAACCATAGAAACTGCTCAATTAAAATCAGAGAAGGAAGAAAACAGAGGAAGAAAACAAAAGAAACAAAGAACAAATACAAAGACTAGAAAACAGTTATAACATGACAGATATTAATATATCAATAATTATTTTAAATGTGAATGGTCTAAATATATCAATTAAAGACAGTGATTGGATAAACAATAAGCCCCAACTTTATATGCTGTCTCCAAGAAACTCACTTCAAATATAAAGACACAAATAGGTTAAAAGTAAAGGGGTGGAGAAAGATATAAGAAGCAGCTATTTCTAAACCAGGCCCAGATAGCTTCATTGGTGGTTTCTACCAAATGTTTAAGGAAGAAATGGTACTAATTTTCTACAATCTAGTTCAGAAATTAGAAGCAGAGGGAACACTTTCTATTTCATTCTATGAGGCCAGCATTACCTTAACACTCAACCCAGATAAAGGCATAACAAAAATGGAAAACCAGAGACCAATACAGAAGCAAAAGTCCTCAGTAAAATGTTAGCAAACTATATCCAACAATGCATAAAAAGAATTTCATACTACCACCAAAAGGAGTTTACTTTAGGTACGCAATACTATTTTAGCATTTGAAAATCATAAATTAATAAAATTATATTAAAACTTTATAATCTACCATATAAACACACTAAGGAGGAAAACTCATGTGACATCAACTCATACAGAAAAAGCATTTCACAAAATCCAACACCTATCCACTGTGAAAATTCTCAAAAAGCTACGAATAGAGAGGAACTTCCTCAACTTGATAAAAACACTCTACCAAAACATTATACTTAAAGATAAGAAACTGGAGTCTTTGCCTCTGATTGGGAATAGGCTAAGACATTCCTTCTCACTACTCCCACTCAACACCATACTAGAAGTTCTAGCCAGTCCAATAAGACAAATTAGGAAAAAAAAGATAAAAATGTCATTGTTTCCAGATGACATGATTGTCTATGTAGAAATTCCCAAAGAATTAAAAAAAATTAAAACCTGGAACTAGTAATAAGGTCCTAGAATACAAATTTAATATACAAAAGTCAATTGCTTTCTTATGTACAGGCAATGAACAATTGTAATTTGAAATTAAGAACACAATACCATTTAAAATAGTAACAAAAGACTGAAATTCTTCAGTATAAATCTAATGAAATATGTACAGTACCTATAAAACTACAGAATTCTGATGAAAGAAATCAAAGGAGATCTAAATATATAGAGGGATATACTATGTTTATGTATTGAAAGACTCAATATCGTTAAGATATCAATTCTCCCCAACTCACCTACATATCTAATGCAAACCCAATTAAAATCTAAGCAAACTATTTTGTAGATACCAACAAACTGATTACAAAATTTATACAGAAAGGCAAAACACCTATAGTACCTGACAAAATACAGAAGAACAAAGTTAAAGGACTGACAGTACCTAGCTTTAAGACTCAATATAAAGTTATAGTGATCAAGACAGTATGGTACTGTTGAAAGAATGAAGACAGATCAACGGAACAGAATAGAAAGTACAGACATAAATCCTTACCAATATAGTCAACTGATCTTTGACAAAGGCAGAAAAGTATTTTGATGGTGAATATATAGTCTATTGAATAAATGGTGCTGAACAATTGGATGTTCATTGGCAAAAATAAAAAAAATCTAGAAGACAGAGCTTATACCTTTTGAAAAAATTAACTCAAAATGGATCATACATTTAAATGTAAGAAGCAGAACTATAAAACTTCTAGAAGAAAACATAAAAGAAAATATAGGTGACCTTGAACTTGGCAATGAATTTTTAGATACAACATCAAAAGCATGATCCGTTAAAGAAAAAAAATTATAAGTTGGACTTTATTAAAATTAAAAACTTCTGTGAAAGACACTGTTAAGAGGACAAAAAGACAAGCCACACAGTGGGAGAAAATGTTCGTCAAACATATATCTGGTAAAGATCTTGTATCCAAAATAAAAACGAAATATTAAAACTTAACAATAAGAAAACAAGCAATGCAATTAAAATGGGCAAAAGATTGGAATAGACACTTTACCAAAGAACAGATGTAGATAGCAATAAGCTTGCAAAAAGATGTTCAACATCATATATCCTCAGGAATTGCAAATTAAAACAACACTGAGACACTACCACACACTTATTAGAATGGCTAAAATAAAAACACTGACAAGACCGGGTGCGGTGGCTCACGCCTGTAATCCTAGCACTCTGGGAGGCCGAGGCGGGCGGATTGTTTGAGCTCAGGAGTTCGAGACCAGCCTGAGCAAGAGCGAGACCCCAGTATCTACTAAAAAAATAGAAAGAAATTATCTGGACAACTAAAAATATATAGAAAAAATTAGCCAGGCATGGTGGCGCATGCCTGTAGTCCCAGCTACTCGGGAGGCTGAGGCAGGAGGATCGCTTGAGCCCAGGAGTTTGAGGTTGTAGTGAGCTATGATGATGCCACTGCACTCTAGCTAGGGCAACAGAGCGAGACTCTGTCTAAAAAAAAAAAAAAAAAAAAAAAACACTGACAACACCAAACACTAGTGAGGATTTGCAGCAAGAAGAATATTTTATCATTGCTGGTGGGAATGCAAAAGGACACAGCCACTTTAAAAGACAGTTTGGCAGTTTCTTATGAAGCTAAATGTAATCTTATCGTAAGATCCAGCAATTGTACTACCGAACTAGTTTGAAAACTTACGTTGACACAAAAATCTGCATGTAAATGTTTATAACAGATATATTCATAAGTGCCAAAAACTAGAAGTAACCAAGATATCCTTAAATTGGTCAATGGATAAATGAGCAAATTATGGTGGATCCGTGCAATGAAATATTATTCAGCAATAAAAAAGAAGTGAGCTATCAAGACATGAAAAGACATGAGGAAACCTTAGGTATATACGGCTAAGTGAAGTCAGCCAGTTTGAAGATTTTACATATTTAAGATTCCAATTATATAACATTCTGGAAAAGGTAAGACTCTAGAGATGGTAAAAAGATTATTGTTTGCCCAGAGTTTGGGTGGAAGGAGGAAAGGATTGAACAGGTAAAGCAAGGGGACTTTTATAGCAGATAAACTATTCTGTGTGATGCCAGATATTATTTTTTTTCAAAACCTATGTAACTTTACAGCACAAAAAGTGAATATTATACAAATTAAATGGTATTCTCAAGGTCAGAAGATTGCATAAAGGAATACAGACTATGACAAGAAGACCTAACTGTATTGCAAATGTATGAAAGAAACTTACTGAATGTCATGGGAGAAAATCAACTTTGAAAGTGAGTGAAGTCTGTAAGACTAAAGGCAAAAGGAACTACACATAAACACTGTACTCTTGTTAATAAGGTTGTGCCCATGTGGATATGGTTTAACAATTCTGAAAACATTGTATGTACAAGTGGATGGCAGTTGGTGGGAACCAGGTTTCTTACTATCTTACTATCGAAGTGGAAATTTACAGATAAACAAGAGGAGGAGGCTAGAATGATTCATGTAGTAATGGGTCAGATTTGGAGACGTAAGTATGAACTCATGTTTAGCTTAACAGAGATACAGATGGTTAATTTGAGAAATATTTATAGATATATGTATATACATGGGTTAAGATAGACATATTTTTTTGGTATGTCAGCCGACAGGGTCTAGAAGCAACAACATCCCAGAAACAATGAGTACACCTAGCACCCAAATCTTGGATTCTAATACCATTTGCTAATAAGAGGAACCAGAACTCCTCGGAGAAAAGGCTGATTTTAATACTGAGGAAGGAAATATAAAAGATGAGCCTAGAGCATCTTGTAGTGCCAGGAAGTGAGGAAGTGCTCAAAAAACAAAACAAAATAAACAAACAAAAATCTCCTACATTGCTGGGGGTGTGTCACAGAGACAGAAGAGCCAACTGAAAGAACTCCTGACAGCCAAAGCTGGAATAACTTGAGGAATAAAATAAAGTAATATTGGACTATAATACAAAGTATAAAATTAATATCCTTAAGTCCATAGTGATATAAATATATAATTGAATAAATTAATAAATGGAGGCAAAGAAATAAATCTCCCTTGCAGAAGAATTTCCAATAATTTATATTTTACTCTGTCCCCTTGGAGAGAGACCATAAATCCCCCCAACTCCCTAAGTGTGGATGGCACACAGTAACTTCCTTCCAAACAGTGCCATATGGAAAGGAACAGAGGGTGATTTTATAGTAGACAAACCTAAAACATAGTACCTCTGCTAGGTAAGCAAGGTTGATAGCAACAGTGATAAATCACATTGATACTGTGTACCTTGATATGATAAAAATGGCACTTTATCTCTGAGGTTTTCCTCCCAAAGACCTATAGCCCCAATCTAACCATCAGTAAAACACCAGACAAATTCTAGTAGAGGGGAATCCTATAAAACACTTGACCAATTCTCAAAACTGTCAATGTCATAAAAAATAAGGAAAATCTGAGATACTGTTGCGGCCGAGAGGTGCCTAAGGAGACATGAAAATCATGATGTGGTATTGCGGATGGGATCCTGGAACATAAAATGACATTTGGTAAAAACTAAGGAAATATGAATAAACTATGGACTGCGGTTGATAATATTGTATCAATACTGGCTCATAAATTGTGGCAAATGTACCACACTAATAATGTAAAATATTAATAAGGGAAACGGAGTGCAGAATATATGGGAGCTCTCTGAACTATTTTCTTAATTTATCTGTATATATAAAACAGTTCTTCAAACTAAAGTCTACTTAAAATATCTGATTTGAGGACTCTTTACCAACATGGATGACATATAATTTTTTTTTTTTTTTTTTTTTTGAGACAGAGTCTCACTGTGTTGCCCTGGCTAGAGTGCCGTGGCATCAGCCTAGCTCACAGCAACCTCAAACTCCTGGGCCCAAGCGATCCTTCTGCCTCAGCCTCCCGAGTAGCTGGGACCACAGGCATGCGCCACCATGCCCGGCTAGTTTTTTCTATATATTTTTAGTTGTCCGATTAATTTCTTTCTATTTTTTAGTAGAGACGGGGTCTCGCTCTTGCTCAGGATGGTTTCGAACTCCTGAGCTCAGACAATCTGCCCGCCTTGGCCTCCCAAAGTGCTAGGATTACAGGCGTGAGCCACCGTGCCCGGCCGACATATAATTTTTTTAAACTAATTAAAACATTTTTGGAGGAAAAAAGGAGCAAACCTAGTTTTTGCCTAATGATGCTTATAACCACTGGGAGAAAGTTATTGGACAGTAATAGAACAAGAGAATGCTATATACGGAGAGTTGAAAACAGTACAAAAGATGGAAGGGAATTAGGAGAGAAGACATTCAAAATGGAAGAAAACACAGAAAGGGTGTGGAGACTAGTTTGACTAAAGAATAGTGCTATGTGCTAGCTAGAGAAAACAGAAGTGGATTTGGACCCAACTGCACAAATCTTTGAGTGCCTAATTTAGAAGTCTGCTCCTTTATCAAGAATTACTGTATTTGAACTGCTTATCAATGCTATTTGACACTAACAGTTTAAATAGTTTTTTTTTTTACTCGAATTTGGGACATACTTAAGAACATTATTGGGCAGAGAGTTACATCCTGGATTAGACAAGATAAATGAAATATTTTGGAGTAGATTACAGGGATTTCTTCCATATCCAAAGTTATAGGGAAAAATTGCTTCTTACGTTTTAGAAATAAAAAATAAATTTTGCAGGCTAATATAAAGTCAGTATGTAAATGTGTTTGCTTATTAATGTTTCTCTTATTTATGTCATTTCTGTTGCAAGAGTATAATGCTTTTTTAATGAAAGATCAATCATAACAAGGTGATATTCAGATTTTTCTTACTGCAACAAAAATAAAAAAGTAAAGCAAACAATTTTGAAATGTTTACATAATATCCTTAAAAAGTTACCACAGAGGTGACTCTATAGTGACTCAAAACAAAACTTTCAAAATTACATACAAGTAAAACATAGATTCAAAGTCAAGAAGAGCTGAATTTTAAACTCAGCCCCACAATCTACTACCTATGTGATCTTGAGTGAGTTACTTCACCTAACTGAACCCCGTTTTTCTCTTCTGGAAATCAGGAACAGTTGTTTTTCCTCAGTTTTCTCATGAAATTTAAATGAGAAAATATGTATGTAATACATCCCAACTTCCAGCACATAGTAAGCCCCAATAAATGTAAGGTATTATTATTTCAAAATAATTAACAAGGCACTTCATTAATGCCCTAAAATAGTATTTATTATTTTGTTCTATGCCCTTCTATATGTGAGTATAAATAACCTTCCTGTGAATGGGATGGGTTAAGACATTTCTACATTTTATAAGCCTCACTTGGCAAAGCTCTGAATTTCTAGTCTTTAGTCAGCATTCTTGGATGGCCTCCTTTTCTGTTGTTTTTCTGATAAGTAAAAGAACATAACACTATTCTCTCCCAACTCATCATGAAACTAAGATGCTGCTGCTGCTTCTGCATTGCAGGATATTGTGTGGACTGAAGTGCAATTAATTAGGGAAAGTTTAAAAGCACATTGATTCCAAAAATATAGGGTGATAATTCAAGTCCAAACTTGTTTTCAAAATGCAGCACCTCAGAAATAATGGAACCATGAGCAGTGCAAATGAGAGGAGCTATCACATCAGATGATCCTCACAGTCTTCGCCAGTTTTTACGTCCAGCGAAAGACCAGGTTTCCAGAACTTATAAACAATACAGACTAATCAACAGAGGAACAGCTATGGGACCAGATGATTACCTACATACCCCCTCAACCTGCATGCTTGTGGGGGAATATTTGAAATTCAGATTCTATTCATCAGATACTCAGAAGAATTTTCTTCATAAAAAGCAATGAAAAAGTCTGGGTGAGCATTATTGGACATGGACATTTTACATTTTTAGTTGCAGAGTACCAGCCATATATTAATCTTAGAGATTTATGAGGGCATGGCTACATAGGTGATGATTCCAGAACATGAAACAGAAAAGAAGGAAGCTTAGACATAATAAAAGAACGATTCCTATGTTATCTAAAGGAGTACTAGGAGAATGGAAAAAGAAATAGAGAAAAAATGGAAACTTATGAAAGAATTATCTTGGAGGTATTAAAGAGATGAAACAAAAATAAGAGTTTGTAACAAAAGGCTTGACATTGTCTGAGTGTGTGATCACATACATGTTGTGCTTGAGACATAAAATACCAGAGGGATAAAAGAGAGAGCAAGAAAAGAAAGAGCATGCGTGAAGGGAGAATACATTTTTAAAATTGAAGCAATAAATTATACCTGGGATCTCTCAAGAGCCCTGTAAATAGGAAACTGAAAGCATTTCCTTCTATTTATTTTGTAAGTACAATAAACTTTATCAGCTTTTAGTATTGGAAACTTGTGCAATATTTATAGGCTGCTTACTTTCAATGTTACTCAGGAGATAGTATCAGGAGGCTAATGAAAAACAAAATTGGGGTAGGGTTAGAGGGTCTTTTTCCCTCCTGTCCAACAATCAGGATTTATCATAAAGATTTATCATTTTGCTTCCTGGCCCATTCACCAGAGCCAACATAAAGTGCCCTGTCTAGCCTGTGATATAATTGGGTTGGTCACAGACACACAGCTTCCTGGATCTATAGAAGGTCATCACAGACAGATTTCTTGCACCAATGCAGTAACAGGTGTTCTCTAGGCCTTCAATGAGGAGATATTAATAGAGGAAAGACTGGGCAGAAAAGAGACTTGAGGTGGCTCCATGTCACACATAGAGTGATAAGGAAAGGTTCTTTGCAAAGCCACCATATAACAGAAACCATCAATCATTTGTCAATAGCAGCAACTACTGACAAATAGATGTGGCCTGATCTGGACCTTAAGAGCAGGCAGGGTTTAGACTTAAAAGTGGTAAATAACAGTTGATCCAGGATTTAAATTTCATAAATTTAATATCATGCAAATTTCGAGTTGTAAATCAAGGGCCATATATTTAAAACTTAGGTATTCCCAACCTTTAAAAAAGTCTTTTCAATGTCCCCACATTTCTGGTGTGTCAAAAATGTTCTTCGCAAGTACCATGTATTTATGTGGCTTTCATACACTCCTCAAACCTTCCCTGGGCTGCGTGTGTAGTGGCCGCTTCCCTTCCTAAATCTTCATAGAAGTTTGTACAAATCAGTTAGCTGTTTTCACCTTTTCATCCACTGCCACGATCTTGCTGTTGTCATCCATGTAAAAACGTTTGCTCACAATTTTGTCTCAAGCTCTTTCTAAATCTCTCTTACTTAATATGCCCGTTTCTCATATTTTAATAGGTAAAGATCAGTGTTTTAATAAATTTAGGAAATTAAGAACCAAAAAAAGAAGTTTTGTTTTAACATTTTATATAGTTGCCAGAAATTTATAAAAGTAATTCAAAAACATTTTAAAATTTCAAATCCTTTGACAGACTGCTTTGTAGAGTTAAAATTAAACATAAAATAGAGAAAAGAAACTCTTTGTATCAGCATAAGTAATGAACATGTTCTAGGAATTAAATCCAGAGACAATTGTAGAGGGAAGTCTAAACAGAAGCCTTACTTGATGTTAGTATAGACACATCTGGCCAAGGTGCCGTGTATCAGAAGCCTACAGCCAAAAGTCAGCTTTAGGTCAGTTTATTTGTGCAGGGACAAAGTTAATCTGTGATATAGAGAAATTTGTTAAAGGATACAAAATCACCCCTGGGTAGGAGGAATGAATTCTAGTGTTCTATACCACTATAAGATAACTATAGTTAACAATATTAATAATATATTAAATAGTTTCAAATAGCTAGGCGGAGGATATTGAATGATCCTAACACAATGATAAATGTTTGAGATGATGGATATGCTAATTACCTTGATCTGATAACTATACATTATATGTATCAAAATATCACTATGTACCCCATAAATATGTACAATTATTGTGTATCAATAGAGAGGGGCTGTGTGGTCAGCTGGACTAATAGTTTCCAAGATCCTAGAAGGGAAGGACAAAGTCTGTGCAGTACTCTTGTTTTGCACCTAGAACAGTGATAAGAAATAGGATATTTAACAAAGATTGTTTTGATCTTGTTTTTTTCTTTTTTGTTGCATTTTATTTTATTTTATTTATTTTATATTTTATTTTGGATGAACAATTGCACACGTCCCTTAGGGCCCACTTAATGAAAACAACCCAAGTGACAGTGAGAGTAGGAGACTATATTGTGTCCTCCACCCTTGTTGTCCCACTGTAGGACAAAATTCCCAATATCTAGTCCATTCCAGAGTCCCCACCCTCCAAGAAAACTGATCTGAACTGCAATTGGATCTGCTCTTTTTCAGTTCATTGAACTTGGCGGGGAACCTTGTTCAGGCTCCTTCAGGTGCCTGTCAGTCTTGGGAGGTCCGTGGAGTCTGGTTTCATCCAAACTCCCACAAGAATGAATGCTCCAGGAGGGTAGGGAGTTTTATGCTTTGTTTAGTGCTGTATGCCCAGTGTCTGGTACTCAATAAATATTTGTTCAATAAATGAATAAACCCTGTGAACTTTCTGGGAGTTTATAAGAAGACTTTATTACATCTCAGTTTTCCTGAAAATCTTGAAAAGGCTCCAAGGGTCTAGGATGGCAGAGTTGGGAAGGGAATGTTGGCAGGTGTGGCACTATTCGATACGGTTAGCTTCAGGTATTATTTTTTTTTTTTTTGAGACAGAGTCTCACTGTGTTGCCCGGGCTAGAGTGCCGTGGCGTCATCGAAGCTCACAGCAACCTCAAACTCCAGGGCTCAAGCGATCCTCCTGTCTCAGCCTCCCGAGTAGCTGGGACTACGGGCATGTGCCACCATGCCCGGCTCATTTTTTCTATATATTTTTAGTTGTCCAATTAATTTCTTTCCATTTTTTAGTAGAGACAGGGTCTCGCTCTTGCTCAGGCTGGTTTCGAACGCGTGAGCTCAAACAATCCGCCCGCCTCGGCCTCCCAGAGAGCTAGGATTACAGGCGTGAGCCACCGCGCCCAGCCAGCTGCAGGTATTATTAAGAATACTATAAAAATATTACAGGTTCTTGGAAGTAATAAACTATACATTTAATACATTATGAAATTTTAGCCCATATTACATTTTGTTTGCTTTTGGCTCTTGTCTACGCCCAAGAACAAAGAGGGTAAAATTTAGCAGATAATAAAGAATAGCAGGGCATGTGAAAATTAGTTCAATTTTTTTTAGTTGACAAATATTAGCAAATATAAACAGTAGAGATGATTTTAATGAAGCATCTTTTTTAATGATTGCCCAGACTTCCCCTGTAAGTAATGTTTTAACTATTGTTAGAGACCAATTTTACTAAACTTACAACAGCCTGGGTCAAATTCACACAAAATAAATTCAACCAAATGTCAATAACTCAGACTGTACAGCTATGTAACTGAACAGAGAAAACTGCTGTTTGGGACTGATTTTTCAAATTTAACCATCATCGTAAAACCCTTAGCCACCTCATCTATCTGATGAGTAGTTTCTACTGAAATGACAGCTATTAACTGAATTCTTCTCAGTGTTACCTGGTGGCTGCTCTCAACCTGAGAGACTGTTGTGTGTCTCTTGTCATCTCAAAACAGATGCACTATTCCAATGAGAATCTTCGATCGTCCATAAACCTCATGTGGAGAACATTAAAGCATCCCCAAAACAACCTTGTGACCTGAAATATGCTATCCCATAGTAATCTAGCTGAGTGACACGAAAATACCATGTTAAAGCACGAACGATCACAAGCATGCAGCACCCCTCACTTTAAGGAGAACTGATCTTGCAGACATTTGCTCTTCCTAGCGTAACCTGTGATGCATGAGGGGTCTATACAGCTAGTGACATCACTAGATGTAATCGCCAGATGGAAAATGAACTCTCAGAAATATATAGGTCTGCAGTGTGCTCTCCTGTGCCAGTTTCAAATATTGTGCTTCAAACCTGGAATCGGCAGTAGTCGAGATGCCTTCTTTCCATACCCATATGCACAAAGTTCTATGTCATTATTACTGAAGGTCTGCACATCTAAGTTATATTTACTTGGTATGAATTACTATACATAAATTAGAAGTATATATAATATGTTTATGGCTGTATAACCTTCAAAATCAACAGGGAATATCATTAAATCTGAATGTTATTTGATGATCTGATTTAGAAAACAAGAATTCTTAATTGAAATTCTATATATCTATTGGGTCAAAGCATGAGGATTTAATGTATAGATGTAAGCCTGTTTAACTTTACAAAGTTTAGATTCTAAGTATAGTCAAATATCCAACAAAAGAAAACAAAAACAGATGAGGGATGAGTCTCTGTCTAAACAGTATTTAATCGGAATGACACTAACTAAATGAAACTGATAAATTCAGAAGAAAGTTATTTCTCACTGGTTATTTGATGCCAAATAGCAATTTAGAAGCAACTGTGTATTTGTCTAAGTTTTTTTTCTAGTAATTTAGCATTTGCATCAATGAGTTCAAACACTTGGCTTTCTGGCTACATTGCACTTTAATAGCCATGGCTAGCCTTATATGAAAGTAGCCTAAGCAAGAGTGAAGACTCCAAAACAAAACAACTACAACATGGAGGCCAAAGTGAAGTCAGAGGAAATTGATCACAGAGTATATATTTAGCTTTGTTCTGCCTACCCCATGAGACTTTGGTACAGTTCCTCCCATCAGAGCTCTCAAGCCACATGTGATGCTTTGCCATGAAACCGAGTAGTGCTTTAAAGCATTCTCATTTCAACCTCAGGGAAATATATTAGATGAGATCCTATGGAGTGCTTGGAAGCCTGAAGTCATTTTGGCTGAGAGAAATTGCAAATGTAGCTCCCAAGTCACATTCTGGAAGAGATATGCCCCAGAGCCAACTATGTATGATTCAGTCCACTTTATTAAGCAAAATTTCCCTTTCATCTACATTTGATTAAATAAGAATTCAAACAGCTGTACCCTTCCTTGGCCCAGACAAGGTGCCATATATCTTTATACTCAATCTCTATTGTCCCAGGAAAGCACTTCACCTAATCATTGATTCCATCTACTCTCATTCAGCCTTTATTTTAGAGTGTTGGTTAGAACTGCCAAACTAACTTTTTCAATTACTCTAAGAGGTATTTGCCATATTCCCTAGCAGAAGAAATGAAAGATGTGTTTTAGAAGCCAGTGAGTGGATCACAAAGACTCAGGGAGTTATCACCATTTTTTATTTATTATTTGTGAAATAGCAGGTACTTAGTGCAGGGATAGACTTGGGAAAAGGCATAGATCTTAGTCAAGAAGCTAATGACCTATGTCAGACAGACTGAGCAATTTAGTCATAAAATACATCTGCAAAAAGATGGATCTTAAAACTTAAGTTGAAGTGGTGTCTTGGATTATTTTCAATTTGGAAGAGGTAGTGGAGGAAAAATTTTAATGATGAAGAATCAGTGAGGCTATTCACCAAGGAAGTGAGGAATTGAGTTATCAAGAAAAATTGGAAACTCTTTTATGACTTTCTGCATTGATTTCATTCACAGAAAGTTATCACAACTTGCCTGATGATATATTGATTATATCATATCTCTGTACATTGCTTTAGAGAGCACACGTTATATGCAGACTTTCTTAAAATCAGGGATCAGTGCTTATTCCTATGAGAGTACATTGTACATAGTATTTGCTCAGTAAATTCTTGTTGAATGAAAAAATGAATGATAGCTTAGTTAATTTGGGATAATATGTACTCTGGGAGACATGGCAAGTATTAAACAAACAAAAAACATTTTGGTAGGGGATAGGCTTGAATAAACAGAGTAAAATAGCCAGGAGAGAAAGCCAGCAACCAGAGCCTCGGCAAGGCACGACATGAGAATATGTTTTGCCATGCCTTAAAATGTAATTTCTCTATCATATTTTGGAGAGATTTTAGCAAAAATCTAAATTATTTTTCAGTGATTACTTTGACACTAACTTTGGGTTCCCTATAGAAAGCTGGAATTGGACATAAAAGAGTTGTTTTATTTGGGTCAGACATATGCAAATTAATTTGCATTTGCAATGTTCTTTATTTTAAAGATTATATGAAATATTTGTATAGCTACAGAAATGTTTCCACATTCTTATAATTCAGTAAGAACAGAACAGTCTATGGTTCACCCTGGGCAGATTATGAGTGACAGGAGCCAGATTAGAGATGGGTGAGAAGAGGGGCCAGGGTAGACGAGAGGTTACAAAGAAAGGAAAGGGAGACAAAGATGCAAACAATTGTTCTCTCTTCTCAGTGGTTTTCTATGCATAGCTAGTATAGAGAAAGCCTCCTCTCTACTGGACTAACACAGCCAGATCCCCACGTACTCATTCAATGTCAACATTAGGCATACTTCATTTGTTTTCTGGGGTGAACTCACAAATTAGGCTGAAGAGGTGCACTCATTTATGATTTTATTCCTGTCTCCAGAGTAGAACAGAAAGAATAAGAAGCCTTAGGAATCCACAGCTTGATTGGGTGTAAAGATGAGGGCATGGTGACAACTAGAATGCCGGGGGCCCATGTGGGAAGCAAGTAAAATTGGATTGGTTTCACTGGGACCACCACTGATGAGTAAACATACCGGTAACTCATTTTGTCTATTTTCTACAATGCCATTTTTCACAACTCTGGAGTTGAACCCTAAATACATCTTTTAATCCACCTCTCCAACGAATTTGCTAAATAAGGCAGGAAGCTGATTTGTGAAAGTCCATCTGTATCTTCATAGTATGTCGAGGGACTCTTGACTTACTGGAATACCAAATTCAGGTTTCTCCTCAACAGGATTCTGACTAAAAGTAACACTGTTACCATAGAAACACCCATTCAGTGAATGGTCATGGGAGAAATGACAGCACAATAACATTCAAAAAAGAAAAAATGAAGAGAGAATTCCCAGCCAAATTTGATATAGAGAAGGATTGGTTTTCTCAACACAAAAGCTCTGTAAAGTGCTCAGATAGGAGGATTCTTATTTTTTTTCTAACTCTCCCAATAAGTAGACATTTTCTCCCTTTCATTCATTCAACAAATATTTTTTGAATGCCAGCCACAATCCAGGGACTGTTCTAGATACCACTGTAAACATAGCAGACCAAGTCTCTGTTGTCTAGTAGGGAAACACAAATAATAAATAGACACTTAATATGTAAGGAAGTGTTATATGCAAAGGAGACTAAAACAGGGAAAGGAGATAGAGCATGATGATAATAAATATCAAGGAATGCAATTTACTCAGGGGTGATCAGAAAGACCTCCATGAAAAGATGGCAATTGAGCTGAGACCCAAAGGAAGTGAGAAAACAAAACAGATTTCTCATACTGGACAGAGAGAATAACCTGTGCAAAGGCCCTGCAGTAGGGATATGTTTGGGTGACGGAGCAAAAGTGTGGGGTACTGAAATAGAGTAAAGGAGGGTGAGAGAGTTTGGTGACGAGAGTGAGGTAATGGGCTCAGATTACATAGGGATGCACAGTCCATAGAAAGGACTTGTACTTAGAGTGACAAAGGAATCCTTTGGGGGTACTGACCAGAGGAATGATGTGATCTGCCTTGAGTTTTTGAAGGATTACACTAGCTGCGATATGGACATTAAATTGTATTGGGAACTAAGTGAGAAGCAGGGAGACCAATTAAGGAGTCTATTATGATAAACTAGGCAAGAAAAGATAATGACTTGGGGAAGGATGGTAATAGTTAAAAAAGTAAGGAGTAGTAGGATTCTCAATATAATTTGAAGTCAGACCTGACAGGATTTGCTGATTAAATGAATGAGAGTGGCTAGTACAGTGCATTACTGGCACATGGATGAATGAATAAATATTGATGAAATAAAAAAAATCAGTCAAATCCAATTTGCTTGTTTTTTTCTAGAGAAATCTGAAACTTAGAAAAGTAAAATAATTACTACTGCTTTTCCTAACAATGATACTATTTTGTATCTACATAGTAGCCCCTTCCATGGTGTTTTTAATTATCTTTCAATGTGTTCACTTGTCTAGGCTACACTCTCTACTCATTCTATTAAACTCTAATCTGGGTGTTGCTGTGGAGGCGTATTTCAGATGTGATTAAAGCCTATAATAAATTGGCTTTAAATAAGGAAGATTATGCCATATAATCTGGGTAGGCCTGACTCTGTCAGTAGAAAGGTCTTAAGAGCGGAGCCAAGGCTTCCCTGATGAAGATGTTCTGCCTATGAACAGCAATTTCGACCCATGCCTGAGTGTTCTCAGCCTGTCCTTCCTAAGGTCTTTCCTTATAGGTTTCAGCCTTGCCTAGCCAGCCCCCAGAATCATGTAAGCCAATTTTTTTTTGCAATAAATCTCTTAATGTCATATTCGACTGATTCTGCTTCTCAGGTTGAACCCTGCCCGACACAGTGCTGAGTTAAATTATTCTAGTGTAAGCTACCAAAGAGAAATAAGCTATTAGTTACCTGTTAGAGCTATCACTAACTCTTTTGGTCCACTTCTGCTTTCTTAGACAGATATAAAATATATAACTAGAAAGAAAACTCAGCCATACCCATACAGATAAGATGATTGGTAACATGTTTATTCAATAACAGAGTCATCATGGAATAAGAATAAATTTTTTAAAACTAGCAATGAATTAGGCAGTAAGTCTGGTTGTGTTTGCAAGAGTCATCTTAATAATGGCATAATCAGTATAGCTTGTACGAATTATATCTTGGTTACCACTTACCTCTGTCCTCCCCCAGTATAGGTTGTATAGAGAAACATGGTCAGGAGGTAGAGAAGGAAGACCCAGGCAGGAGCAAAGGCCAGTGGATACGGTGGAGAGAGCACTGGGTTGGGAGCAAGAACACTTGGATTCTTACCTGGCTTCTATTTCAGTTAGGTTTTTTTTTCTAGGTTTTTTTTATTATTATTATTTCAGTGTATTACAGGGGTACACATGTTTTGGTTACATAATTTGCTTTTGTACAGTTTGAGTCAAAGTTATAAGTGTGCCCTTCACCCCATTAGTGTGCATTGTACCCATTAGGTGTGAATTTACCCATTCTCCCTTCCCCCAGCCACCTACTTGATTTCCCTTGTGTTTTACTTCCATATTTTGATTAGAAGGAAAATGTCTCATTCGGATTATCTGGAGAAGAGGGAAGAAAGTTACCATGTACTATGCATAGTTTAAAGTTTAATGGGACTCTTACTGGGTCTACTGATAAAACCCCAACCACTTTAGAATCCAGGACCTAGTATAGAACCCTCAGAACCAAAACATTCATGGTTGAGAAGGATATATTTCTCAACTGAGTAACTGGGAGTGATGATAAGTGGAGCCATCCTGGACACATTGGTGAACACAATGAACAAATGATCTTTGATTTAGGGTATATACTGCATCCTGAAAAATGATGCCCCATCTGTGCAGAACATCATCTGCAAGCCAGCACCTCAGCCGCTCTTTCAAAAGTCAATTCTATCATCTCTCAGCCCTGCAACTTCCAAGTAGTACAGAATGTAGACCCAGTGGATACATGGCTATGTGAACATTGCTGTAATATGTTGTTTGGTCTGAGGCTATATTATATGATATATGGTGTGGGTAGATGTTCTGTAATATTTCTATAAATCTCCTGATGGTGCTGGCTGAGACCCTGCAGCAAGAAAAAGGAAACTTTATATTCAAATATGTGTCTTTCCCAGTCAAGATGAATCACTACCATTTTCAGGATAGAAAGGTTCTGGTGTCATTGACTTGCCACCAAGTGGCTGTTGGTGTCCTTGAGGGATGATGTTGTATCAGAGACACAGTAATGATCTCTGCTATTGGCAAGTTGGAGAATCAGCAGCTATATGGAGTTGGAGAACAGTAGCTAGATCAGCCCTGCTTAGTGAGGACCAATGCGTAGAATGAATCTCTCAGCAATGATTAGTTTGTTCATGTATTCCTTATGCCAGCACTGGGGTGGCCAAAAAGAGAAGCTGGATGACATCAACTGGCTGATTCATTTTGTCTCCCTGGCTATTTAATGCCTCTTTCTTGGTGGATGCTCTCTAGTGAACTTTATTGTGAGATACAAATATATTCACACTTCATCCCTACTGCCATCGGCAGAGACACACACTTCTTCCGCAGATATCCTTTTCTGTGATTTCTCCATCTTTCTCCTCCCAAGCTCCCATCCAATCAGCCGAACAACAGGTCACTTCCTGTAAGTTTCTATTTATTCTTACCTCCAGCCATTCCTTTTTCTTTCCAAAAAGTGGAGAAATAGTTGTGACCATTTGACACTCTAACCATTGAGAGGATGTCTCCTCATTGCTGTCTCTCAGGGTCATCCCTGGATGGGACTATGGGGTAGTGGCAGCACTTTTTCAGTTTGGACCCAAATACAGAGCCAACTCATCCATGAACAAGGCTTGTCCTTTTCCTCCTTTGTCGGATGGTCAAAAGGGACCCCATGTGGCCACAGGTGTGAGCTGAGGGAGAGGTGCCAGTTTCACAGTGGTAGATGGCATGGAAGTCAGCGCAGCTTGCATGTGCCTTCTGGCTCTGCTGATTCCCAATCCCAGATATATCACTTTCATCTTACAATGGATTGTTACTGGTTCAGCTCGACCTTGTGAGTTGGTCGGTTAGAAAGATGGGTCAGGATGGTCAGTTCTGGTTGCATGGTAAATTGATGTCCCATATTTTCCTGTACCAAGCTCCAGTATCATAACAAGATATGCTGCAGAGCGCTTTCCTTCTCTGAGCCTCAGTCAAAGTTGATAGTCTCCTGTTTTACCTGGTGAATGAATTGGAGCAGTATTTCCAAGTATAAAATATGCTGTCCCCGGAATCCAAAGAGTCCTTAAGAGTTGTGCTTCTTTCTTAGGGATGGAAAATAGGAGGTGCATTAGTTTCTTTTTTTTGTTGTGGAAAGGATGCTCTGACATGTCCCAAATGACTATATTCCTAAAAACAGATATGTCAGATCCCTGAACTTTCATGAGATTTATATCACTTTCTTTGGAATGCATGTATCTTACCAAAATCTCCAATGTATTTGCCATTTCTTTCTCATCCAATCCAATTAATATGATGTCATTGATACAGAGGACCGATAAAATGTTCTGCAGAAAAAAAGAGTTCCTTTGGACTACATTATGACAGAGGGCATGAGAGTTAGTTAACATAGCACATATACCATAATATACTGCTGTCTGTTACACATGAACACACATTGCTTCTGATTCTTCTTCCTGAAAAAGATGGGAAAGAGCACATTTTTCATATCAATGAACACATAAAATTGATATGAGGCTGTGTTAATCTGCTCTAGCAAAGATTTTGCACAGCAGATGTAATTAGGGCTACTACTTGATTTAATTTATAGTAGTCCACTTTCATCTGCAAAGGTCCACCCACATTTGCAGAATCCAGACTGGTAATTTTTTTTTTTCAGAATATTATAGGAGTACAAACGTTTTGGTTACATAAATTGTCCTTGTACCATTTCAGTTACAGTCACAAGGGCGGCCATCTTCAAGATAGCATGCATTGCACCCATTAGGTGTGAATTTACCCATCCCTTCATCCCCGCCCCGACCTGCTTGATTTCTGATGAATGTTATTTCCATATGTGCACATAAGTGTTGATTGATTAGTTCCAATTTAATGGTGAGTACATGTGGTATTTTGTTTTCATTCTTGTGATATTTCACTTAGAGGAATGGTCTCCAGTTCCATCCAGGTTAATACAAGAGGTATTAGTTCACCATTTTTGTGTGGCTGAGTAGTAATTCATGGTATATATATGTATATATATCACATTTTATTAATCCACTCATGTATTGATAGGCACTTGGGTTGTTTCCACATCTTTGCAATTGTGAATTGTGCTGCTATAAACATCCAAGTGCAGGTGTGTTTTTTATAGAATGTCTTTCTTGCAGACTGGTGATTTGAATCAAGGATACGATACTACCAATGAATTCATTAGGTCTCTCCCAGACATGATAGTAGTCTTGACCAGCTGGGAAGAGATGTGCCAGTTTAAAGGCCAAAGAACAAAGACAGCAGTTCTGTTAACTTCCAAGTATGCATATTCCAATTTTACATTTGAGAACCAGGGAAATGGTCACCCAGTGAATCCATGGACCTAGTAAACTCACTGTGAAATGGAAATGGAACAGGCTTCCATTTATTAAATGGTACCCATATGTTCCCATTCTAACTGAGGCCATGATGACACTTCAGGTGTCTGGATACCAATGTCAACTTAGATCCTATGTAACACTACCCAAATGACTGGCTATTTCCACTGTATCAGGGCATGATTATCCAAGTAGTCATGAGTACCTAGAGAAGGACTGAGGGAATCATTATCATGAAGTCTCTTTTTCCTGCATACCTGACCTATCCATCCAGTAGTAATTTGAGACTGAGAACTGAATCAGTTTCCAGAAACTGGACAAAGGATTTTGACCTGTTATTGAGGTAAATGCCCTCAACCTCCTGATTATCCATCTTTGATTCACTTGCTTGCATTCATCAGGCATGTTCTTGTTGGCTTCCCATAGGCATACTATGTTCCATCAATCATTTTTATGGACCAGTGTAGGTCAGGTCTCTCTGGCTATTACTCAGACTGGCCATTTATCATGTTAATTTTGACCACCTTGCATCCAATAGTTAAGTGCCACCACCTGGCCTCTATTATTTTGGCATCCTCTTCATTGCTAAGGAGGTTACCTGTGCTATTCCCATCTTCCACTGTCAGCCCTGGCCTACAGAGGCCAGTCACCACTGAACTTCTCGTTGTTGCTGTTTCCCCTCTCTTCAACACATTCTTTATCACTCTGATAAATAGAGTGTCCTGTGGACCCTTAAGTGGAATATGGTTAGCAGACAGGTTTTCTTGCTTTACATGGTATATCCACTCTAGCAAGTGCACTTCTCTGAATCTTTTGATCCCTTCTTTCACCATGTGCCATAGAAGTTGTGACAGGTTTAGTTAGTGATAGCTTTGTCCAAGCTTCTAAGATTCAGGCTAGCAGCCTATTAGCATTGGCCACTGAGTCCTTTACAGCGCATTAAAATTCTGCAACAATGGAGAGTGTTCCTGTATAAGTAAGTTCTCCCTTATCCAAATTTGTGTTGGGATCCCACACCTCGTTGATCCAGGACCTCAGGATCAATTCTTAAATATTCTCTCTCAGTTTCTACTGATACATGTTGGCCAGGTCCAGCAGCTCTTGGGTGTATAGTTTCTTTCCTTTCCTAGTAGACAGACCAAACACTCCCTCAGCCAGTTATGTTGTAATCTGACCCTAGTTTTTGGTCTAGTGGCAAGGAGGGAAGATGGAGATAGGTAGGGGAAAGGGAAAGGGAACTGTAGTGTATGTTATTTTGTAATATTGCAAGCAAAAGGGAAGTGAAAGTGATAGCGTCCAAAAGGAAGGAATAGGGCACCTCTGTGAATTCAGAGGAAACTAAGGATTCAACATTTTCAAGTGCATCAACACAGATGACCCCATCCAAAGTCTCAGAGCCTCACTCCTTTCCAATTAAGACCCTGACCTTGGTGAAGCAGATTTTCCAGGGTCGACAAATTCATCTTTTCTGGAGCTCTGCTACACTTAAAATCACATTCTGGGTCTGATTCTCAGCTTTTCTACCCTCAGGCCCTCTGGTTTTCACACATTGCCCTAAATTTGAGACTAATTAATCTCATTCCTTCATTGCTTTTCTGTGATACCTTGATAGGACCCAGCCAAAGCCATGTAAATCCATGGTCTTTATAATTACCTCTCTCCTAGAATCTTTCAAACACCTGAGACAGTGCACCCATCAGTACATTCCCTTTCAGTATTCCATACAAGTTTACTACTGATGAAGGATTTAACTTTTGCATTGCTACAGCATTCCATGGGCTATCAAAATTTCACATATCGCCGGTAATGGAGTCCTCACTGCCAGCCGACCAGCCAAAGGGTAATATAGCTCCAAAATCCCATTTTAGAGCTGCTTCCTAGACCACTCTGGTACCAACTATTTTAGGTCAGACTTCTCAGGAAACAGACTGTGATGTAGAGATTTGATGCAGATTTATGAAGAGGACTCTTGGGAATAAAAACACTTGTCAGAGAGGGAAGGGAGCAGGATTAGGTAGAAGAAGAAGTTAAACAGCAATGCTGTTCCAATGGAACAGTGGTCTCCAACCTTTTTGGCACCAGGGATCAGTTTCATGGAAGACAATTTTTCCACAGACCAGGATTAGGGGCGGTGATGGTTTCTGGATGATTCAAGCACATTACATTTATTATGCAGTTAAACCTCTCTGCTAATGATAATCTGTATTCACAGCTGCTCCTGAGCACTAGTATCACCACCTCAGCTCCACCTCAGATCATCAGGCATTATATTCTCATAAGGAGCACACACCTAGATCCCTCGCATGCACAGTTTACAGTAGGGTTCACGCTCCAATGAGCATCTAATGCCGCTGCTGATCTGACAAGAGGCAGAGCTTATGCAGTGATGCAAGTGATGGAGAGCAACTGTAAATGCAGGTGAAGCTTTGCTTGCTCACCCTCCACTCACCTCCTGCCAGTTCCTAACAGGCCATGGACCAGTACTGGTCTGCTGCCAGGGTGTTGGGGATTGCAGCAGTAGAGGACTCAGCCAATCCTATGAGAGGATCTCTGGAGCTGGAGTGGCCTCAGAGTTGTCCCACTTTGAGGCAAGAGGACTGGGCCTTGTATCCCTGCCTTGATCAGTCATGGGATTCAGGCTGCTTCTGAGTTGAGGGTATATGCACGACACCTCCCTTTGCCTTCAGAAGTTCTCAGCTGTATGTGGGCAGCAGCCAACATTCTTGGAAGCTGTAGAAATGTATGCTTTGATCTCAAAGGATAGATATTTGGGGTACCGTGAGATCTATCACTGCATGTGTGTTTGCTGAACTGCAAGTAGTTCAGTAGAGCTCAAGTGTGGAGTGTGAGAGGGAGAGAGGTATATCATAAGGCCAGATGAGTAAGCAGTTACCAGATCAAGAAGGACCTTTGCTTACAATGCAAACTCCAAAGGGTAGCAATGCCCAACAGGCACTTTCACAAACAAATCTGGAGTTTCAGAGAAAGATCTTGATACAGAATTATCTTATGTCTGAGACATAGAGTTGAAAGTCATTAGGGAAAGCCAGATCACCTGAGTTTGAATTCTAGCTCCACCCTTACTAGAGGTAAGATGTTGGCCAAACTATTTTGAGTTCTCTGAACCTCAGTTTCCTTTTCTGTAAAAATTTCACATAGTTGTTATGAGGAATGAATGGGATGATTCACACAGAGCACTTAAATAAAGCATGCCACACTGTAAGCATCCAATAAATTTTATTTATTATTATCATTAGTATATGAATGGGAATAGAAGGGTCAATGAAAGACTTATGGAGAATTTGTAGAGGGAAAAGAGAAAAGATAGGGCATCATCAATGACATATCAGGGAATGAGAGTAGAATAGAGACTTGGAAAAAAGAATGAAGAAAAAGCAGAGATCAGACTTCTTCCCTGGCTTCTGATCCTTCTTTATCTTCTTCCTAAATGTGTCTGCCTGGATGTTTAAGAGGCACCTGAACCTCACTAATCATAAATCTGAATTTATTACCTTTCTCTAGAAATGTATTACTTCCATGGTATTCTTGTGCTTAGAGAATGACACCACTGCCCTCTAAGGCACCCAGACCAGCTCCAAACTCATTTTAGTGCTGTTCCCTAAAATCTAAGAATGATCCTTATACTTTTTTCCCCTCACCAACAACCTTCCCAGTCAACCACCAACACTTGTTATCCCACCTGCAAAATAGCCTATAAATATCTTACCTTCTGTCACCTTTAACATTGGTCATTAACTATAATAGTTTCTTTGCCTCCACCTTTATCTTGTCCAGTACTGTCAATATTATGTGTTTTAAAACATGTATATGCCATATATATGTGTAAATATAATCATGTCATGCCCATGCTCAAAATCCGTCCGTGGCTTTCCATGGAGTCCAGACTTCTTGGTGGCTTGTAAGCTCCTTGACAATCTGTCACACACATGCCTATCAAGCTTTATTCTTGCCATCACTTCACACTCACCAAATATGCCAGGCACATGGAAACTTTGCAAGGCCCCAAACTAGTTATAAGTCCCCAAACTTGATCTCACTAATGTAGCTCCAAAGAAGCTGTATTCTTTGAGTCTATATTCCCTATACTTACAACACTCTTTTTACCCTCTTGTCTTTTGGCAAAATCTTACTCATCTTTTCAATCTCTGCTTCTGCTTAACTTCTAAACAGACAGACTTAAATTTCCCTCCTCTCATTACGTACATAGTGTGCTTGTTTTGTTTATTCTTTCCCTCTCTAACTGCAGTTTTTTAAAATTTCTGTGCGTTTTTCCTTATAACAAAAGTAATACAAGGTAATTGTAGAAAATCTGCAATTGCTCTTCCCAACAATAGCCATTAGCCGTATGTGGCTAGTGAATCCTTAAAATGCAGCCACTCTGAATTGAGATGTGCTAAGTAAAAAATACACATCTGATGGTTTTGCATGCAATTTTTCTAGCCTGGATGATAATGAGTGATTTGGAGGCAGATTTCCCATGTTGACAAAGAGATGTGGTAGAAGTACTAGTGTATTTTTAAATAATTTGATGTATTAATATAAATTTAAGTTAAAAAATACACATCTAATTCAAAGACTTAGTATGGAAAAATATAAACATCTCATTAACAAAGTTTATATTGATTATATGCTGAAAGAATATTTTGAATATATTAGGTTAAATAAAATATAAACATTAATTTCTTCTTTTTACCTTTAAAATATAGCTACTAGAGAATTTTAACTTATTTTATATGGCTTTCATTATATTTTTATTAGTGCTGATTTAGAAGATAAAAATTTTCAAAATGAGGAAAAATGAATGTAATTTATAATTATACCACTTAAGAATAATTACTATTGGTATTGTGATATACGTATTTCCAGTGGCTTTTTGGTTATTGTTGTACTGTATATTCTGTTTTATACTTTTGTCACCTTGTATATCACTAATATCTTTCTATGTCATTAAAAAATTGCCTATAAAATGCCCTTGCATGCTTAATATTTAGTCAGTAACTGTAGTTTCTAAAAATGTTTCCGGGTAGCCACCTGTCATACCGTATGTGCTTCCTTTACTATCTCCCTGACTAGACTATGAGCCTTCAATAGGCGGGAATTATCTTGCTTTCTTGTGTACTTGAAGCATAGTCCAATAAATATACAATCAATGAAAGAATAAATCAACAAATCCATGATTACATTGCAAGAATATCATGTGGTTACAATATAGATCATATTTATAAAATATTATATATTTTTATTATTATGAAAAGAGTTCCCAAACCTGTATGTTATGATTATGAAGGCTTTTTTCTTTAATGGATAATGTTCCTCTTAAGCATATTGCTGCTATGTATTAATATAAGTGTAGTTATCACAGCTGGGCCAGTAATTGTCTGGCAAACAATAGAAACTTATAGGAAAAGTAAATTGATAGGTGCAGAGCTGGAAAGCAACATATATTATCCTCTATTTGAACAGAGCAATGACATGAAATTGGGAGAAAAGTAATTCCATTGACAGTTGGGTTCCTATGGAGATGAAATCTGAAAAATAGGGTCCCCAGCATATCCAAGAGACAGCAAAGAGATTTCAGAGATAAAAAAAAAAAAAAAAAAAAAAAACAAAAGGAGAGTTTCAATAAGAAATCAAGAGCCTATGCCTAGAACCTATCAAGGACAATTTATCAGTGATTCAGCACTGTGCCCCCTGTGCCTGCCACAGAGCCTGGAACATAGTGGGTGCCACAAAGAATATGCACTGCTTGAATGAGTGAATAAATATTAACATATCACTCAATGGACTTTTAGTCCTGTAACAGGAACCAAGTCTGCTTGCTCAGCATAGGATCCCAGCGCTTTGCACAGTGCCTGACAGATAAAAGGGGCTTAATGTAATTGGTGAAATAAATGAATGAATAAGTGAAACAAGTAAAAGTAAAGAGAGACAGAGGAAAGGGGAAGGGGGAGGAAGATGATGAGGGGGACAGAGAGATTGAAAGAGAGAGAGAAAGAGATGGTTTCAGATTAAGCCATGACACCCTGGATGAAAAATTGAGATATAAACCTGTAATTATGTAGTTGTATTCTGTTTTTACCATTGGGTTATCTCACATTGCGGTGGAGTAACTTTCACTCTAAATAGCAGAATGAGTGTGTGTGCAGGGTGGTTTTATCTGAGAAAAATTGGTGGGGCGGTGTAGAAGCATAACTACACAAAGTTAAACCTGTGCAGTCCGAAAATTAGTCAAGCTGATCATTATGCAAGATGATTACTATGTGAGTGAATATTCTTTTTTCAAAAAAAAAAAGAACTTTTTTTTGTCTGAGAAGTTTTAGATTCACAGAAATTGAGAGGAAGATGCAGAGATATCCTATATACATAACTTCTGCTCCCTCACATATAAGGTCTCCCCCATTATCGACATGAATATTCTTTTATTTGCCATTTTGTTTGACATCGGTTAGGCCCACAGTTCCCTACTCTGTCATGAGGTTCTCACAATTTCATGTCAGCACTGAGGGATATTTAATCTTTTTAGTGATGTCATAGCTTTGCAAAGCTAGGCAATGAAAAGCAAGTGCCAGTTGAAAATCAGTGTGGAATAGGACGTTAAGGTGGTAATGTACAACCTGAATCCCAGAATTGCAAAGCTGTGCAGTACCAATAGGATCACCTATCCCACTGGTAAGTATTAATAATTGTGGTTACTTAAGAATGAAATTTTTAAAAACATCTTTTTCCTTTCAATTTGTGTACATTACCTTTTTATTTCAGAATATTACAGGGGTACAAATGTTTTGGTGACATGAATTGCTTTTGTACAGTTTGATCAAAGTTACAATTGTGCCCGTCACCCAGATAGTGTGCATTGTACCCATTACGTGTGATTTTACCCATCCCCCCATCCCCTCCCACCTGCTTGATCTTCGTTTGGTTTTACTTCCATATGTGTACATAAAGTGTATAGTACTTTTTAAACAGCCACTATGTTGTTAAGACATAAATACTTTTTAAGTTGTTTGGGTCTAACTATTTAATAAACAGAACTATTTGGTATTTCTTTTGGCCAAGGGACACCATAAAAAGTATACTGAGACTTGGGAGCTCTTGATTGAGCTCTTTCTTTGTTACCATATTCAAAGCAGAGTCCCTCAAAAAAAAGAATGTAGAGACAATTTAAAAGTATTTTAATGAAGAAATGCTTTGATGATTAAGGTATCTGGTAAAAAGCGTAAAAAAGAAAAAGTATTTTTTGTGCTACTCTTTTACCTACAAATCTCCCAGCTAGAATTAATCATTTCCCTCTTGACATCCACCTTCCCTTTTCTTATAAAGTTCCACCTTGTATTTTACCTATTTTGGTGCTTATATTGTTATTCTTCTGGGTAGAGTTTTACTTTACTCACCTGGGTGTTTATGTGGCACTCAGTACTTAGTCTATGCTCAGGGAATGGGAAAGGACCAAGAGATAACATAATAATGGTCTCTAGCCTATGGGTAGACATTTATACCAGAAATCTTGAACAATTTTCTTTCATTTATTGTGAGAACAGACCAAGAAAACATAGATGTAAAGGTATTGCTTAAAGGATTTGGTTAGGATAAAAAATTCCCTTACTGCCAACATCATTTTTACTCAGGAAGATTTTATAATCTGCTTCTGTGGAAGTCTTTAGAAACAGCATGGATTCTTGGCTGTGTGGGTGGCTTCAGTAAGGCACCACCTGCAGCCGGTGGTGAAAAGACCAGGTGTCAGTTCCAAGCTCTCTGAACATCTTAAACCTTTACATGGCATAAACGATTCCAACATTGTTCTCAAGTCAACCAAAGGATTAATCCAGAACTGACAAAACTATAATAATATCCCATTTACGCTTTAAATATGCCCATGAACCATAAAATAAGTGTATGTGTGTGTGTGTGTGTAGTGTGTGTGTGTGTGTGTGTGTGTGTGTGTGTGTGTGTGTGTTGGGATGTTGGGAAAGAGCTTTTATTACATTACCTTTTGTCTTTTATGGCTGGAAAATTGAAGGCTGAACTCTTAACTTCTTGGCTGAGGTCCCACAGAAGGCGGGACATAAAATTCTGATTCTTAAACTCTTCATGCCACTGAGCTCTGTAGCCACCAAAATCATTACCTACTGGGAAGAGAAAAGGACACTGATGTATAATGATAATCCTGCAACAGATTAAAGGAACTTCAGGGTCATCTTTCTGAGATCATTGCTCGGGGGTCAGGCCCCAGGTGTTGAGAAGAGCAGACATTACAAGGTTTATTGAGAAGAATATGACAGGGATACATTATCAGCTGACAGAATGATGAGGTGGACGATAGGGTAGCACCTGGCTCTGAGGTCAGCCTCAGGGTGAAGGAGGCCATATGTCTGACTCCATGGTGAGGGTGGAGAACTTTGTCACTCCTCTCTGGGGTGAAGAGACGAGAGCTAATCAGGCTAAAGCAGCAGCCTCCCTCTGCCAGGCCTGATCAGTTCCTTCAGTTTCCTTCCTTCTTGCAGCCCTTTTTTTATATAAATGCCATTTGAAAAGGGAAGGTGGAGAAGCAGCCCTGAAAACCTCAGCTTTGCTAGTCATGTTTAAAATGAAGCTACAAATATAACATAGATGGGAAAGAATGGACATCCACCTAGTGCTGTGGGAGGAAGGAATAGATACACCAAAAAGAGATGTCTGGAGGGATAAGGGGAGAAGAAGGGAAGGAGGGGGGTGTGACTAGGTTAGCAACTATCAAATGGAAAGATTTATCTGTTTGCTGAGAAGGGAGGAAGGAGGCAAGGTGAATGCAGAGCTTGCTAAATATAAATGTCAGCTGCAAGCTTGAACTATAGAGTAGCGAAAACAGTCCTTAATAAGAAAGAGAAAATAGTCACCAAACACCGCTTTATTTCCATAAGGTTTTTTTTTTGTTGTTTTTTTTTTTTATTCTCTTAAATTCTCTATTTGGAGTAGAGGAGGAGAAAAGGGTAAATGCTAAAAGTCAGGGCTTTCTTCCCTCACCCAAGAAAGAGCCAGGTGTTAAACAGGTAGGAGCATACCACTGACAAGAATCCTCTGGAGAGTTTATCAAAAGTTCATATTTGTGGGCCCATCTACAACGATTCTATTCAACAGGCCTGAAGTGGGATCCAGGACTGTGCATTTTCAGCTAACTTTTTATGTGATGTTGATGTGAGTGGTCCAAAGATTGCACTTTGAGAAACACCATTCTACCTGGTCAGTGCTCATTCCAGCTTTAATCTAGCACTCAGGGGCATCTGAGGGGACAAATAAATAGATGTTTACTTGGAGGATCCAAATAAGAAACTGGGATAATAACAGTATTATCAGTATAGACACATCTTCTTTTCTCTTGAGGGTTTCTTCTAACCTAGGAATTTACAGAGAACAGTAAAGGAGTCAGAAAAAAATGCTACACATCATGAAATTTTAAAAATGCTGCACATTGTGATATAGTTTGCTGGATGTTGACTTCCTAAATGTCAGTTACAGATACTATATGAGGTACAACTACAATATGGCTCATGTGCTCTCTACCCATATCCCATTTATAAAGAATTCTTGAATTCTTAGAGAGAGGTGATCGGGGCAGTGTTCACTCAAGATTCTTGTATGAAATGTCTTTTAATCTTATGATCTTTCTTTACTTCAGATCCTGTCTCTGACCCTGTTCTTGAAGATTTAGGCAGCATATTATAGGGCATATAGATTAAGGAGCCAGACAGACACAATATTGAATCCTGCCTTCACAGTACAATAATTGTGCAGTTTGGGGAAAGCTACTTAACATCTTTGAGCCTCAGTTTCTTCTTAAGATGGTAACATTTTTGGAGGAACGATATAAGGATAATAATTATTAATAAAAATTAAGTACTTGGCCCAGGCTGTAAGCACTCAATAAATGGTAGTTATTATTCTGCCACTAATAGTAGAGCTGATAGACTTTCAGCAGGACACTTACAATCTATCTGGGTACAATTTCTCCAAATTGAGTCCTTGATGTACATACTATCTGCCTCAATTATGCAAGTGAAGTAATCTTTCCTATTGTACTGGCTATTTCTATTTCTGTTCCTCATGTCTATTGCACAAATCCAAGCAATATGGAAACTTCAAGAGGTGACTCACACCCCAAACCGACTCCACCCCAACCAATGGATGTCTATTTCATACTGTGGTGAGAGGGTTTAATCAGAAGGGAATATGGTATGAGCCAACTGCTTCCTGGAAGATGTATTCTTATGACTCTCAAGCCTTTCTTTCTCTGATTGGCTCTGTCTACAGATCTCTGTCCTGCATAGGACCTGACTGCTTTAGGTTCTGAATTTACCCCAAATGAAGATTATCTATCTCAATGCTTTAGTAAGTATCCAGGGATTACACCATGGTATGTTCCCATAGCCAGATGTCTTTATTTTAACAAAACTGGGCTGAGCATCTATTAGGTCTAAAGAGATTATGATCCAATGATAGAGACAGACAGGAAGTGTGCTGACATAAAGGAGAAAACCAAGTTTGAGGACTGGGAGAGACAGATTGAGTGTGGGCTGAGAAAGGAAGAAGTGGACCAAAAGCCAGCTCTCACCTGGATCATTGCAAAAACTACCCAACTGGCCTTCCAGCTTTGTCCTTATTCTCTACAGTCCATTTTCCACTCCTCAGCAAGACTTACCCTTTAAAAATGTAAATTAGATTATGTCACTCTGGCTAAAAGCACTCTGAGAGCTTCCCATCTTGTTCAAAGAAATACCACAAATTCTTTTTTTTACATTGTCCCATAAATTTATTTTTATTTTTAATTTTTTTATAGGGGTACACACGTATTTTCATCTCTCAAGCTCATGGCCAACTCTCTAGACTCAGAAATAGTAGAACATTGGTTCATCACCCAATTCTAAGGTCTCCTCTCTAAATCTAGCTCTAGATTAGCTTTGCCCCAGGATGACTGAAAAAGAGATATCCATTTCTTTCAGGGAAAACCCTTCTTTTAACTCTAGGGATAGAGTCCAACTCCATATTCCCTAAAAGAAAAAAATCTTAATAATACAACAACATATTTCTTGTCTAGGTCATTTAGTATTAGATAAAATCATAGTTGAGGCCCTAATAATATAGTCCGGGTTTTATGTGCCAAGCACAATTCATTTTTTTTTCCACAGTGTTTCCTCAGGGGAGTAGGGGCAGTGATGGGTTTTCAGGCCACATATCACTTTAGTACTACTGTTTTTCCGAGCAACTGCTAAAGGATCAATACATGCAATTCCATGGGAACATATAATAATGTATAGGCATAGGGAAGTCTAAACTTAGATTTAGAAAACAATTGAAAACCATTTCTCTAAGGGAAATGATCTGCGATAGTGAGTTCTGCTAAAAGGTGCCCACAATTTACATTACTCTACGGAACTTTTAGTGTCTCAGTCTGAAGAATCTCCATTCAGGTCTTCCCTGGTTACACAAAATGTTCATATTTGCATAAACCAAAAGGCAGAACAAAGGATAGTCTACCTCAAAGTTAATTCCCATTTCTATCCTAGCAGGTGGAAACTACTGGTAACTTTTTGAATAAGAGGTTTTAATTTTTTACTTTGAAGTAATACTAAAGCTTAGTCTATACCCTATTACGGGTATACTATCACATCTTAGCCTCAGACTACTTTCCTCATTTCCCAAAAGTACCTGGAATTACCACATCCCTGAACAAAAAAGGTAAACTATTTTTATCCCAAAATAATGGGAAATAGAAGGATAAAATGGAGAGGATTGTTTTTGTCATCACTGTTGTTTTTCTGTTTGATTTATTTTTCTGTTAAAATAATAATGATAGGATAAATTTAATTTCTGTTTTTTGGTTTGCAATCACCCAGGAAAACTCTTTCTTCCTTGATTTGGTAACTAAAAGTAACATTGCCTTAGCAGCTTGATAAGGAAAGCTTGATTCAGGGTTGACCTCCTCATAACCCAGAGTTGTAAGAGGTAATCAATAACAAACCAAAATATAAGTATCTATGAGGGCACAGTGTTGAGAATAGGATCTTAGGGCCCTACAGTCATTCTCAGAGTCCCTATCTATCTTTGTACATTTAAGCCCTTCAAATTTCGGATGGGCATTGTAAGGCTCATGCTAAATCATTCCATTTCACGTTAAACAATGCTCCAGTATCTCCCACCTTGGAGGCAGGTAAAACCTTCTCTTGAATCCAGATACCCTTCTGAATACTAAACCATTTTTTCTCTCTCTTCTATAGCAAAACATCTTGAAAGAATTGCTTTTGCTTACTGTCTCTCTTTATTGTTACCTATTTAGTCTTCAACTCAGTCTAGCCTACTTTCCAGTCCATCACTTTTTTGGAACCCCTCATGCTAAGGTCACCACTGTTATCAAATCCAAGGGTTGCGTCTCTGTGTACCTCTCAGTTGACCTCCCAGCAACATTCAATATAGTTTACTGTTCCCTTTTCTGATTGTTTGATGCCACACTCTCTGGTTTTCCCCAACTTTATGGGTTTTTTTTAAATATCAGATTCTTATTTGTTGGCATCTCCTCCTCTATTTGGCCTCCTCTAAATGAGGGAATTCTTTGGTCCTCTGCACTCCTCTATCTACATTCTCCCCAGAAGATCTTATCCAGTCCAATAATTACATAGCATTGTAGCCTGAAACTTACATCTCCAGCTCTGACCCTTTACCTATATGGCAACCTAATGTATTCAACTTCCTACTTAAACATAGTGTATCAAAATGAAACTCTTGATTCCCCCAAAATATCATATTTCCATGTCTTTCTTCAGGGTGATACCCCCATTTGCACAATCTTCAAGCCCCAAACCTAGTTGTGATCGTAGATTCTTCCCCTTTTTATCATTGCCCATATCTGAGCTCTCCAACTCCACTGCCCAATTCTAACCCAAGCTACCAGCACCTCTCAACTGTATTGCTGCAATAGACTCTTACTAGGTCACTTTGCTATTATCTTTGCCTCCCCATAATCTACTCTCTACACAGCATCAGAGTGATTATGTTCAAATCAGTTAACTACCTCCCTTGTTTTGCACTTGCTTCCAAGCTCTTCCTCATGGTCTTGAGGGCCCTGTGTGATCTTGTTCTTCCTATATCCCTCTCCTTCCCTTGCTTTAGCCATATTGGTCTTTTAAAAACATTTTTTTTTCAAAACTTCAAGCTCATTCATCCCTTAAGTTTTTCAACTTTTGTTTCTTCTATCTAGAACAACCTCCCTCAGTCTCTTCACATGGTCGACTCCTCATCATCATTTAGATCTTTTGGAGAAAGTGACAACTGAACCAAGCCACCTGGCCACCCTAGCTAAGGTGGACCTTAAGCATGCCGGATATCTTCTGTCATATCTGTTTTATTTTCTGTGCGGCACATATGATGACCTGAAATCTTGTTAATTTATGATCTATCTGCTCTCACCCCCACTAGATTTTAAGCTCTGTGAAGGTAGTAACCAGTATTAAGTGCCTGGCAGATAATAAAAGCTTAAAAATACTAAGTTATACATTTCAGGATGATTATAGCATGTATTATAGCTAAAGCCGTAGACTGTTGGGAATGAATGAGTCTTCTGGAATTTCTTTTATTTTACCCATAGTAGTGAGTCCTGGTTAAGCCCTACCTGATGCACAAATATATCTGAATTACTATAATAAGTTGGTGTGTGTGAAGCTTCTTGGTATCTGTTTTGTTGATTTGCACTGATGGAAGAGATCTTTAAGAAGAAAGTTTGTGAGAAAATCCAAAAGCTTCAGGAGCAAATGCAGAGTGGGAAGTAATCATGTAAAAGAAGGAAGACTCTAACTGTTCCTCAGCCAAATCCCAAGCACTAGGGACCAAGTCTGTACAGAAGGAAGTTATCAGAAGAAGCAAACATAGCTGTTATTTTTTTCCAGAAATTTGATAAAGCAGAAAGACACAAGCAATGCCCAGGTAGAAAAGTGAAGCATTGTCTTGGTAAAGAGACATCTCAAAATCTCTGTACACATACGGCTCCAGTACAGTGTGGAATATGGGTAATGATGATCCCTGTGGGAATCAAGGGTTTACAGCTTTGAGGAGCCTTGTAAACAGTCCTCTGAGCAGAAAGTCAGAGTTCTCACATCTTGATACTGCTGCTTCCTTAGGATTAGATCTTCTCTCAGGCCACCATACTCACAAATGGTCACAGCAGAACTAGACACTACATCCCCTCTCATTCACATCCAGTGGAAAGAAAGTACGAGTTTCTTGCTCAGAATCCTATGAAAAATTCTCACTCTATCTCATCAGTTTTGACTTAGCCGTAGGCCCATTCTTGATTCAATCACCATGGTCGGAGGGGAGGTGCTCTGATAATGAACTAAGTCCTGGGTGCTCCAGACCTAGATGTCAGAGGTAGGTACCCCCTAAACTAAGATTGGGAACAGTAAGGTGACTAATGTTTAGAAAGTTGGAGTGATTTTTTTTATTCATTCATCAACACTCATTGAGTACCTACTATGTTCCTGGTGCTATTCTAGGTACTGGAAAAACCATAGTGAACAAAGCACATAAAGTCCCTTAAATTGTAGCAAAACACTCAAGATTTCAAAGCCACGTAATTACTTTATGGCTCTCTCCTGGGTAACATATGTGTTTTCTGGAAATAGGGGATGAGCTCCAGTTGACCCCTTTCCACACTACAAAAGAGAGGAACCGTTCAGCAGAGCTGCCAGTTCTCCTCATTTGTAAATCTTGCATGATGTGACTCTCCTGCTGCAAAGAGCTACAGTCACCCAGAGCAATCATAACCTTTCTCCTGAACTCAGAGGATGTCAGCTGCTGAAACTGTTTGTCTTCACCCAACATCCAAGCATATGCATGGAAGAAAAGAAGACTTTGAGGGCAGAAGCGTGGATGACGGGGTCATGGCTTCCCCTAGACACGGGAGAAACATAGCCCGTGCCCTCCTGACAGAGATGCATTCACTGCATTTTAATGTAGTGCTTCTCTCTGCAGATATTTCCTTTTCAGGCTACAGTGGGAAAGTGAGAGAGCAGAAGAAAGAATTCTGATGGGGGTTGGGGTCAGTTAAAAGTAAGGGAAAGAAAGCTAATGAACATTTCCCTTCCAAGGGAATATGAAAACACCCACATTAAAGATAAGTAGCTTGCTTGGGAAAACTCAAAGTCAAAATGAAGTGTGAATTATTGATTTTTAGTAAGGCAGGAGCAAATATCCACCTTTACCCCTGCCTCATGCTTCTTTAGTTTTCACTTTAATTCAATAGTCTCTCTTGTATCCATAAGTCTGTACTTCAAATACCACCCAATACTTTTCATTTTATCTTCCTTTCTCATTCTCATTCTCTCCCTTCTTATTTTCTCTCTGTCTCTTTCATCCTTTCTCCCCTTCTCATTCTCTTTCTCTCATCCTCTTGCTCCTCCTCTTTTCCTTCTTTTTTGTTTTAGGTTGTAACCTAGCAACAGCAATTTCAATTAAAAGAGGATGGGAAGGGCCACCAGTGTTGCCAAGGTTACCAGTATTTCCTGCTGCCACTGGAGGAAGTAACCTGTGAGTTGATCACAATGGAATCATATGCTATGTAACAGACACTTCCCTTGGCTACTCTGCCTTTCTCCTCAACATTCAGACATAATGAGTCTTTCAAATCAAAAAGTTTTATTGAACTGTCCTACAGTGTCATAGATGTTATCATTAAGTGAAAACTACTCTATAGCCCAGATGTTTATAGAAAAATGTAGGGAAAATTATAAAATGACAATAAAGACAACAATTAGATTTTGACATCATTTCAATAGGCAGCAATTCTATTTGTTTTGATATACTGTCAGATTTCCAGTTACAATAGATAACAGTAATGTAGTTGGCCAACAGAACCCATACTGTCATAATGACTCGGTATCAGTGCATTTGCTTTTTAACAACCACAGTAATTTGTACTTATATGCCATCACTTAGGTGCTATATCTAATTTAAAAGATAGCCTCAATATCAAGCTACATGTGATTCCCAACACAGACTAGACTGCATTTCACCTCTGTGCTTCAGCTCAACTCATGCAGCTCCAAAGTGTGGCATGTACTCTGGTCTTCCAAATGTCATTAACCAATCCCTCCAGTTTAAGCAAGTGTCATCTCTCCAGGAAGCCTGTGAGCTCCTGGAGAATGGGGATTCTTCATTTTTTAATTGTTATAATCTCAGTTCCAGCCTGACACAGAATACAAAACTTGATGAATGAATGGCCTTTCAAAGAGTGAAAATAGCTACTACTATGCTAAATCACCTTGAAAAGCCCTCAATTATTATTGGGGATATCTTTGAAAAGTGAATCATCAGGAAAATGCAATCAAAACCACAATGAGATATCACTTAACTCCAGTGAGAATGGCTTTTATCAAAAAGTCCCCCAAAAATAAATGTTGGCGTGGATGTGGAGAGATAGGAACACTCATACACTGCTGGTGGGACTGCAAACTAGTGCAACCTCTGTGGAAAGTAATATGGAGATACCTCAAAGAACTAAAAGTAGAACTACCATTCGATCCAGCAATGCCATTACTGGGCATCTACCCAAAGGAAAAAAAAGACATTTTATAAAAAAGACATCTGCACTAGAATGTTTATAGCAGCACAATTCACAATTGCAAAGATGTGGAAACAACCCAAATGCCCATCAATACGTGAGTGGATTAATAAAATGTGGTATATGTATACCATGGAGTTCTACTCAGCCACAAAAAACAATGGTGATCTAGCACCTCTTGTATTATTCTGGATAGAGCTGGAGCTCATCCTACTAAGTGAAGTATCACAAGAATGGAAAAATAAGCATGACATGTACTCACCATCAAATTGGTATTAACTGATCAACACTTATGTGCACATATAGTAGTAACATTCATCAGGTGTCAGGCAGGTGGGAGGAGGAGGAGGGGACGGGCATATTCACACCTAATGGGTACGGTGCACAACATCTGCAGGATGGACATGCTTGAAGCTCTGACTCAGGTGGGGCAAAGGCAATATATGTAACCTATACATTTGTACCCCCATAATATGCTGAAATAAAAAAAGTGAACCAATAATTTTAACAACTGTCATTCACTTGTGCCAACTCTGAAGGGAAAAATAAGGCTTAGAAAAATAAGAAATATCTCTAGGTCACACGGTTAATAAGAGGTGAATTTGGGATTTGAATCCTCTCAGTCTGTCTTTTTTCCAAGGACTGTTTTCTCTGTAAGGGAAGCAGTTGTGTCATAATGGAAAGTAGACTAGCACTTCCAACCTCATGTGGGCAAAGTCCTCACTCAACTTCAATTCCTGGATTCCTGCTCAACATAAAAAAATGTTTCGTTGGTTTCACATATCCATGTTTATGTCAGATTCACAAAAATTCAGCTGTATAACTATACTTTATATGTGTATTCCTATTTCCATTTTTTTAAAAAATAGAAGACATTTTGTTTCGGGACACCACATCTGAAAAGATGATAGAATTAGAGACAGCCAAGTATTTGCACAGGACAAATAAATCTTTTATATATTGTATACAATAAAATACTCATGGAACATTACTTCCCTGCAAGAGCTATGACTATAGCCTGCCTGTCTGTGAATGTGCCTTGCTGATTCTCTTTAGGACTCAGCAAGACCCTAATCACATGCTGATCACACACACAGAGCCAGATTCAGACAATTAAAGTCATGATTTGCTTTTGCTACCACCAGAACTTGGTAACTCAATGGTAGCAGTAGTTAATGTGGCATTTTATAAGCAACAGTGAATTACCCACAGTTAGTGACTAATAATAAATTAGTATGGTTATACTCATTACAAAAAAAAATGGCTACAAATGGAAAAACATGTCACAGCATGAAAAAGAGAAAGTTTGAATCAGGTTACACAAAATTATGGAATAGGCAACTCAGGAAGGCAGATCTACCTCCTTTTGACTTTTGCCCAGCTCTGAAACTTGGTTCCAGTGTCTTTTTAACCATGCATGATGTGGCCTCTACCACAGCATTATCACTCTTCTCTGTACCCTCCCAACCCAATTCAAGGGACCAATTTGTCTCAGTTTTGCCCCAGACTTTCCTAGTTTTGGTACTAAAAGTACCACATCCCAGGGTTCCAGCTATGGTAACTGTGGTAGGCATAACAATAGCTCTCCAAAGATGTCCACATTCTAAGCCCTGGAACCTGTAAATATGTTACTTTAAATAGCAAAAGAGACAGTGCAAATTCCATTAAGTTAAAAATCTTGAGATGGAGAGATTATCCTGGATTATCCAGATGGGCCCCATCTAATCATATGAGTCCTCAAAATTGGAGAACTTTTTCTAGCTATGATCAAAGAGAGATGCAACAGCAGAAGAATGGTCACGGAAATGGAAGAAGATGTTCTCCAGAAAGTGGAAAGTCAAGGAAATGGATTCTCCCCTAGAGTCTCCAGAAAGAAATGCAGCCAGCCCTGTCCTTGGACTCTTGACCTGTAGAATGATAAGATCATGTGTTGTTTTAAGCTGCCAGGTTTGTAATAATTAGCACTAGGCTCTGGAATTCCACATTGGCATCTAGGTACCCTTCAGCTTGAACTACTTGGCTACACGGAAGATGTTCTAAAGCAGTTGTTCTGAAACATTTGAGTGCATCAGAATTTCCTGGCAGGCTTGTTAAAATAGAGATTGCTGGGCCTATCCCCAGAGTTACATATGTAGAAAGTCAGGAATGGAGCATAAGAATTTGCATGTCTAACATGTCCTCAGGAGATGCTGATGTCCTAGTCTGGGATCATACTTTTAAACCACTATCCTAGGAGACAAAAACGTCTGGGACAACCTTGAATAAAATTTCACCTATATTCCAGGTGTAGATAAAAATTAAATGGGTCTGTGGCCAAGTACCAATTATTAGAACTTGTCCAAACTATAGTAAAGAACACACTCCTAAATCTCCCCCAGATCTGCTAGAGCACTTGGGAGAAAACACTATGATATACTGGTGAGAGTTCTGATCCCATTCCTGCCTTTTATAAGCTGTGAGCCTTGCGTAAGTTATTGCTATGTCAAGTCTCAGAGTTGGAGCTAATCCATGTAAAGTACCTAGGGTGATGTCTGGCATATGACATATGCTCAATAAATGATAGCCGTGCAAGACTCCAGGCCTTTCCAAAATATCACTCACACATCTCATACAACCTAATGAGAATGTGAAAGGGGAAAGGCGGTCTTTGATTTTCAACCTTGCTGTGAGGTCTTAGTTATACCATTCAAGCTCAGCAGTATTCCCAGCATATGACAATAGTGTAAATTTCCTGAATTCTCTTGATTTTTAAAAAATTTGTAAACAATGTTTGAAGCACCCTTTATGTACAAATCTCCAAGTTAAATGCTATAGTCCCTCTGAAATCTAGGGTTCATTCATTTAATATTTTATTTTACAAATATGTATTAAGGTCCTGCATGGCATGCCAGACACTATTGTGTGTGCTCACCTTGTAGCAGGCAAGAAAACAGAAAAGATCTCTGTTTCTACAAAATTTCTGTTTTAAATGAGTGAAACAGAAAAGAAGATAAGAAGAGAGGAGAAAAGAGGAGAATGAAAATTTCAGTAGTGATACATATTATGACAAAATAAAACTGATATATGTTCAGGGAAGTCCTTTATAAGGAGGTGACATTTGAGTTGAGACCTGAGTAACCAAGGAGAAACCATTGCAAACAGAAGAACAGCTTAGGATAAGCTAAGAAGCAATGAGCCCAGTACATGCAAGGAGTAGCCAAAGGAAGGACAGTGTGGCTGGATCATAGAAAGCAATAAGGAGAGCACAAGATGGGAGAATTCTGTGTTTCCATGATGTTGTAAATCTTGGGTTGCCTTGGATTAGCTTCTGGCCCAGCAGAAAGCCTTCTAAAGCAGGGAAAAACCCTCTGATTTTAAGGTATATTTTTCCTGCATGGTTAGTTTCTCATGTCTGTTTTTCTGGTCCAATCTGGTTTCTGCTTGTAGTAGACATTTGTTGCTATTGTCAGTCTAACACCCTTTTTCCCTTTTTTTCTAGAAGAGGAAACAGTTCACTCCCAACTCTCACTGTTTGATTCACTGTGGTGAGGTTCCAATTAGAGCGTTCCTGTAGCTACAGGGAGGATTGGCAAAAACAATCAGAAACTCTTCCTGGGATTTTCCTAACTGAAATTTATGGGGAACATCTTTTTTCCTTTATAAGTCTTTGTGCTTTAATGATAAAATTCTAAGGCAGATTTTGGCCATGAGTTCAGCCCCATGGGGAGAGATGGCCTCAAATAGTGGGGAAAAAAGTGAAAAATAAAAGAAGAACCAGAGATAAAAGATGTGGAGATGGAGACAGATAGACCTGAGGCCTTCATTTCCCTAGGTCAAGTCTGCTGCAACAGCTCGACTCCCACAAATCCCAGGGTTTGGGGCCCCTGACCCAAAATATTACCCTACGGTTTCAGATAGCAAGAGTCCTGACTGTGACACAATCCATGGCTTCATCTTAAAACTGGGAGCTTCCCAATTCCTGTTTTCCTTCCTGGTCCTTGCCCACAATCTCCCCAAACATACAGCCTCTGTCTACATACAGCTTCCTTTGGTTCCTCCAATCTTCAGAAGGGGGATGGCATAGCCCTTAAGGACCTGAGCTTAGAGAAACAGATTTGTGGCTGAATTCCAGATCACTTCAGACTAACCTGGCCTAACCCATGTTACTTAAACAGTCTGAGTCCCAGTTTCTTCACCTGTAAGGAAATGGAACCCTCCTAAAATGGGAGCGGGGTTAAGTGAGATTACGAAAGGAAGCCACTCAGCATCATGCCTGGAACATAGTCTTTCTAACTCAGCATTCCATCACCGAGGACCCTCTCACTTCCTTTTGGGATTTGTCTTCTGCAGATGACCAAATGGAATAAAACTGCTTCATTTACACTCCCCCCCTTCCACCAACTGCTGCCCCACTAACTACCTTATTAGTCCATCATATATATATTTTAAAATTGGGCTATTTCACCATGAAGATATAAATAAAACTGACGTTATGTGACCACCTCCCCACCCCCCAGTGCTGGTGCTGTGCACTTCAGATCACTGATGCCAATTGTGTCAACATATTGTGTCACTGCTATGACATGAGAAAGTGTGAGATTGGCTGTACACAGTTTTACAAGCTGATAGGTTTTTGGAACTCAACTATGAGGCTGTTCTACTATTGCGAGTGTTGACAAGATAATATATGCAAAGCATTTGGTTTCCTTGGAAGATAGGTATGAGCAAAATATAAAGTAGGATTAATTATTGATTATCTGTGGGAATGAGAAATGGGGAAGCAAAGATGCATACTTCTCTTTTGGCACATTTCACATTCTGCTTTGTACTGCAATTACTGCAATTGTATTGCAACTGTACTATAAGCTCTTCAAGGACTTTGCCTTATGAATTGTTGTGTCCCCTATAATTCTTGGCAAAAAGGAGAGTTTCAACAAATGTTGGTTAAATGAATGTTGAATGAATAATTGGAATACACGGTTAATAGCAAAACAATATTTATTCATGTGAGTAGAATAAAGAATAAGCAAGAAAGAAGGCAGGGGGATTTTGTGAAATGAGAACAGGCTTTGGGTTCAAATATAAGCGCCTTTATTGATCAGTTTTATAAACTTAGATCAATACTTAATGAATAATTGGAATACACGGTTAATAGCAAAACAATATTTATTCATGTGAGTAGAATAAAGAATAAGCAAGAAAGAAGACAAAGGGGCAATATCTTTAATGTACTGGAAAAACTGTCAAAGTAGAACTACCTATCTGGCAAAAATGTCTTTCAAAAATGACAGTGAGGCCAGGCGTGGTGGTTCACGCCTGTAATTCTAGCACTCTGGGAGCCTGAAGTGGGAGGATCGCTTGAGGTCAGGGGTTCCAGACTAGCCTCAGCAAGAGTGTGACTCCCATCTCTACTAAAAATAGAAAGAGATTAGTCAGACACCTAAAAATAGAAAAAATTAGCTGGGTGTGGTGGCACACGCCTACAGTCCCAGCTATTGGGAAGCTGAGGCAGGAGGATTGCTTGAGCCCAGGAGTTGGAGGTTGCTGTGAGCTAGGCTGATGCCACGGCACTCTGGCCCGGGCAACAGAGCCAGACTGTCTAAAAAAAAAAGAAAAAGAAAAAAAGGAAAAAATGAAGGTAAAGTAAAGATGTTTTCAAACATACAAAAGCTGAAAGAAGTCATTACCAAGAGATCCAAATACAAGAAATGTTAAAGAATGTCCTTTAGGCTTCTTTTAGGAGAATGAAACCAGATAGAAATCTGATTCTAACAAAAAGGAATGAAGAGCACTGGAAATGGTGATTACATGAGTAAATATATGCTTTTTTCCTTATTATTTAAGGCTCTTTTAAAAGGTATTTGACAATTTAAACAAAAATAAAAATAATAGCAATGTGTTATTATGGTTATATATATAGAAGTAAAATATGTGTTGTATATTACGTCAATTATATGGTAACAAAGCTGTTTAAAAAATGAAATAATTAAAAAGTGAGATGCCTATAAAAATAAATTAAAAAAATCAGCTGGACATGATGATGTGAGCCTGTAGTTCTAGCTACTTGTGAGGCTGAGGCAGGAGGATTGTTTGAGCCCAGGAGTTTGATACCAGCTTTGGGCAACACAGTGAGACGCCATTTCTACAAAAAATAGAAAAATTAGCCAGGCATGTTGGTGCGCACTTGTAGTTCCAGCTGGTTGTGAGGCTGAGGGAGAAGGATTGCTTTAGCCCAGGAGTTTGAGGTTGCAGTGAGTGATGATGATGCCACTGCACTCTAGACCAGGCAACAGTGAGATCGTGTCTCAAAATAAAAATAAAAATGTGGCAATGAGATAGCATAATGGCTAGCAGGGGTGAAATGCAAGTATCCTATTATAAGGTTCTTATACTGTCTGTGAAGTCATATAGTATTATTTGAATTCAAACTGCTGTGCAATATAAACTCTAATGCAACCACTAAAATAAGAAAAAAAGATAGAGATTAAGCCAACTAAGAAGATAAAAATACTGGATTAACTCAAAAGAGGGCAGGAAATAGAAAAAGAAGAATGAAGAACAGATGGGACAAATTGAAAACAAATACCAAGACAATAAAACTCAAACTTAACCACACTAATAATCACATTAAATAGGAATGGTACAAACATTCCAATTAAAAAGTCCACATTATCAAGATGGACAAAAAAATAAGACCCACCTATATGTTGCCTACAAGAAGTGCAGTATAAAAATAAAGATATAAATAGGCTAGAAGTGAAAGGGAGGAAAAACATATACCATGACATCAATAATCAAAAGTAAGTTAGGGCCGGGCGTGGTGGCTCACGCCTGTAATCCTAGCACTCTGGGAGGCC
>NW_012147875.1:656052-680620 GCF_000956105.1 Propithecus coquereli | reverse complement strand
ATTTAATAATAGGAACCCACTTAATACTGTTGTTCAAGAATTAAACATAACAATTCCTAGAACTTCTAAAAAGAAATAAAATTAGTAGAATCGTAATGCTTCAAGTTATACTCTGGTGGTTCTGTTTGCTTCAGTGGACCAGGTTACCTCTCTCAATTGCCTCGATCAGATGCAACCTTAAAATAGCCTGTTTCCCTGAATTATAAGTGAAGAATGTTGCTTCTTACAGCTTTTTTCCCCCCTTTTTTAAAAAAATATAATTAAATCAACATTGCAGGCCAAGTAAGAAAAAAAGATTTCACACTCACTGTACTACAACTGGGCATATCTCCTACTTTGGTCAGGCATCCCAGATGGCTGCTGCATTCCCTTGGCTGTTCCTTTGCTTGAGGTTTTTCTGAAATTGAGTTTTTTGCTTGTTTGTTTGTTTGGGCTTTTTTTTTTCTTTCTAGAAGGCATCAAAGACCCTTGATGCAGCATTGGCAAGTGTTCTTTAAAATGATCTTTATGAGCCCAAATGGCCAAAGCAATCTTAAGCAAACAGAACAAATCTGGAGGTATCACATTATCTGACCTCGAATTATATCACAAGGCTATAATAATCAAAAAAGTATGGTACTGGTATGAAGGTAGAGACAGAGACCAATGGATCAGAATAGAGGAACTAAGAATAAAACCATGTAGCTACAACGAACTGATTTTGGACAAAGCAGGAAAAAAAGAAAACATACACTGGGGAAAGGACACCCTATTCAATAAATGGTGCTGGGAAAACTGGATCCCTATCTCTCCTTATACAAAAATTAACTCAAGATGAATTAAGGACCTATATGTAAGACCTAATACCATAAAAATTCTAGAAGAAACCTAGGAAAAACTCTTCTGGACATCATCCTAGGCAAAGATTTTATGACTAAAACCCCAAAGCAAATAAAGCAACAACAAAAATAAATAAATGAGACTTAATTAAATTAAAGTTTCTGCACAGCAAAGGAAATTATCAAGAGAATATGTAGACAGCCTAAAGAATGGGAGAAAATATTCCCAAACTGCACATTTGACAAAGGGTTAATATCCAGAATCTACAAAGGACTCAAACAAATCAGCAAGAAAAGAAAAAAAAAAACCAAATAGCCCCCTTAAAAAGGGCAAAAGACATGAACAGAGTTTTTTCAAAAGAAGATAGACAAATGGCCAACAGACATATGAAAAAATGCTCAACATCACTAATTATCAGGGAAATGCAAGTTATAAACCACAATGAGATATCACCTTATACCTGTCAGAATGGCTGTTATTAAAACATCAAAAAACAATAAATACTGGCATAGATGCAGAGAGAAAGGAAGGCTTACACACTGTTGGTGGGACTGAAAATTAGCACAAACCCTATGGAAAACAGTATGGAAATTGCTCAAAGAAATAAATGTACAATTGGCATTCAGCCCAGTAATCCCACTACTGAGTATCTACCTAAAGGAAAAGAAGTCATTTTATCAAAAAGACATCTGTACTCAAACGTTCATTGCAGCGAACTTCACAATCGCAAAGATGTGGTATCAACCTAAGTGCCCATCAGTTCATGGGTGGATTAAGAAAATGTGGTGTATATATACACCATAGAATACTACTTAGCCATAAAAAGGAATGAAATAATGTCTTTTGTAACAACTTGGAAGGAATTGGAAATCATCATCCTAAGTGAAGTATCTCAGGAATGGAAAAAGCACCACATGTACTCTTTAATAATTGGGAGCTAATCGATGGGCACACATGGGCACACAGGAAATCAAGAAGTGGGTAGAGGGAGGAAGGAGGGGTAAAAATCTACCTCTCGGATACAATGAACACTATTTGGGTAATGGGCACACTAAAAGCCTCGACTTAAGCATTATAAATGTAATTCGCATAACGAAAACATTTGTACCCCCTTAATATTTTGAAATAATAAAAAAAAAATTGGCAAAAGATATGAACAGAGTTTTTTCAAAAGGTATACAAATGAGCAGCAGACAAAAAAATGCTCAACATCACTAATCATCAGGGAGATGCAAATTAAAACCACAATGAAATACCATCTTACCCCTATCAAAATGACCATTATTAAAAAACCAAAAAACAATAGATGTTGGCATGGATGCAGTGAAAAAGGAATGCTTATACACTGTTGGTAGGACTGGAAATTAATACAACCTCTGTGGAAAACAATAAAGAGATTCCTCAAGTAACTAAAAGCAAATCTACGATTGGATTAAGCAATCCTACTACTGGGTATCTATCAAAAGGAAAAGAAGTCATTATGTCAAAATTACACCTGTACCCAAATATATATTGCAGCACAATTCACAATTGCAAAGATATGGAATCGACATAAGTGCCCATCAACTGATGAGTAAAGAAAATGTAACACACATGCACACACACACACCATGGAGTTCCACTTAGCTATAAAAATGAATGAAAAAATGTCATTTGCAGAAATCTGTATAAAACTGGAGACCATTATCCTAAGTGAAGTTTTTCAGGAATGGAAAAAAACACCACCACATGTTCTCACTAATAAATGGGAGCTGAATGATGGGTATACGTGATCATAAAGTAGTGTAAAGGACATTGGAAACTAAGAAGGCGGAGAGGGTGGGAGAGGTGGGTGAGAGATAAAATCTTCCTCGTCAGGTACAATGTACATTATTCTGGTGATGGGCACACTAAAAGCCCTGACTTCAGCATTATACAATTCATCCATATAACAAGAACACTTGTACCTCCTAATATTTTGAAATAAAAATTATTTTGAGAAGTAACAATAAAATAAAATCTTCTTTAAACTTATCACTTAGTTAAAAAATGCACGGGAAACCAATAAATCTGTTTGTGAGGCCAACTCAAGAAAAGAAACTGGAGTGAAGGCACAGATAATTCACCCATAAATTGTTCACTAGGCCCAGCAGACTCTAAACCATTCAGACATTTTTGCTTTGACTTATGGAGGTGGGCAAGTGTTGCCACCCCCACCCTCCATGATGAATGCTCCATATAATCATCAAGTCATCTAGTTCTTTACTAGAGGCCAATTTTAGAGAATTTTTGATGACCGCTCCCCCCCCCCCCCTCCCCCCCGCCAGATGGAAACTTCAGGGCTTATGTAGGTAGGTAGGTAAATGACATAGAGCTTCTAACAGCCTGGACTCAGGATATAGCTCATAAAACCAATCATATATCAATAGAAGATCAACCTTTCTGGCAAAATTTCTTTCCTCCACCTCATTATAGTAAAAAGAATTCACTTCCTTTGGCCTCAAATTAACATACAATAGCCTTCTTATATAATGTTAGTGCCCTAGGTTCCAGGTATGCTTTAGCGGAGGAAGAAACTTGACTGCTCTAGAAATAAAGCACATAACAGCAGACTTGATCTGGATGAAATAGGAAAGAAGACTTTGGATTCTGTCTCTACATCAATTCTTCAAAAGACAATCCCTTGTAAGCAAACAATTGGCCAACTGACTAGCTAAATGAATACATGTGTGGCCTGGTTTTCATTTGTCTTTATAACAACATTTTGTGAAATGTTCGATTTTTCTCTGACCTGGCTCCCTTCTGCTGCAGCTGGAGACAGCAGGGAACAGAATTATGTGGAGGCCTTCATGAGCTGCAGCAGTGATGACCATAGGTTTTTCCCATAGCCTGGTGACCTAAACTACCATAGTCCCTGGCACAATGATCATGGGTACAACTAGTCCAATCTTAGCAATAGATATGTGCTTCCAGTGCAGTCCGTGGGCACCACCCTCTTCCAGTTTTGTCACCTCCCCTTCCCAGACTCTCAAGGTTCTTCTTCTACTGTCCTCTAGCTACCCAACCACAGGTATCCACCTGGATTCAACCTTCCTGCCACACCAATCCATTTTCCTAGGCCACTTCTCCCAATATCTTTCTTTCTTTTTCCCATTTCTTAGAACCTCACTGTCTATGTTCCAAGGTAAAAGCTAGTTAAACTGATAAATGAATGGCATTACTCCTCCCAGTAGGTATATTCATATTTTAGTGAGTGGCTTATGGAAGAATATCCTCTGAATACTAAAATAATAAATATCTCCCACTTATTATGCATCTAATACACACTAGTTTCCAAGAAGCACTTTACATGCATTATTTCTATTCCCTGCCACAATCATACAAGGAATATATTATGTTTGCCATTATATAGGATGAGGAAACTGAAGCAATTTTTCTGAGGTCCTAGATCCAGTAATGGAAAAAACTAGAAAGTGATTCTGGACCTATCTGCTTCACTCTACTTGAGCATCCCTAATGCAGAACTTTAGGTCTTAAAAATAATAAACAACAATCACAGAGCACTTTCAATGCCATAACAGAAGAGGTACTTGTGGATAAATAGGGCTCTCAATGACCTTCACATCACTCCTGGTCATAGTTTCCCTTCTCCACCAATGCATATAGGAAGCTCTGCCCATTAGAAAAACTCTGATCATTTTACTGATAATCCATCCAAAGGTAAACTGATCTAAAGCAATCTCTCAATCTCAATTCCTTGTAGGACCTCTCCGCTTTCTCCAGCTCAGAAAATGGGATCTTGAATGACAGTTCATAATAGAAGAATCCACTGGGAGAGCGTAGAGAGGGAGAGTTCCACTGAAGCCAAGAACCAAGCCTACTGGACCTGAGTCAAAAGTCCAGCTCTTCATGACCATGGCAATGGCCAGGTAACCCCAAAAGCCCAGCTTGGTTTACTAAGAAAATCAGGATAAGACTGGTAATAATGTAGACTCTCCCTGAATAATCAAGAGAAAGGTATGGGCCAAGAATAGCAGGGCAGTGTATTCAGAAGTGGTTAGTCTTGTCTTCAAAGCTGGAAAAAAGTTGGAAGTTCTGTCTGTTTAGGTAACTGCTTGTCTCTTTTATTGTGAATGTAGATTCTCACATCCTGGTAAAGCAGAATTTATTGTACACAAGATAACAAACATGAGGGCTGACAATGTACTCCACTGACAGTGCACTCTTGTAAGAGTAAAGGAGAAAGAAAAGGATTGTGGCCCAAAGGCAAAGCTATAAAGAAGGACCCCAAAGACCTTGGATCGTTGTGGTCAAAGAAGGGACACATCCCCACCCCACCCTACCCTCATCTTCTCATCCTTCACACATACATACACACACACCCTCTCCCCATCCCACCCCAGTCAACTGGAATTCATTGAGCACCTTTTCAGTGTAAGGCCTTGTGCTTGGCAACTGTGAGAAATACAAAGATACATGAAACGTAGCTTTGGGTTTTAAGGAGGCTTAGTGATATTTCCTAGACCCGTTATAGAGCTGAAAGTAAAATCCTTTCAGTTGAACTACATTTAGATCACTTTGAATTCTTGCAAGTCTTTCAAAGACAAATCTTTTTTCTAGGATCTATGTACCTAAAAGTAACAATCACTAACATTCTGGGACCATGTACCTTACTGACCACCTCATATATATTGTTTACTTTGGCCCACACAGAGGTGACCTTCTGAGAGAGGCATCATCATCTCTGTTTTAGAGATGGGTAAATTGAGGCCTAGAAAGGTTAAATAAACAGTGGTAAGGTTGGCATATGTACTGAGGTCTCACCCCAAAGCTCATGCCAATATCTACTCCTCTCTACCACCTCCCACTTGCTTTCTACCAGTATATGGTGAAAGCTGGTATCTAGGATCATCTCTTAACACTGGCGCAAAGCAGACACCTTGTGCTTCCCCTAAAAATCACAGGGGATAGAAGGATAGGCATGAAATCTCTGTTTCTTCTTCATTCTCTTACAGTCAAGTATGGGAAATTTTGGTCTTTAATAAATCAAACGAGATGATAACCAAAAGTATTGCCAAGAATTACAAAGTGGATGGGGGTCTATTTTCTACAGGCAATAGTAAAATAGATGCCTGAGACAGGTAGGGTTGCCATCCGGAAGATAATATGGAATAGCTCATTTCTGGATAGCTGTCATAGCACAGTGGAAAAGATAGCAGAATACCCTTCATTGAGTCCCAAATCTGTTACTTTCTCATTGTGTGACCTTGGAAAAGTCACAATGTCTCAGAGTCTCAGTCTTGTCATCTGTGAAACGACCATCACGATGCCTACCTTAAGGCCTGTTGTAGAACTCAGCAGAATAACAAATGCGAATCAGTTAGAAAACCGCGAGTGCTCTTGCAAAATAGGCTATTTTAAGTAATTTCCAGTTCCATGGAGAGTTCCTTTAAGTAACAATTACACATCCCTCTTCTGTTCTGTATATCTCCCTGCCTCACATTGTGCAATTTTCTCAGAAAGCCACAGTTTTCAATGTTTAAGGATTCAATGTGATCCCTTTGTGATAAATCATTCAAACAAGTGGATAAAAAAAGTTTCATGAAAAAGAGACCAGGATGCTCAAGTTGAAGGCTCTGTGGCACCTGTGACAGAGAAAGCAGCACCTTCTCCCTGTGAGCTTTAGGAATCCTGAGCTGGGATGCCAGGGGAATCCTGCTGCTTCCTTCTGGTTTTCTTCTTTGCAGGTTGGCATTAAAGGACAGCAAACTCCTTCTCCATTTGCCTGAGGGAGAAGATGCCTAATTACCTGTTTCTGATTTCCCTCTGGAAGGCTGGCGCCAGGGCCTGAACTCGGCTCTCCCCCAAGTCTCCAGAGACACATGCTCCTGGAAAGCCTAGGCCGTTGCCCTTCCCCCACCAAACACACACACACACACACACACACACACACACACACACACACACACCCTTGATCACACAGACAGACAATGGCTGTCAGCACAAACCCCACTCACCACACCCAACACCACTACCCTGAGACCAGGGTAGAGACAGGAAACAGCACGTGTCTGGCAGTAGAGCTGCTGTGCACAGAATATCTCCCAGGGCTTTGACCAAGCATGTTTTAAATATTCCATTGACACATATATTCAACCACTGCATGGACAGTTTTCCCCTTGTGAGCAAGCACCAGATTTTGATTTTCATCTTTCTTCTCATTCATTATAGAGAGCTTGCCTTGTAGGAAAGAGTACCCCTCCCCCTACCCTGTGTTGTATTACTCCAAGAACGTTCCTGACTAAAGCTGTTTCCAGCCTCCATACCCTGCCCCCTTGCTTGGAGAAAGCTTAGAGAAACTACACAGTAAAAACTCAGAAAATATTTTATCCCCCTTAGGAAAAAGCAATTTGAATTGAGTTAGCAGGGAAATCACTTCACAAGCATCTGTTTCCACCCACCCCCTCCACTACCCTGAGCAACCAGAAAATGAAACCATATTCTACAGTAAAGACACTACAGAGGAGTAAATCAACACCCCAGGGACTGCGGCAGGGGCACTCTGTTGCATAAATATCCAGCCACAGCCCATTAAATGGAGCCGGTTTAACAGGATCATAGCGCTTTCCTCTGGGCTTCTAACCCCAAGGGCTTCCTTTACTCTGGGTGACAGTCTGCATCATCTTTCCCTCTGATATCTGCAGATTTAATATATATGGTTTCCATTTCGCTTTCACAAAATGGACAAGGTTGACCCTGCTTAATAAGAAGTTCCAAATCAGTGTCTGTCTGACATGTGCTGCTAACATCACATAAATCTATAGCTTGGTTGGTTCTGACTACATACTACATTACCTATCTGGCCTTCTTTTTTTCTTTTCTTCTTGTTCTTTTATTCCCTTCGTCTTCTCTTTGTCTCCCTCCTTCCTTCCTTTCTTAGAAAATTTGGAAGATAGGAAGAGGTGGAAGAAATGAGAAACTGTAACTACAGTACGATTATGACCTGTTTCTTTCAACTATTGGCTCCAATTAGCCTTTAAAGCAAGGACCAATCTCAAGTTCCCTTTGTGAAAAATTGTGAGTTTCTGTCACTGGGAGGGTGGGAAACTGGTCTGTGAGCCAGCAGCCTCAGCATCACCTGGGTATTTGCTTAAAATGAAGAATTTTAGGCCCCACCCTAAAACTACTGAACCAGAGTTTGCATTTTAACAAGATTTCCAGGTGATTTAAATGCAAGTTAAGGTGTGAGGAGCACTTGCCTATGGTATGGTGACACATCACATTTGCCTGCCAGAACCTTTCCCCTTCACCATGAATCTACACTAAGTCACAAGAACAACCTCTGTCACTGTATGTGGAAGCAAATACCAAGTTCACTGGGTCCATTCACAGTATATACACAGGATTATACACAGGCTACAGGAAGCTGAAATGTAGGGGACTGAAATAATAGGACAGGGGGCTGTAGGCTCCCTGCGCCTGCAAGTCCATGCTGTCTAGTGGCTTAGCTTCTGCTGAGAAAAGACTCCAGGAAGATAGGCTGCCTGAGCCTGGGTCTTAACAGCTGTTTGCAGATAACCTGTGAGCTCTTGTTGGCTCTGGCATAACGAAAATAACCCTGGACCAGAAAACAACAGACTTGAATTCAAAGTCTACCTTTCATCTCATCCTGACTCCATGACTTTAAACAAATTACTAAACTGACCCTTGACGCCCGTCATCTCTACAGTGAGACTATTAATATTTGAACTTAGCCTACCATAAAAGCTAGGTGTGAGAATCAAATAAAATAACATATTTAGAAACACTATGTAAACCACAGAGCAGTATTCAATTGACATTTATTATTGTTAATTAGTATAGAATTGTAGAATAAGGGTAGCTTCAGATTGGAAGGGAATTAATGGATTCGATCTCTTGCCTGAAACAGGAATCCCTTTTTACTAGTAAGAATAATCACTAACTGAATGCTATGACCTCTGAAAAGGAAAATGGTAATAAAAGGATGGATAGATGGATGGACAAATGAAAATGTATTGAGCACAGGCACTGTGTGAAATGTTTTTGCATATATTCCACTGATGCTCTAAAGAGTGTGAGAAAGCACAAGACATCCTGCGATAGGCACCCAAGTACCCTCAGGAATGAAGAACTTATTCTTCCAGCTATTGGAGTGATACTGGCAGAAAGCTCTCAATTGTCAGCTCCCTTTGGGGAGTGCTTCAGCTAAAGAGAGCCACTTCATTCCAGGCTGCATCCAATGACTGCTCAAAAGAAAGGTATTGAGGCTCAGAGCACTTGCCCAACTCAAAACATCTCTGAAGGGTCATCCTATCTATGTTTTTCATTGAGACTGCGTCACAGCTTTACTTGTCCCTCTGCTCAGTCCTGCTTCATTCCCTTCCCTTCCCTAGGGATCCATCCCCAAAGCACCCCCTAATAAACCACCTGCTCACTAATCTCCATCTCAGAGGTTGTTTCCCAGGGAAATCAACCTGTGACACATCCTCACACTAATTTCTTATCCATTAAGTCTCTCTTGTCAACCACATGCATTCACTGAACACCTTTGGGGTGACTCATAGAAGAACAGAGACTATCAGAGCTGGAAGGAAACTTGAGGAGCATTTCATCTAACTACTTCATTTAACAGAAAAGAATTTGAGTTTAAGTAATTTACCCAAGATCACCTTGCTAGTTAATTGCAGAGCTGAGACCAAATTCCAGATCTCGTGACTAATGATTCAGTACTTTTTTCTATTACAAAATCATATTGTCCTAGAAAAGAGAAAAAGCCTATGCCCACACCTGAGGAAGAATGTAGCACTCCATATCAATTTACAAAACCAAAAAACAAATTATTTGATAACAAATCCTTCTACCATGGCTTTTGGCTTGTTTTCAAAAACATAAATTTAATATTTTAAAATATTGCCAGTTTCCTATTCTTTCTTAAGTAAACAGATACATCAGTTTGGCTGGGCCAACCTCCATTTTTGATGACTCGTTTGAGTTAGAAAATATCTTAAGACATACTCAATAGGCTCTGTTCTGAGATCCCACAGAGTCTGCTGTAGTTAAGCAGAAACTTTAAAGTGCTTCAAATAATTTCTGTGAATTATCATCCTCATGCCAGGAAAAATGATCATAATTCACACCTTGGGTTAAAACTCAGAGCTGGCCAGGAAAATTAACAATGAAGGCTGCAAGGTGGAGATGAGGAATAGTAGAGACATTCATTGTTCTTCTTAGCTTGTAAATAGGGCAAGGCAACTCTTTCTCCTATAATGGATCTTATGGTCTCTCCTCTGGATGTCAAGATTCCTTGTGTGAATCTCAATTTTGTAGTGACCACAATGGATTTGATTATCCTTTACCTCCCCCACTGAACCAGGAGTTCCTTGCAGTCAGGCAATAGTGCTTATTGACTTGAATGCCTGCATCTGATTAGCACTGATTGAATGTTTATCAAACGCATGGATAGTTGAATGAATGACCAATATTGTGGTGTCCTCCTTATTGTTCCCTCAAATATCTTGTCCATAGAAGCCTTATAGGGCCTAAAGATACGGGAGTCAAGAGCAGAGAGAGGCTTTAAGATATCTCTTCTAGTTCTACATGGTGGCATAGAGGCAAGCTGGCTTCATTCCCCACCACGGAAAACCAGAAACAAATATACAGCACCAAGATTTTCACCAGCAACAACCCAGAGCTCAACTATGAAGTAGAGGCAGTTTCTGGAGCCACAGAGAAGTGGAAAAACTCCAAGCAGAAGGTAGGAAAATTGGATTTCCACATCCAGGACGATCCTCTACCCATTATGCCCAGCACTAAGCATGTGGAAAAATCTCCCCCCAAGCCATCGTAAAGTGAAATCGAGGTGGTCAACCATCTTCTCCACTTTATTGGGTTTCCTGGCAGGAAACTTGTCCTTGCCTTAACCCACAGGAAGCATCATGACTGCCTGAAGGGAGAAATATCTCTGAGGACACAAAGGGAGGAAAGCTTATTCAAAGAAATAATAACAGAAAACTTTCCAAAACTTGAGAAAGATATAAATATCCAGGTACCGAAAGGTATTAGAACACCAAACAGATTCAACCCAAATAAGACTACCCCAAAGCATATAATAATCAAATTCTCAAAGGGCCAGGACAAAGAAAAGATCCTAAAAGCAGTAAGAGAAAGGAAACAAATAACATATAAAGGAGCTCAAATTTGTATGGCAATAGACTTTGAATGGCCCATACAGGCCAGGAGAGAGTGGAATGACATTTTTAAGGTGTTTAAAGAGAAAAAAAGAAAACTACCATTTAGGAATATAGTATCCAGCAAAATTATCATTCAAATATAAGGTGAGATAAAGAATTTTCCAGACAAATAAAAGCTGAGAAAGTTTTTGCAAGAAATGCTAAAGGGAATTTTTAATCTGAAAGAGAAAAAAACCCACTAACATGCAAAAGATAACTTGTCAAGGTATAAAACCCACTAGTAAAATGAGGTACACAGACAAATCCAGAATACTCTATAACTGTATTTGTGGTGTGAAATTTGCTCATAACTCTAGTATGAAGCCCAAAAGATAAATCTATTAAAAAGAATAACAGTTACAGCAACCTGTTAAGGAATAGATAATTTAAAAATATGTAAATTGAGACAACCAAAAGTCAAAATGTAAGGGGGATGGAGTTAAAATATAGAGTTTTTGTGTGTCTTTTGCTTTTGTTTGTTTCTGTTCTTTCATTTGTGACCTAAGATAAGTTGCCTTCTCTTTTAAAATACCTCATTATATCTATAAGGTTTTTTTTGTTAGCCTCATGCGTAGCCACAGTGCAAAAACCTATAACAGATTCATTAAGAATAAAAAGCAAAAAATTAAAACATACTGACAGAGGTAATCACTTAACCACAAAGGGGGAAAATAAGAAAGGAAGAGAGAAGTCTTAAACAACCAGAAAACATGGAACAAAATGGCAGTAGTAAGTCCTTAGTTATCAAAAATAACACTGAATGTAAATAGACTCAATTCTTCAATTAAAAGGCATAGAGTGGCTGAATGGATAAAGAAACAAGACCCAACTGTATGCCACCTTCAAAAAACCCACTTCACCTATAAAGACACACATAGACAGAAAGTTAAGGGGTGGAAAAAGATATTCCATGCAACTGGAAAACACAAAAGAGCAGGAGGAACTATATTTATATCATATTAAAAATGATACAAGTAAAAGATTGTAAAAAAAGACAAAGAATGTCACTTTATAATGATAAAAAGGTCAATTTAGCAAGAGGATATAACAATTATAAATATTTATGCACCCAACACCTGAGCTCCCAAGTATATAAAGCAAACATTAATATACCTAAAGAGACAAATAGACTGCAATACAATAATAGAAAGGGACATTAACACCCCACTCTAGTAGCGGATGGATCATCCAGACAGAAATCATCAAAGAAGCAGCAAAGTTAAACTATACACTGTATCTAACAGGCCTAACTGACATTTATAGAACATTTCATCGAACTTCTACAGAATATATATTCTTTTCATCAGCACATGGAACATTGGTCAAAATAAATCATATCTTAAGCCACAAAACAAGTCTAAACAAATGTTTAAAAATAAAAATCAAGTATCTTTTCAGATAATGGAATAAAACTAGAAATCAATAATAAGAGGAACCTCAGAAAATACACAAACACATAGAAATGAAACAGCATGTTCCTGAAAAACCAATGAGTCAATGAAGAAATTAAGAAGAAAATTTTAAAAATTCTTGAAACAAATGAAAATGGAAGCACAACATGTCAAAATCTATGGGATATGACAAAAGCAGTACTAAGAGAGATGTTTATAGCAATAAACACCTATGTCAAAAAGTAGAAAGACTTCAAATAACCTAACAATGCACCTTACGGAATTAGAAAAGCAAGAGCAAACCAAACCCAAAATTAGTAGAAATAAAGAAATACAAAGATCAGAGAATAAATGAAATTGAGACTAGAAAAAAACAATACAAAAGATCAATGAATCAAAAAGTTGATTTTTTGGAAAGAGAATCAAAATCAACAAACTGTTAGCTAGACTAAGAAAAAAAGAAAGAAAACCCCAATAAATAAAATCAGAAATTAAAAAGGAGACATAACAAGAGAGACCCCCGAAATACAAAGAATCATTACAGACTATTATGAACAACTATATGCCAACAAATTGGAAAACCTAGAAGAAATAGATAAGTTCCTGGCACATACAACCTACCAAGATTGAACCATGAAGAAATAGGGAACCCCAACAAACCAGTAACAAGTAACAAGATCAAAGCCATAAGCAAAATTCTCCCATTAAGGAAAAGCCCAAAACCTGAAGGATTGACTGCTAAATTCTACCAAACATTTAAATCTTACCAAAAAAAATTGAAGAGGAGGGAATACTTCCAAACTCATCCTGTGAGGCCAGCATTACCCTGATACCAAAACCAGACAAGGACACACAACAAAAAAAGAAAACTACAAGCCTATATTACTGATGAACATAGAAGAAAAAATCCTCAACAAAACACTGGTAAATCAAATTTAACAGCACATTGAAAAAACCATTCACCATGATCAGGTGGGATTCATCCCAAGGATGCAAGGATCAGCCAACATATATAAATCAATAAATGTGATATATCACATTAACAGAATCAAGAACAAAACTATTATTATGTGATTATTTCAATAGATGCTGAAAAAGCATTTAATAAAATTTAACATCCCTTTATGATAAAAACTCTCCTCAAAATGGGCATAGAAGGAACATACCTCAAAATGATAAAGGCCATTTATGATAAACCCATGGCTAACATCATACTGAAAAGGAAAAAATTGAAGGCCTTTTTACTAAGGACTGGAATAAGAAAAGGATGTCCATTTTCATCACTATTATCCAACATAATACCGGAAGACTTGGACAGAATAATTAGGCAAGAGAAAGAATAAAGGACATAGAAGTTGGATAGGTGCCTTTTTCACAGACAATATGATTTTATACCTAGAAAAACCTAAAGACTCCACCAAAAAACTGTTAGAACAGATTCAGTAAAATTGTAGGATACAAAATCAATATACAAAAATCAGTAGTATCATTTATATTCACTAACAGCAAACAATCTCAAAAGGAAATCAAGAAAAAAATGCCACTTAAAATAGCTACAAAAAATATAAAATACCTAGGAATCAATCTAACCAAAGAAGCAAGAGGTCTATACAAAGAAAACTATAAAATTTTGATGAAATAAATGGAAGAGAACACACATGCACAAAAATTGAAATATATTCCATGCTCTTGGATTGGGAGAATTCATATTATTAAAATAATAATACTACCCAAAGAAATGTACAGATTCAATGCAATCCCTATCAAAATATCAATGACATTCTACACAGAAATAGAAAAAAAAAATTCTAAAATTTATATGGAATCCCAAAGGCCATGAATAGTCAAAGCAATACAGAGCAAAAAGAACAAAGCTGGAGGCATCACACTACCTTGACCTCAAAATTTACTACAAAGCTTTAGTAACAAAATTGGCATAAAAACAGACACACAGACTAATGGAACAGAATAAAGATGCCAGGTATAAATCCATGCATTTACAACCAACTCATCTTTAACAAAGATGCCAAGAATATACAGTGGAGAAAAAACTGTCTTTTCATTAAATGGTGCTGGGAAACTGGATAACTGTTAATACATGCAGAAGAATGAAACTAGACCCCTATCTTTCACCATACACATAACCCAAATCAAACTGGATTAAATACTAAGACTTGAAACTATGAAACTACTAAAAGAAAACATTGGGGAAACACTCCAGGACATTGGTCTGGACAAAGATATTTTGTATGAGACCTTAAAAGCACAGGCAACCAAAGCAAAAACAAATAATTAGAATTACATCAAGCTAAAAGTTTTCTACATAGTAAGTGAAACAAGGGAAGTGACAACCACAGAATAGGAGAAAAATCTGCAAACTATCCATCTGCTCAGGGGTTAATAACCAGAATATATAAGGATTTCAAACAACTCAATAGCAAAAAATAAATAATCCAATTAAAAATGGGCAAAAGATCTGAACAGATATTTCCCAAAGAAGATATTCAAATGGCCAACAGGTATAGAAAAATTGCTCAATATCATTAATCATCAGAGAAATGAAAATCATAACCACAGTGAGATATCATCTCACCCCAGTTAAAATGGCTTGTACCAAAAAGACAGCCAATAACAGATGCTGGTGAGGATGTAGAAAAAGGGGAACACCTCATACACTGTTGGTGGGAATATAAATTAGTACAGTCACTATTGAGAACAGTATGGAAGTTCCTCAAAAAACTAAAAGTAGAACTACCATATGATCCAGCAATACTACTAGTAGGTATATATCCATAAGAAAGGAAATCAATATATAAAAGAGATACCTGTACTTCCATGTTTATTGCAGCACTATTCACAATAGTCAAAATATAGAATCAACCTAAGTGTATATCAATGGATGAACAGATAAAGAAAATTGGTATCTATACACAATAGATTATTATTCAGCCATAAAAAAGAATGAAATTTTGTGATTTGCTGCAATGTGGGTGGAACTGGAGGACATTATATCAAGTGAAGTAAGCCAAGTGCAGAAAAACAAGTATCTCATGTTCTCATTCACTTGAGGGAGCTAAAAAATAGATCTAATGAAGACAGAGAGTATAGATTGGTGGTTACCAGAGGCCAAGAAGGGGAGGTTGGAGGGGATGAAGGGGAAAAAAAAGAGTATGAATGTATTTATTATCATTGAATTATACAATTAGAAGAGGTAAAAATGGTAAATTATATAAGCATAATTTACCTCTTTAAAGAAAAAGAATTATCTTGTGTTACCTCAAGACATTTTACATAACAGGAAAAGAAGACAGAGGACTGAAGATGTAGAAGGATTGTAACTTTGTGCTATCGAAAGACTCATGTTTTGTTAAGAGGGCTCAGAGATTAAGAGGAGAGAGTAGGATTCAAATATTTATCAACTCTTATTTTGTCACCTTCCCTAGGTACAGATTCTCGGCTCTTTCTTCTTATGTTTTAAACCTCTTCCATTGACAACTACAAATATCCCTTCTGGTCTGAATGAACCTCATAATAAAAGTGGAGAAACAGGGCCCAAAGTCGCATGCATAGGCCCCACTCTACAGACAAGGGCCTTCAGCCCTTGATCCTTCTGTGTGTGTGAAATGGGATGGAGCGCAGCTGGGATGCCTACCTCAAGTCTTATTAAACAGAGAGCTAATCTGATCAGAGGCCCAGCTTAACTGAGGCCGACTACATTTCCTCAGGGTTTGTGCTGTCCCCCAGGAAAGGGGGGAGTAAAGACGCAGATCAGAAATTCAGTATAAGTGCTTTCACTGAGGCGTGCCTAGATTTGCAATTCAATTCAGCAAGAGGGGAAAAAAAGATGGAATGTGCTACTGGCTGAAGTAAATGCCACGGGGTCACTGGGTTCCTTAGCAGCCGTGACTGTTCAAAGGGATGGGAGGTCATGGATCTAGGGCAGGGTAAGAAGCATCAAATGTATTCTCTGTCACTATGGAGAGAGGGTGGCCCCTGGGACATGGGGAAGATTGCATCACCAATTTGATTAGCAGGAGCTGGGCTAAGATTAGCTGGATTCTACACACTGTGATTTTTTCCAAACACCTCCACCTTCTCCTGTTGTTGCTACTGCTGCTGCTTATTAAACAAGTTATCTAATCCAAGCCAGGAGGAGCTGGATAATCATAAAAATATCAGCAGCCTTGTTCATATCTTTGTTTTTGTGATGTTACCAGGTTCCAGAAATGTGCTTTGCATGAAATTATTTTTTATTGTTAGGATTAATAACACACCTCTGAGGAGCTCAATAGATAGTGCTGGCATAGAATTAGCAGCAGGTCACTGAAGGTAAAGCTTGGAACACAAGTGGGCTTAAAATACAGCAAACGTCAGGTATCTCAAGGGAGCATGAGCCCTCAGGATTAGAAAAATGAGGAATTAAGAAAGGGGATCCATTTGTACTCACCATCAAATTGGTACTAACTGATCAACACTAGGTTGATCACATGGCAGAAATACTCTCTAGGGATTAGGGGGATGGGGGGGCAAATCTACAACTAAAGGACACGGGGAGCACTAAAGGGAGGGAAGGGCATGCCTTTGACCCGCATTTGGGTGAGGCAAAGACATAAAGTGTAACTATAATGTTTGTACCCTCACAAAACCCTGGAATAATAAATAAATAAATAAATAAAAAGAACTGGAAGATGAAAGAGAAATAGTAGAGAAGTATCAAGAAGCCTACTTTTGGATTAACTTAATGCAAGAAAAAATTTAGAGATGATTTTTATTCAAATTGTCATTTGATAAAGAATTAAGTGGTGTAACTTGATTATCTGATTATTAAACCCAAGAGATGAAACATTTCTCACACCAGATCAAAGGTATTTCTGATAACAAAACTGGAGAGAACAGTGTTAAAATCCTCCTGCCTGGGATATTCTAAAGCTATAAGTTACACCTTAACTTTATCTACCCCGTGGAGCCAAAGTGGCATACACTACAATAAACTTACTTTACTTAGGCAGGATATAATAGCAGAAATATCCAGAATATCTACCTAAACACTACAAAGCAAGTACAATAAATTTAATTATGCCTAACATTTCAGTAACCCTTTATATTCTTAACAATGCTTTCATGGACCTCTTGACTTCTTGCAGTGACTAAGACAAGTATGGCAATATTGTTAAGTCCATTTTACCATTTTACTTCTTTCCCCTTACTGTCACAATTATCGGGAAAAAGCTAAGTAGGCAAGCTTAGGGCCCAGATTTGCTAATTTGTTCTATGGTACCGATTGCATTATAACACAAATTTCAGAATTTCATTTTACACATGTGTTTCTGGTATCCCAACCATATTCTATGCACAGTGGAGAATCTATCCACCATGACAGTTCATCCTGGGAAATGAGGAGTCTCAGGACATCTGCCTCCTGTCACCATTCATCAGTTCAGGCAGATCACTGCAATTAAATACAGCCATAAGAGCCAAAGAGGACCATTAGTGTTCCAGTCCAGGAATCACAATACAACCAACAGGTAATGCATACCATGTTGAATCAGTCAAAATGGAACATATTAGCCTTCATCAGTAGGCTTTTGCATAATCAAATGACAGGTCCTGATGAAAGATAGAGAGGTACAAAGGGGAGAAATAATACTGTCTCGCCTTATTTCTATTTGATGTGCCACTACATTAGTTAGAAAGGATTTCTACAAAAATCAATTTAAAGGGCCATCAGCTTCTGGAAGACCTGCTAAGACTCCTATGAGCTTTAGAAAGATCTCTAAAAATTACTGGGCACAGTGGTGCTTGTCTGTAGTCCCATTCTATGGGAGACTGAGGCAGGAGGATCACTTGAGGAGTTTGAGTCCAGCCTGGGCAACAAAGCAAGACCTCATTCCACAAAAAAAAAAAAAAAAAAAGAAAAAAGAAAATTTCTATGCAGTTATATGTAAAAAAAAAAAAAAAAAGAAAATTTCTAATACTCTCCTATAAGACAACTTTCCTTAGATCCTCAGAACAAGAAAAAAAGGTAATGAAAACCCTAAATATCTGCTAAATATGTTTAATATTGGCTATAACTGGAAAGAAGAGTTATGGGAGCACTTTTCCTTTATATATATTACATAGCTCAGTGTTTTAATTTTTAAAGATTATATAATGTTATAATCAGAAAATATCAATAATGCTTAATAAGACAGAAACCATCTAAGTTCTAGGCCAATGGTACCATTTTAGAATCAAAACTCAAAGACAGAGGGATAATTTGGTTTGTTGAATGTTACATGGCCAGTTTTTGGCAAAACTAAATTATCTCGTTGACCAGAGATATTGAAGCTTTTTCTCAGTGTCCATATGATTAGAGACTGGCAGATGACTCTAACGACCCTTCTTGCTCTAATAGCCCATGGTTCTAAGCGTTGGAAGGTGCTTTGGAAATGTCATCCTTGAAAGGGTGGTCATGTTATTTATTTTCCAAAATAAGGCATATTTGCAGGTGACAGAAGAGTGCTATTGAAAATTATTCCCAGACGCCTGGTATAAACCAGAGACCTCTGGGCACACTGAGATGTATGGTGACCCTGTCCTTAATAAATGATAGATTTCTATACTTTCTTGGGGATTTCAAACTTTTAACTTTATATGTGGCTGACAATATTTCTGAGAGTGAAAGATGGGGGACACAGAAGAAAATAAATGTTAGCCTGTCAGTAACTTTTACCTTTGCAGCATTTTTGAGGATGCATGAAATAGAAGAACAAAATTTAAGCAGTTCACAGTCTTTATGTTAAATGACAAATTGAGGCAAGAATTAGAGTAAAACATTAAATGAGCTCTAGCATGTCATAAAATGCAGCAAGTTTTGAAGAAGCAAAAACAGTGGTAGGAAAAAATTCCAGGTGGAAGAAAGGATGGAGAAGAACCGATCTATGATGGATAAGTTTTCCAGTCACGTGATTCTCTCAGAAGTAGTATTTTAAGTTTTAAAAAAAGTCACAAACAGCGTGCACTGCATCTGTTAGGCGTGGATTCAGGCGATGCAAAGGCAGTATATATAACCAAAGTGTTTGTACCCCCTCGATATTCTGAAATAAAAAAAAAAAGATAATCCAAGCAGGATTTCTACTACAGTACCTTGGTAAATTCATCAGATCATCTTTGTATGGAGAGTGCATTCATTATTTAACAGTACATTTTTCAAAACTCTTCATAATCTTATTATTTAAACTTACCCTTTAGAAAAATGTATATCTTTATTAAAGAACCAAAAATTTTTTTAAAAAGTCACAAATACTAGTTCAGGTAACAGACCAAGTGAATAACATTGATAAAATATCATCGAAGTAAACATCATTCCTCACTGTAGCGATAGAAATGCTGAAATATAAACATGATATGCTGCTATCACTTCCATATTTCCTGGCTTGCAGGCTGTTAAGTTCCCAGCCATGATAATGCATATTAATGGGAGGTTGAAAGTTAAATAAATATAATTTGTGTGAGCCAATTCTCAGTGGTATGCTTTCTGTAATGCATAAAAGCTAACTGAAATGATTAGTCATTGCAGAAATAAGGAATGGATCACACAATAAGACTTTGCTTCCAAATGTCATTTCTACAGCATGAAGCACTATACAAAAGCAATCAAGACATATCAGTTGGTCCTCTTAGCAGCCCTGAGAGGCAGGAATTACATTATTGCCCCAATGTTATAAGTGAGATGACTGTGGCCTGGGGAATTAAATAATTTGTTTATTGCTTTACCACTACTAAAGAAATTGGAACTAGAACCCACTTCTCCTGATGCGCCATCCCTCTCTTAATCCAGTGTTCACTGTAATTGAATGCCTAGAAAAGAATTGACCTTGAGAAAGTTGTGGGTTTAGTGACTTCTAAACATCCATTTTGGCCAAAGTCCATGTGTTTAGTTTTCATATCCCCCAGGGGTAATCCATCTCACTCAGCCTCTACCCCATTCACCATCTGACCTGCCATGCTCTCCGAAAATTGCAACTGTGTTTTACCTTTGGAGTAACCAAATTCAATTATAGTTTCTGCCTTTGTGTTTCCTCAGCCTTTTTTCCTGAACAAATTGATGGTGACAGCAGCGATACCGATTCAATTACATACCATCTTCTGGTTTCCAGTAATGATTCCGAGTAGGTCAACGGGGACCAGCTAGGAACTAGAATGACCATGAATTAAAAGGAGCCAGAGCCTGAATTAGAAACCCATTTTTACTGACTGGGAACATTTAAGCCAACGTCTCTCATAAAATAAGTAGCATAAATCATGGAAAGAGAAAGGAAAAGAGTAGTTTGGTCAATTTACAAGAGAAGATTTCTAGAAAGAATTAGAGAGCTTTACAATTATATTACCCAGATAAGCAAAACAGGAAGGGCAGCAAATAAAATAACAGCCTACCAAACAACTGGGTTTTGTAACAAATATGTCACAGAAGAAGCAAATATTCTTGGTATTTTAATTCATTTAACAAATACTTATATGTTGAGATCTTACCAGGTAGCAGGCCGATCTAGACTAGAGAGGAGATACTGCACAGAACACAATAACAAAGTCCCTGCCCCCATCATGGTTACACTACAGGGAAGACAGAGAGGGTTATAAATGCTATGAAGAAAAACAAAGAAAGGTAAAAGGACTGTTAGTGATATGACAGGTACATGCTATGTAGGTAGAGGGGTCAAGGAGGACTTCTCTGAGAAAGTGAAATTTTAAAAAATGAATGAATTGTAACACACACTACCAAACTGAGGACCAAACAGTAATGAAATTTAATTGTTTAGTCTTTGGGTCTACGTATTACTAACATAGACTTTAAAGGTTACTATTTTTATAACTGACACCCACCTTGGATATGACTATAAAAGACCAAACAAATATTTGTTGTCTCTCAAATGCTAAACTAAATCTTCTATGAAACGAAGCCAGTTTACCAAATCAAGTTACTTCTTTTTTTTGCTTCCATGACAACTCTTTAGAAAACCAAGTTCTAAATAGTCTTCCTTTTCCATTTGCTCTACTACATATCACCTAGTTGTCCATTCTTTGTCAGCTATTTACTTTTTTGTTTTTATAAACTATTTTTGTGGATTTCTATATTGTTTCATATAGAAAAGAGCTTAAACAAGCAATAATTTGCTCTGCATTTTTTTCTAAATCGGACTTTGATTTGCATTTACTAAACCAACTTGTACTACAGATTTAAACCAATTCAACAAATATTTGGGGTGTAGATAATACTTGCAAAATAATGTGTTAAGAACCAATGAGATCTTTGCACTTGGACAACATACAATGTAGTACAGTAGATAAGCACACAGATAACAATACTATAAGGAAGAACTGGATTTCTCTCTCAAAGAAAAGAGAAATTTCTTAAAGGTGGGAGAGGTGTACTTGAGAAGCATGAATGATTTCCAGGAGTAGGTGAGATTTGAGATGAGCCTTGAAAGCAGGGTAGGATTTCAAACTGGAAACAGAGAACCAGAAGCCAGTTCAGACCAAAGGAGCACTATGAATATATTAATGAAGGCAGAAAGAGGTAAGGCATGTTTGGAGAAGGGCAAATACTCCAGATGGGTTTAAATGCAGGTCATTAGAAGGAAAGATATGACAATAAGTAAGATAGTAATAAATAGGCCAGGACATGATAAAGAAACTGCAATGCTGGGAGGCAATGGGAGCCACCGAAGGGTTTTTAATTGGGAAATGTCTTTAAGTGCATCTACTATTGATTAGGAAGAAGTAGACATGAGATGGGAGCCAGCTAGGAATGTATTTCTAAGGTATAAGGAGAGGCAATGAACATCTGAAGTAGAGTTATGGCATTGGGAGCAATAACTTTTGAAGAAAAATACAAACTTGTGATAGGACATTAATGGGCCTTGGCAGCTGATTAGATGGGGGCAAGATAGAGAAAAATGCAAATATTACTTTAAGAAAATAACAGCACCTTTTAGGGGAAGTAAATAAGAGGAGGAAATGAAGAGTTCAGTTTCGTAAATATTAAGGTATCTCTAGAACATCAAGGGAGAGGGGAGTAGGTGGAAATCTGGCATTGAACACTGGGGGAGAGTTGGTTAGAAAAAATCATTTCATAGGTGAGAACTGTGGCCTCAGGAGGGAATCAGGACATGAAAAAAAAATTATAGAAAGGAAAGTGTAGAAAACAGGGATATAACCTTATGGGGATATTTTTATTAGGAGCAACAGGAAAAAGAACCAGAGAAGGAAAGAAAGAAGGAGTAGTTAGAGGAAACCAAGGCAGGTAACACTTAAAAAAAAAAAAAAAAAAAAGCTTGTCAACGGTATCACATGTGACCTTGAAATCACTGAGGCCTAGAAATGAGAAAAGACTGTGGGACTCACTACTTAGTGATGAAGAAAAACTTGTTTGGAGTACGGCAGGTGTAAGCACATGTGTACACAAAGCAAGAACTAGAGCACTTGCATGAAAAGTGAAAACATGGTGAGAATTCTTAACATAGCACCAGGGGAAAGGTAAAAACTAACATTTATTCAGTGCCTACTTTGTCCCAACACTGTGCAAGATACATTTATGTTTTATTATTTAGTTCTTATACCAACACTGTGAGAAAGGTGTTATTATTTTCCATTAAAGATGATAATTTAAGGTACAGGGACGTGAAACAAGTTGCCCCAGGATATCTATCTATGTCTGAAACAGGCCTAGAATTCTAACCCTCATGAGGCTGGAGCTGAAGGCTACGCTTTCTACACGGCATCACGACACTACTCTGAGGCAGGAGGCCCAGGACTAGGTGCAATGGTTTCTGCAGGAGAAAAAGAATATCACCTCCTACTCAGAACTGGGGACAAAGGAGGAGGGGGACAGCAAAATACATATGAAAGGCGAAGTCATCTGCTGAGCATGACTGATTGGAAAAATAGAAGAAAAATAATTAGAAATCGTGCAAAGCACAGGAGGCAAGAGATTCTATGATGACAGCAGTTGCATAATTGAAACAACACAACATGAACTGTAGGCTGGAGAGGGAGTCATATGAAGCCAGTGGAGAGCTTGTAGGAAAGAGGAGGAGTTAAGGGTCCAGAGGTCATAGGGACAAAGAACAGGTCATAGGAATGAAATAAAAGGAAAGTAAGGATCAGAGTTGGGAATCTGAAGCCCAAGATCATGAGTGTGTGGTCAATTTGAATGAAATAACAAGATTTGACGAGATTAAAGAAGTATGGCACCAGGGTATTTATTATAAAGTCCTAACCACATAAAGTCTTGCAAAGGACTAAATCATGAGTAATCTGTTAGCCAAAAAATGTAACTAAACAAATAATAATGGTGATTCACATATTGAACTTGGAGGTGGAAGGGTTTCCTGAGTATGAGTAGATTTCTATAAAAAGAAAGAAGATAGCATAATCAAATGGGAGAAGCTTAAAGATGATGCCATGGGAGAGTGGACGTAAAGTTGCTACAAAGAAGCCAGGATGTACTGATCTCTTCTCCTGGTCACGAGAGACAGGGAAGTTTAAAACTGACCTGGTTCCACTGGGGTGGGTTGGAAGAGAAATGAAGAAAATGCCAAAAGAATGGCCAAATCTTTGAAGGAAGGTTGGAAAACAAAGGGAAATTTATACATAGTCAAAGGATACCAAGGAAGAAACTTGCTGAGTGGTAGATAGAACATAAGAGGGTGTTTTAGATGGCCACAGCTGAACTGAAGAGGGAGGTAGCTATTAGGCAGGAGGATTTGCACTCAGGGGTAGGTTCAGAACAAGAATTCGAGGATCAGGGTTGGGAAGTAGCTAGAGGGACTTCTTAGCAAACAAGCAAAATAAGTACCAAGTAAATAGTAATTAATGTAGGCAATTGTAGATCAGAACAGCCCCAATGTGCTAATAGAAGAGGTAAAGCAGAATGGGTGGGGGGAGCTGGCGTTTTATAAACTTGCCTCTATAAGTGGTTTATCATATTGATAAGGATTCACATTCCTGCTGAGATAGGAAGGTGGATTAAAAAAACATCTGAATAGAACCCCAGAACTGTTTGATGTCTCAAGTGGTTATGTCAGGAACAAGACAACCTTTTGAGGCCTCAGCTTAGGTCTATTTCAAATGATGTCTCTATTAATATTT
>NW_012147875.1:595500-655487 GCF_000956105.1 Propithecus coquereli | reverse complement strand
ATACGACAATGTAAGTACATAATTTTAATAAATAAATTAGTATATCTAAATTTGGGTTGCATACTCACAATTTTTGGCTAATGAGGTACACAATTAAAATGATTAGTTACCACTGGACTAAGGGATTAGAGCCTTAAAACTGCATCTTGAAGGATAACTAGGAATGTGCCTTCCAGGCAGAAATGAGACAGAGCATTCCAGAATGAAGCTAATAGCACGGATCCATGAAAAATCAGAGGATATTCTGAGAGCTCTCATATGCCTGGGAAGTATGATGAGCACAGGAATTAATAGGAAATAAGTTGGAAAACTATTCTCTTAGGAAAGGGAGATCATCAGTAGAGTTATAAGTAAAGGAATGGCAACATGAGATTTTTTCACTTAATTAGATTATTCACATCAGTGGCAGATAAATTGCGAGAGTAAGGAACTGGAGGACTCAACACCAGCTAGGAAGTATTTTAGTAATTTGTGTCAGAGATGATTAGGGTCTAAACAAGGACTGGGCAACAAGGCAAACCAGAAAAGGAGATAGATTTGGAAGATATTTTGAGGTAAAATCAGTAAGTGTTGGTGATAACTAGATATGGGTTTTATATCACTCAGGATAAGTTTAACTGTAAGAACAAAGATCTGGAAAATAATTAATATAATGAAAGCAAGTTTACTTCTCTCTCATGTGATAGAAGTCAGTCTAGGATTGGCTCCACTCTCATCAGGGACCCAGTTCCTTCCCTCTCTCCACTATGTCATCCCTGGTGTGGACGTTATTCCTCACAGTCAAAAGTGGCTTCTGGGTCTGAATCATTGCCTCCACATTACAGGCAGAAGGATGGAGGAAGGCAAAAACAGTGTGTGCCCTGTCTTTACAGAAGGCATCTAGAAGATTTCTGCCTACACTTCAGTGTCCAAAACTGAGACACATAGCTAAGCCTAGTTCAGGGTAGGCTGGGAAATGTAGGCTTTATTCTAAGTACCAAAATAAACATTTTGGTTCTTTATTAAAGAAGAGGAGGCTAGATATTGAATGGCAATAGTATTCTCCAATAGGGAGTAAAGAAAAGTAAGAATCATGGATAAATTCCAAGTTTCTAGTTTGGGGGGACTGGGTAGGTGGTGGTGAGATCAAATGAAAAAGTAAGAGGAAGCTTAGGGGGAACAATGATGAGCTTAATTTTTTGAATGTTGAGTTTGCAGTGCCTGCAAGACATGCAAGTATAAATGTCCCACAAGCAATTAGACACTAGAGAATAACCTAGACTTAGATATTATCAATACATGAGCTAAGACGACCAAAGAAGAGCGTACAGACTGAAGGGTGGGAAGAGGTTACCAACATTTAAAAGGCTCAAAAAAGGAAACGAACATATGAAGGAGCAGAAGAAGCAATAATCAAAGTTTTCAGGAAAATATGCTGTGCATGTCCAAAGGAGGGAATGAGCAGCTCTGTAAAATGCAGCAGAGAGTTGTGGTGATATACAAGGACTGACAGCAAAGGGCCTTAGAGAGTCACAATTAGAAGTTACCGGTAGCAGTACTGAGAACACTTACACAGGAGTGGAGGGATCAGAAGCCAGATGGGGTATAATCAGACTTGACAAAGTAGGATAACGACTGACAGCTGCTTGCAAACTTTCATGGGCATGCTCATCACCTGTGCATCTGGTTAAAAACGTAGACTGGGCTCAAGATTCTTCATTTCTTCGACTTCTTAATGATTCCTCTGATGTTGGTCTGCAAACCACACTCTGAGTAGCAAGGTTGTGGATCAGTGGTTCTCAAACATTAGTTTGCATCCAGATCACCTGGTGGACATGCTATACCAGATTTGTGGATCCTAACCCCAGAGTGTCAGAGTCAGTAGATTTTTCCAGGGTAGGGCCTGGGAATTTGCATTTCTAAAAAGGTCCCAGGGGATAATGATACTGCTGGATGGGAGACCATACATGCAGAACCACTGCTATGACATCTTGTTTTGATAACGGATCAGAAAAAGGCTGGACTACAGCTAGAGAGACATGGTATCAAGAGAGGGGAGAGGTTTGTAGGTATTTCTTCCTTCATTTTACTGTTTGTGGTAGCCTTACCAACACATTCACACTCTTCTTATTGGATGAAACACAAACATTCACTCTAGGTTGGTCTGATATATATTTTGAAGTTTTCTCCCTCCATATTTTCTCCACATTAACCTGCATCATAGACACACTGCAATTCTTATTTAGCCAACCATCTGTACTTAGTTTCACAGTGTGCAAGTAAAATCAATATGTAATACAAAGAAATTAAAATATCCTAGTATCTCTAGCCAGAACACTCTCCCCATTGTAAAGGGATGTTTTCTTCTTAGCTGGAAAAATCAGCCTACTCTATTCAATCTCTTGTTTGTTTTCTATGTCAAAATTATTGGGTTACCTACTGATTATCAGACCTGGCCAATTAGTCTGATTATCTCATCACATATTTTTAACTTCTCCAGCTGTTAGAGTTACTTTTCATGTTGACTCTTTCAATAAAGAACTCCAGAAGCTGAGATGAATGATGAGTAAAGTGATAACTGCCCACTAGCAATTTAACCTGAATATTTATTTGGAGTGGCATAAGTGGTATAACTGAGCCATAGGATAGAACTCAGGAAATGAATTGTGGTACTGTATTTTGAGGCTCAAAGAAATCCACAGCTCTCAGCACATGTAAATAAAATTGGTGCTAATTTCAAATTGAATTCCATTACTATTGTGGTATACACACACACACATATGAAAATGAATGGGTTTACTTTGGGAAAATGCCAAATATTACCATTAAACAAAGATTCATTGGTATATGCCCTGGAGGGGTAGACATGAGACGAACAGGCCAGCAAAGAAGCAGGCTATGAAGATAAATAAGCCAAATTCCCTGCACAATAACATACAATCTAACATTATCTGTCCCTTATTCCTACCTCCTCAGGGAAAGAGAGTGACAAAAATGAGGTGTTTGTGTTTTGCCACAGTTCTCTTCTATGCCCAGTGAGCAGCAGGGTAGAGAATATGTCAAAGAAACCTCACAGATCTATCTTTTGCCATACGGTCTACTTGTCTTTAATGGACAAAGTGTTTATGTTCCAAAAAGTCCCCAAAATAGAAAGAACTTAAACTGCTGTCTTAAGTATAATGTAGGCCACTTACTTCTTTAGGCATGGCCACTTCAGGCTATTCTTTTATTCTCTGAAAAAAAGCCACCTTAGAAGTTCCATAAAAAAAGAATACTCATAGGATAGATTGGAAAACTAAAAGTGTCTGTATCATTGAGACCATGCCCACATTAACAAGATGGTTGGCAACCACCTATGTCTTGTTCAAAGCCTGCCATCTCTCCAGGCCTCCAGCCTGTTCCCTCCAGCTCATTCTCTGATCAGTGAGATTCTGTGTCTTTGTATAAAGGTCATGAAATTCTAACAGCTGCAAAACATACCAAAGGGGGATTAACTAGTTTGATTCCAACCTACTGTCCGAAATACATGACTCAAAATGAGAATCTCAGATCAGTACTACAGAGTGTCATCCCAGACACTAGGAAATTCGAACACCTCTGTAACCTCTCTTGGAAAACAGGCTATAATTTTTTTTTCAAAGCTCCTGGGAAGAAAAATCAACAATGGTGAAGTGTTCAAAATTCCCTGATGGAGGTTTTTAATTTCAGTCATGAGATAACAGCTAATGTAGGAAGAAACTGGATGTGGACCAAAAACCAAACAAACAAGCAAAACACACACACACACACACACACACACACACACACACGATAATTTGCTCAATTAACTGATTAATTGAAATAAATACGTAAACCACAGCTGGTTTCCAGTCATCTGGACAAGTTTGTGAGCACAGTGGATCAGGCAATTTAAAGTTTGGTGTAGACATGAGGAGTTTGGGAGTAGCAGTCTGTTTATTTGTTCCTAAATAGAAGCACAGATAGCTAGTCCAAGCAAGAACTTCCTCCACAGAAAGAAACTGAAAATAACCCAACCCCTGGCTGCCAACTAAAGCTTATTTTAGAAATTGTAAGTAGGAACAGGCTGCCTGGCCAGTCCAGGAGAATTTGAAGGTGCTCCTCCCACACACCAGGCACTCATTAGCATGTCCACTCAGTTTCTCAACCATATAACAGCTGCAAACAGACAATAGTGGGAACTCTCACAGAGAGGGGAAAAAAAGTACTGGAAAAGGCTGTTAATTAAGAAAAGATGGAAGGGGATGATTTCTTTAGAAAGAAATGTGACTCTTGGATAGAAGAAAAGGTTTCATGGTAAAGAGTTTTAAGAGAAAATGATGCAAAGAAAAAAAATCATAGCAAAATATATTCTGCTCCCAAAGTTAAAACCATAGTCACTTTCCTCAAGTACTATCAACCACTTACTGAGTCCAATGCACTGTGTTGAGTTCTGTATGGGGGATAGAAATGTAATCAGACAATTCCTATCCTTGGGCAATTGGCATTTAGTTGTAAGGACAAAATATTTATATCAACAACTGCTGTGCCAAATCATGAATTGTAGACGATTCTGAAATAGAATACAATATACCAGGTTTAGAACTATTGTCTTACAAGGCACATTTCTAGGTGAGTTTAAAAAGATGACCAGTTAGATGCCACCCTTGATTTTAGAAGGAAAGGGATGTGGACAATAGAGTCAGGATCATTGTGTTTTGTTCACTTTCCTTTCCTTAAAACCCATCAGCTCAGGAAGGTGCTCCTCAATTTATTGGTAGCTCCCTCCCACCATCAACTATACCCCACTCACCCAGCAGAGAGTTCAGAGCCCTGTCTGGAATGGAGATATCTGGAACATTAGGGGATGGAAACTTGAAAACAGCCCAACAAGACAGGTAAAAGCCAACTTAAAGCAAATTGAACCAAGGAAAGCAAGGCAAATGCAAGCAGGACTCCCAGGGCACACACACAAAAAGTTTTGTTTTGTTTTTTTAAAGGAGAGTCAATACAGAAATAAAAATCAGATCAGATTTGATGAGAAATAAAAAATAAAAACAATTTACAGTTTGATCATATTACTGTTGATCATGACCCTATGAGGTAGCAATAATAGTACCATTTTACAGAAATAACTGAAACTTGAACAAGTTCATGAACTTGCTATACAGTAGAGAGATAGCAAATTGCACAGCCAGAGTTCAAACTTAGCCAATGAGCTAACCACCATGCAATATGGACTCCCATTATGCAATATAGACTCCCACTGTGTGGAATCTGTAAATAAATAGACGTAGCAACAGACTCCTGAGATTTCCATCCTATGTCCATGTTTCTTCTCTTGCCATAGGTTTTAGGTTGGGCCATGTGTATCAAGCTTCTATAGGCAAAGAACAGTACAGAATCTAAATGAATGGCATGCTCAGCCCACAGCAGACAGCAGACACTGCTGTGCACCATCATTTTCTCCCACCCAATTCCATTATGTCCCTCCTCAGGGAGTGTCATCCTAGAGGCTTTGTTCTTCTGAGTAGGCCAGAGTGACTTGACGAAATTTAAGCTCAGCAATCACAGGTAATGCCCTGATGTGCAGAGACCAGGTTCACACCTTCAAGAACAAAGTCCCTTCTTCAGAGCTGCTTCAGCTCATCCAACCCATAGCTACCTGCTCCTTTGGTCTCTGCAGGAAAGAGATCAGACTCCAGGGCTCATGCAGGCCCTCAATTCATGTGAATGGGCATCCAGGAGGTTAGGGTGAGGCATGCATAATTCAGTTGGGGCACAGGGGCCAATGACTAGCTTCAGCCAGCTAAGGAAATCAAGGTTGGGCGCTGAGTAAAAAGCATGATGAAAAATATCCTAGTTTCTTACATTTCTTATGGCTGGCTCTGAAATAAATCTGCTTAGTGTGTGGATGTGCATAAATGTTAATTGTTTAAAAGGAGCAAACTAAGCCAGGAATTGTGGCTTAGTTACTATTCCATAGCTGCTTTTAATCTCCATGCTGAGTTTGCCTTCTTACACATTCAGTAAGTGTGTCCAAGCAGGAGGCCAAGAAGGAGGGCTACTGGAGCAGAGATGTACTTAATGCAGACACCATTAATAAATCACTGATAGTTAAGATATAGATTGGATGATGGGCAGCAGATGGGAAGGAGGTACGTCAAATTGCTTTTCTCATATAGATTATTGGATTAACAAGGAAGCAGCAGGCAAGTGGCAAACTGGTGTAACAAATTACTATCATAAAAAAAAAAATTGAACTTATCCCAGGATGGTAATAAGGCTCTGTTGGCCATTAGCCCTCTGGAAAGGTGCTTGAAGTGGGAATATCCCTTCGAGATGGTAAAACAGAGAACACTGTCCATATCCTCCTCCTCTCTTCCGCTACTGGACCTAACTAAGCACATCCTGGTGAGGGCTGGGGGATGGGAGAAAGCCCAAATGCAAAGGCTAATTAATTAATGTGGCTATTAGCAGGCTCATGCCCACCCCAATAACTGATAAGTGAAGGTGTCCATCACACCATCTGGCAACTAATACTGGTTGTAACCAACACTACCTTCTTTAGTTTTTGCTCTTTTCCTTCCTCACCCAACTCTTTATTTTCAAAATTTTCAAATGTATAGAAAAGTTGCTATAGCAGTAACATGAGCACCTGTACTATTTACTAAGATTGACCAATTGTTAATATTTAGTCACATTTGCTTTCTATCTCTATCTCATTTTCTTTCTCTTTTTGGTGAACTATTAAGGGGCAGGCATCAATATGTTTCATTCAACTCTGAATACTGTAATAAATGACCTTATCCCAAGAATAAAGTCGTTCTCTTACATATCCACAATAGAATTGATCATTTTAAGAAAATTTTAACCTGTTTGTACTATGATATGGTATATAATCCACACTCAAATTTTCCCAGTTGCCCCAATAATGTCTATTATAATTTTTTTAGAACCCAAGATCAATAAGAATTATACATTACATTTAGTTGTCATGTCTTCTTAGTAACATTTAATCTAGAACTGCGCCCAGACTCTGTTTTTTTTTAACTTGTAAGACATTGATATTTTTGAAAAGTCATTTGTTTTACAGACTGTTTCTCAATTTGGATTTATCTAATTGCTTCCTCATGACTAGAACAAGGTTAAACATTGCTGGCAGGATGTTAAGTCATTTCTAGTTCATCACATCAGGAGGCATATGTTGTCAGTTTGTCAAACATGGTGATTGTAAGTTTGATCACTTAGTTAAGGTGATGCTGCCAGATTTCTCCATTATAAATGTACCATGTTCTCTCTATAATTAATAAGTATTCTGAAATTGAGCAATTATGAAGATCACTATTTTACACAAATTTTAGCATGCTTTGATGATTTTTACTTGAATCGATTATTACAATTGTGATTAATAGCCTTAGAAAATCATCATTTTATATTCTTTCTACATTTAGGATTTGCTATTCTTTTGTTATGAAATTTCTCTCTCCTCTACATTCACCCCCATTGTTTTTGGTACCATTATGGGCTCACAGAGTTTTAAAAGTAAATATATTAATACAAAACATTGGATTCATTCCTGCCATTATTTATTTTGATATTCCAGTTGTTCCAAATTTGGCCCATGGAAGTCCTTTCATGCTTGCTTCTGTGTTTTTTGATATTTTCCTCCAGTATCTGAGCACGTCTTTACTTTTTGGTGCAACTCAATGCCCAGGTTTACTTTGCACTTCATTGTCCCAGACTTGAAGTCAAACAGTTTTCCAGGGAGCCCTTGTTCCTTTGGAAAATGAGTTAGGAACCAAGATCAGGATAATAAGAACATTCATTGCTACTGAGGTGTAATTGCTTCTAAACTTTTTCATTGTACCCAGAAAATAAATGTATGTTTTGGTAAAGTTATGAGTTCATACTGGTAACTTCAGTTCTAATCCAACACAACAGAGTTCTTCTCCTTCCCCTTTTCCATATTTATTTCTCCACTCTCCTGCAATAAGAACTCCATTCCCTCAAAACACCAACAAATTTGCTTGTTTGTTCACTTCTAAACTGCAGACAAAACAGTTTCAAAAAATTTTACTAACAATAACAGTTTCTTTTTGTCTTTAGAAAATATATCATTGAACGTGGAACGCAGTCATAGTACAGTGTTCAAAATTTACTTGAATTAGTTCTGGTTTTACTTCTTTGTGTTGATGTTATCAATTTGTTATGAAATTTGATTTATGAGTTTCTATTTGTATTCAATTACAGGAATTTATACTTGCTGAATTAATACTCTTTTTTGAATATGTAAAATATTAACATGTTTTAAAAACCAAAACCATACTGAAAAGTAAACTTAGAAAAATATCATTCCTTTTATTATTGCTTCCACTTTATATCCACCCATCCTAAATAATAAAAGCAATTTCTTTAGTTTCTGTGTTATCCATATTGTATTTCCTCTTGCAGATGTTTGTGTGTATGTTCTTACTTCCTCTTCTTTCTTACAAAAATGGTAGCATACTATTTGCACCTTGCTTTTTTTACTCAATGTGATATTTTGATAATGGAAGCTGCTTTCTAAATCCTCCAGTTCTGGTTTAACTTCTCAGGCAATGAAATCATATCTCATCTCTAAGTAAAATGAGTGGTTCACACAGAAAAAAGGAGTAAAGAATATGAAAAAGAGGTTGGTTGTGTTAGCTATGTAACTAACATAGGGATTTATTTGACAGTATCACACTTAATATATTTCTAACGATGTTTCAAATGACCTCTTGAGTTTGACTCAGGTAAAGATGCTCATCAAAAATTCTCCTCTCAAGGTCCCACTCCCAACCTACTAAATCCACTCTCTGTGGGGTAGAGCAAGGTAATCTCTATTTTAAAACTCCCAAACTCCCTGATGATTCCACGGACCTTCGGAGGAACTTTGCCTGCTGTGAGTGGAATAAGTGACTGGGAAAGCCACAAGAGTTATTCTTTTAACCTGAGCCTCTGAGGCTTCTTTTCCTTTGAGAATATGGATTATTTTTAAAGAGAAGGTGGTTTCTTTTGGCATAAGCTCTGAGCCCATTTCCTCTGCTGGAGTAAGCCAGGGGGATAAACTCTGTACCTGTTTCAGATCTTTGAGATGAATCAAACAGCTAGATTCATATTAGAACCACGTAATTACTTCCCTGCACTCCAAATCTCAGGGTAGACTTTCCAAGGAAGACAATGGTCTTCCAAATATTCAGGTTCCAGTGTTTGCTACACTTAAGCCAATGGGGACCCATGCAATCTCAGAGGGAAACATGCAGGTTGGTGGTAACATTGAGGATCACAGAATCCTAACATTTTCATTGCTTTTCTTATATTCTCTAACCCTTTCATTCTCCAAAGGTACTGTGATTTAAAGATGCCCAAGGACACATTGCCCCATATAAAATTAACTATTTTATAAAAACATATGAAATATTCTTGGTAGGAAGGTAGACAAAATAAACCAGCTACTTCGTTTTGAAGCTGTGAAAATTGAGATGCAGAGAAACAGTGGGGATGAGAGGATAGCCACCTGGAGCAACATCCCAGACATCAGGAGAGCCCTTCACAGCACCATGAAGTAGGTAAAGCTTGCCTTTAGTAACCTCCTTACTTTTAATAGGCAATATTTAGCAAGTACCTACTGCAAGCCAAGGACTTTGCTTTGTGCTTTGCCTACTTTAGCTTATTTAATCTTACAACAACTCCATGAAGTAGGTACTTTTACCATCTGTCTCTTATAAGTGAATAAAGTACAACTTAAACATGTTGTTACTTGCCCAATTTGCATAGCAAAGCAAGAGCCAAATCTGTGTTGCTTTAACCAGAATTCAAGCCCTTAACTCCTACGCAACAGAAAGGAGCCCTCAGAAACATGATTCTCAAGAGGGCATGGTGGCTTGTGCCTGTAATCCCAGCCCTTTGGTAGGGAGAGGTGGGAGAATCGCTTGAGGCCAGAGGTTCAAGACCAGCCTGAGCAACATAGGAAGACTCCATCTCTACAAAAGATTTTAAAAGAAAAGAAATACGACTCTTCGTGTGCACTAACCTAGGTGCTCAGTGTCTCGGCTTGTTGACTGCCTGCCTAAGAATTTCCACTTAATGCTCAACTTGATCTATTCCTCAAATTATAGAGAGGCAAGGGATTCAGGGAACTTGCTTATTACCTGAGCCAAGCCACTTCACTTGCTGAGGGATCTGTGTCCTCATTGTTCAAAAACAAGAGAAATGAATAAAAGCTTATGTATGTATATATACACACATATATATACATATACACATATATACACACACACACACACATATGTGGTCCCTTTCATTTCCTGATAGCCTATAACCCAAGGGCAAATGCTTGATTCACATTTTGACACTGAGGTTTTAAATATTTTTGTTTTCTCTCTCTTTTTTTAAATAATTTTTATTTTAAAATACTAGAGGGTACAAGTGTTCTTCTTACATGGATTAATTGTATAATGCTGAAGTCAGGGCTTTTAGTGTGCCTGTCAACAGAATAGTATTCATTGTACACGATAGGTAAATTTTTACTCCACAGCTCCTCACACCTTCCCACCTTCTTAGTTTCCAATGTGCTTTATACCACTTTTGACCATGTGTACCCATCATTCAGTTCCCACTTATTAGTCAGAACATGCAGTATTTGTTTTTCTGTTCATGAGATGCTTTCCCTTAGGGTAACGGTCTTCAGTTCCATCCAAGTTACTGCAAATGACATTATTTCATTCCTTTTTATAGTCGAGTAGTACTCCTTGGTATATATAGATATGTGTATATAGAGAGGCATATATATGTTTATCTATATATACACTACATTTTCTTTATCCACTCATGAATTGATTGGCATTTAGATCAATTCCACTTCTTTGCAATTGTGAATTGTGCTGTGATACAGTTGTCTTTTTGATATAATGACTTATTTTCCTTTGAGTAGATACCCAGTAGTGGGATTGCTGGATTGAATAGTAGGGCTACTTTTAGGTCTTTAAGGAATCTCCATACTATTTTCCACAGAGGTTGTTCTAACTTAACAGTCTGACCAACAGTATATAAGCATTTCTTTCTGTCTGCATCCATGCCAACATCTATTGTTTTTTCATTTTTTAATAATGGCCATTCTGATACAGGCAAGGTGGCATCTCATTGTGGTTTTAATTTGCATTTCCCTGATAATTAATGATGTTGAGCATGCTTTCCTATGTCTGCTAGCCAATTGTCTATCTTCTTTTGAAAAAACTCTGTTCATGTCTTTTGCCCATTTTGTATGGGGTTATTTATTGTTTCTTAATGATTTGTTTGAGTTCTTTATAGATTCTGGATATTAGTCCTTTGTTAAATGTATAGTTTGTGAGTATTTTCTTCTATTCTGAAGGTTGTATATTTACTCTGTTGATAATTTCCTTTGTTGTGCAGAAACTTTGCAATTTAATTAAGTTCCATTTATTTATTTTTGTTGCTGGTGTATTTGCCTTTAGGGTCTCAGTCATAAATTCTTTGCCTAGTCCAGAACCTGTAGCTGCACAAGAAAAAAAGAAAAAAAAAATTCTTTGCCTAGGCCAATTTCTAGAAGAGTTTTTCCTATTGTTTCTTCCAAAATTTTTATGGTTTCAGGTCTTACATTTAGGTCTTTAATCCATCTTGAGTTAATTTTTGTATATGGAGAGAAATAGGGATCCTTTTTCCTTCTTTTCCGTGAGGCTATCCAATTTTCCCAGCACCATTTATTAATAGGGAGTCCTTTCCTCAGTGTATGTTTTTCTCTTTGTGAAAAATCAACTGGTCATAGCTACATGGTTTTATTTCTAGGTTCTCTATTCTGTTCCATTGGTCTATGTCTCTACCTTTATACATGTAACATACTATTTTATTTACTATAAACTTGTGGTATAATTTGAAGTGAGGTAATGTGATTCTTCCAGATATGTTCTTTTTGTTTAAGATTGCCTTCGTTATTCAGGCTCTTTTTTGGTTCCATATGAAGTTTAGGGTTATTTTTTCTAGATCTGTGAAAAATGACATTGGTATTATGATGGGAATTGCACTGAATCTGTGAATCACTTTGGGTAGTATGGACATTTTAACAATGTTCGTTCTTCCAGTCTATGAGCATGGGATGTTTTTCCATTTGTTTGTGTCATCTATGATTTCTTACATCAGTGTTTTGCAGCTCTCCTAGAGATCTTTCACCTTCTTGGTTAAATATATTCCTAGGTATTTTATTTTCTTTATAGCTATTGTGAATGCTATTGAGTCCTTGATTTCACTCTCTGCTTGACTGTTATTAATATAGATCTTTCTCTTCTATTTCTGGTTAACCCAGCTAGTGGCCTACTGATTTTGTTTATCTTTTCAAAGAACTGACTTTTTTTTTGACCCTTTGTATTGTTTTTTGGTTTCCATTTTGCTTAGGTCTGCTCTGAGCTTTGTTATTTCTTTTCTTCTGCTAGCTTTGGATTGGGTTTGTTCTCTTTTTTCTAGTTCCTTGAGGTGTGGTATTAGGTTGTTAATTTGTGATCTCTCTGTCTTTTTGATATAAATATTTAAGACTATGAACTTTCTCCTTAGCACTGCTTTACCTATATTTCATATATTTTGGAAGCTTGTCTAACTTTCATTGTTCAATTTGAAAAAAAGCTTTTTATTTCCATCTTGATTTCATCAATAACTCAAGGATCCCTTAGCAGCAGGTTGTTTAATTTCCATGTATTTGTTTAGTTTGGAGAGTTCATCTTGGAATTGGTTTCTAGTTTTATCCACTGTGGTGAGAGAGGATACATGATATGATTTCAATTTTTCTAAATTTGCTGAGACTTGTTTTGTGGCCTAACATATGGTCTATATTAGAAAATGTCCTATGTGCAGATGACAATAATGATATTCTGCAGTTTTGGGATAGAATGTTCCATAAATGTCTGTTAGGTTCATTTATTCTAGAGTACCATTTAAGTCCACTGTTTCTTTGTTGATCTTCTGCCTCAACCATCTGTCAGTGGAGTGTTGAAGTCCTCAGCTATTACAATGTTGCATTTATTTCTATCCTTACATCTAGTAGAATTTGTTTTATGAATTTGGGAGCTGCTATGTTAGGTGCATATATATTATATCTTCTTATTGAACTGATTCCTTTATCATAATATAATGACCATCTCTGTCTTTTTTTTATGATTGTTGATTTAAAGTCTGTTTTATCTTCTGTAATAGCTACTCCTGCTTGATTTTGGTTTCCATGTGCATGGAATATTTTTTCCACCCTTTTACCTTGAATCTATGAGAATCTTTGTGAGTTAAATGGGTTTCTTGGAGCAAGCATATATTTAGGTTGTGTTTTTTAATGCATTCAGCCAATCTGCATCTTTTAAGGGGGGTATTAAGATCACTCACATTCAATGTTAGCATTGATATGTGAGATACTGCTCTGGTAATCAATATGATGTTACTTTGTTCCTCTTGATTCTCTGTTATTTATTTTTGACTAACTAAATTAATTTGAAAGAGTTGCCTTTAAGCTCTGAAATTCTTTCTTCTGCTTGGTCTAGTCCATTCTTAAAACTTTCCACTGTATATTTCATTTCCCTAAATAAAATTTTCATTTCCAGAAGTTCTATTTTTTTTTAATATATCTATCTCTTTAATAAATTTTTCATTCATTTCCTGAATTATTTTTCTGGTTTCTTTGACTTAGTTTTCCATTTTCTCTTAGATCTCATTGAGCTTCCTTATGATCCATATTTGGAATTCTTTATCTGTCATCTCAGTATTTTCATTTTGGTTGGGATCCATTGCTAGAGAGCTGGTGTACTCCTTTGGGGGTAGTGCTTACATTCTGATTTTTCATATTTTCAGAGTTCTTGCACTGATTCCTTCTCATCTGGAACAGCTGTCACTTCTCGTTTTTGGAGTTTCTTTTGTTTAAAGGGGACTTTTTTCTCCCTCACTCTTAAGGGTATACCTATAGTATATGTTAGGTAAGGACATTTAGCTTTGTGGGTACTTTGATGGGAGCCTAGGTTCTGGAAGGATACCCTGGTTATAGATATCCTTAGTGTGGTGATTTTCTCAATTGCTAGTTATTTGTAGGCTGTAGGTCGTGGTGTACTACGTGTGTGGGCAGATTTCCTATCTCTTGTTGGCAAGGGGACAGGAGCCAGCCAAACCCTGTATAATTGAGTCAGTAAATGCTGTAAGGGGCTGTACAAGTTGTCCTCTCTGCCAATGGACGGTGCTTATAGGAAAGAGCCAGGTGCAGTGATTTTTTGGGATGTGTGACCAACTCTAGTCAATCAGTAGAAGCACTCAGATGCCCCAGGTGGTGGTTGGGGCCCTGGAGCTCTTAGGGGATGCCTTGTTATCCACCACAACAGAGGGGTGTGGGGCAGCAAGGCTGGGTGGGGCTGGGTCAGGTGAACATGTGTTCAGGCTCTACAAAGACAGGCACAAAAGCTTTCTCAGCAGGAGTTGAGGGTCCATTCCAAGGCCACTGGGGAAAGCCACCAGGGATGGGCTGAAGCAGCCCTGCCAAGCCAGAAAGTCTGCTTGTGGGAGAGGGGCCATCTGGGATTCATGGTCTGGCAGATGGGAGTGGGTTTCATTCTTCTCCCTCCTCCCTTGCCCGGCAGATCTCCTTCAGGTGTCTGGCCACAAGCAGCAGCCTAAACTTTCTGAGCTCACCAGCAATAATGCTCCAGGCTGGGAGCTTCCCTGCCCAGGATCCTGTCCTGGACTGAAAGCCCAGCTTCCCTGTGGGGGAAGGGGTGCTCCACAAATGCACTGTGGCTTGGACCCATAGTGTACTCTCCTTTTAGTTCTGCTCATGTGGGTTCCTTCAACTCCCAAGATTAGTTCACAAGTCTCTTCTCCAGACCCTGAGCAACATAACTGAGTCCTGAGGGTACAGGATCCAGCCTGTGGACCTGTTCTATGATCCCCTAAGTTTAATCCCTGATTGTGCCAGGAAGAAGCATGCTAGTCCCTTGTTGCCTGTGGAGTGCTGAAGCAGACTTAACATCCCTCTGCTTCCAGGTGTGTCCTGCTCTGCTGGAGCATCCAGCTGGCAGCACCAGGGAGGGCCAGCAGGCAATGAGCTCATACTCCAAGCACCCTTTGGTCCCCTCCAGGTCATTAAAAGGAAAGGCAAATGCCCCACTCTCTGTGGAAACCTCAGTGTGATGGATGCACCAACAGAGGGGAAGCAGCCACTCCTGAGAGCTCCAGCTCAATTGTCCCTTGGGGCTCTCATGCCGATTTGTGGGAACTGCCAATGCTGGGCCTGCTGCTGTGGGTGAGGGAGGGTAGGAAAAGGAGAATAATCTGAACGGAGAAGAGCTGACACTCTGGGCCCTTTTGTTGCAAGGGGCCTTCCTGGCTTGCTGTACTCTCCTCTCCACTAAAGGCAGCCCACCCTGACTGTCCAAGCTCTGGGATCACACAGTTCCCCTGGGAACCACCAGCCCTCTATGGCCACCACAGTCTGTGCAGGAGTTGGGAAATGTTTGAGTGGGGACCAATGACAAGAAAACTGAAGAGCTGAAGCTCCCTGGGGAGGACAAAGACAGACAAAGGATGGAAAAGCAGTATGGTGCCTGCCACCTTGGCTTAGGTCTTTAGTGAAGGGGAGCAACCCCGAGGAGGCTGGCAGCCCAGGGCTTTATTATCAACAATCTGCCAGTTCTCTGGCAGCAGCAGCTTTTGGGATCATGAAGGTAGAGAAACTCTCCAACTATTAAGGTGCCTGCAGTCTGCCAGAGATGTGAGGGGTGGAAAAACAAACACTCCCACCCACCCTTTCCATAGGGGTCCAAATTCCTCAGGGGTTGATCTCTGCTGAAATCTTCCTCCTTCTTGTTATGCTCCACAGCTTCTTCCCGTGGGTTCTCCAGTAGGTTCTGGTACTTTTCCCTCAGAATTACACCTATGCTATTTTTTTTTTTCCATCTAAAACTTTTCCTTCTTTCTGAGATGATCTGGAAACTGATGTCCCTAGTCAGCCATCTTGCCTCCCCTCTTTATTGTTTTAACATTTTAATGTGTCCCCTTTTATTCCCAGAAGCATTTGAATTCCAAAAGTGGGTAATGTGCTAACTCAAAGAAATGAGTCTCTAATCGTGGAAATTTCCAGCCAGAGGATACAATGATTATTCGAAAGGTGCTGTATCCTGGTTATATTTCTTTTACCATCCTAAGGATGACTGTGTTCAGAGAATTCTCTCTGAGATAAGGCTGGATAAAGTGGGAACCAGGCCCAGCTCTCTGAAACAGGGTTGGCAGAAATGAGGTGAGAAAACAGGGCCCACAAGCCAGCTGGCATACATGGCAGAAGTCCCTCCCATGCATCTGAGATTCAGAGGAACCATAGAAACCATATGGGAGAGAAACCCTAGCAGAGGAGGGATAGCATATACGAATCCTCACTGCATGGGGGTAAATCCCAGGAACTGTGATGTGGTGGTGGTTTCCAGGACTCCTGTCTTCCAGTATGGAGGAGCAGAAACTCCTCTGCATCCCATCAGCTAATGAGGCAAAAAACCATTATTCTTTTCTTGTGTTTTCTTCTTAATGTTTTCTATGATATATATATACATATATAGACACATATATTAATGGTCTTTATATGCAGATGGAATCATATTAGCTTACTCTTCTGAACCACTCAGATTCCCCTTCAAGAAAGAATTCCTTGTCCAGTTGCAAGGGATGTAATGAGCTGACAACTTCCAGCTTTTAAGGTTTGCCTCAGTTTTTGAGCTAATGGCATTTTCCATTCAATAGTTTTTATTTGCATGTAATCAAAATTATCCATCTTTTCCATTACAGCTTCTGGATTTTGTGTCATGATTATAAAGTTCTTGTTGGCTCGAGTATTTTCAAAGCTCTCATCTTAAACTAATATCTTTAAATTTTTTTCCTTTAAAAGTTGGGATTCATTTAGAATTTATTTTGATATAAATAGTGAAGTAGGATTTCAGATATTTTCCCTAACGAATTGTCCTCATCATTTTTGAATATTGATCTCTTCCCCACTAATTCTAAATTTTCTTTTTATAATAAATAAAACAACATATATCTATTTGACTCCATTTCTGGACTTTATATTCTGTTCTACTGAGTTATTTTGGCATCCTTCACCAATATCAAACTATTTTATTTATTATAACAGATTCATAATTTTTTAATAGCTAATAGGAACTACACCCTTTAATTTTTAAACTCTTTTTAAATTATCTTCTTTCTGCAGGATCTTCTTGGCTACTGACTTATGTTTATTACCAATTTTTTTTTTTTTTTTGGTAGAGAAGGGGGCTCACTATGTTGCCCAGGCTGGTCTTGAATTTTTGGCCTCAAGCAATCCTCCTGCCTTGGCCTCCCAAAGTACTGGGATTTTAGGCATAAGCAACCCCACCCTATTACCAAAATTACTTTTTAGAAATTATTTTCCACAGATAGCTCTTGCTTTTGGTTGAGTAGCTAAAATGTGAATTTAAAATTGTAATTCAATTTTACCTTTTTTTTTTCAGGTAAAATTAAGCATTATTTCAAGTTCTCCCCCTAAATTTTACTATTTCAAATGGGATACCATTGGTTTTATAGAGTAAACAAGATTTCCATATTATACAGTAGTTTTATAAGATGTTACTATTGAGTTAAAAAAATTTGATTAAAAGGTATGTGAAATCTCTCCATATATTTTTTCTTACAACTGCAAGTGAATCTGTAATTGTCTCTAAACTAAACATTTTTTTAAAAACCTAGTACAATGTCTGATACAGAGTAGATGTTCAATAAATGTTATTTTGCTGCCTAGTTCCCTATCTACCATCAACATAATTTCCTACATGTATTCTTCAATTTATGGGTAGGCACTGATAAATATGTCTCTAAGGTAAACAGAGTTCAGCTTTGAGCTAAACTATAAAATTTGTGTTATGCTCCCACATCTCCAGGAGACCGATTTGAAAAATAGCTGCAGCAATTAAGTAGTAAGAGAATGTGCACTAAATCATAATAACCAGCTACTGGATCAGGAGACCTTCCTCAATAGGGTTCTTTTTATTAATATATTTGAAGCAATTCCAATTTTTAATATTTTTTCTTACTTTATAATTTCTGTACAAACTACCAGCACCCCTTTTACTATATATCCCAAACTATAAGAAAGAGACTGCATGGATGCCATGTAGCTTCTCTTCTGTGTTTTCATGACCAGAAAATCCTCATGCTTAGCACTATTCTAGGAAAGATAGATTACTGACAGGGCTAGTCTAAAGAAAAATTGGGATGTAAATAAAACTTACCTTGAATCCCAACCTCATTTCCCCTTTCAATACTGTTTCTTCCTTAGCCCCATGGGAATTCCTGGTAGGGGGTGAGGGAAGTTGCAGTTTTCCTTTGCTATTTAGAATCACTTCTAATGTCAACTCATTCAAGCCATCTCTTGGGCCATCGTGCTCAACATGTGTTTCTCTACCTTCCATACTGTCAAAACTTCCTTTTTTTGTGTCTGTGAAAATCCTATTTCCAAAATTCTATTTGATTTTCTTGTTCAAAATATTGTGTGTAATACACAAAGGGCCCTGCCTCAGTGTAAATGTGAAACCCACTGGTGGTAGCAGCAATCTAGTAGGTTAACGGCCTTTCTATTCTTATATGGGAATCAATTTATACATGTTTCAGCTAAAGAAGAAGAAAGTTGCTGTTCTGCTCTTCTAAAAGCTGAGAAGGGACAAGGAATAAATTTAGCAGAAAAATGTGCATTGGGAAATCCCCTCAGCATTGACTGGACTGGGGATTTAGCCCCAACAAGATCAGTAGTTTTTCCTGCTCCGTTTCACAAAGTGATTTGGTCTTTAGCCAAAAGGAGAGAGAGAAAACTGGAGAAGAAAAAAAGGCACTAATATCAGTGATTGAACAATAAAACCAATGGCTAATGGAAGTGATTCTCAAAGGTGAACAAAAAGTTCGGCAAGGAGCATGTGTATCTTAGAGATAGAAATAGAGAAGGTAAAACCACAGGCCTTTAAAAGAAGCCCCAAGTACCTTTGATACTCAGCTAATCAAAACTGAATCTCAATCACATTTCAAGAGCAAATTAAATTCAGATTTGGAGGAACAATCTGATCAAACCTATGCACTAGGTCAGGAGTAGATTAAATTATACTTAACAATAGTTAAGAAAGTATAAAGAAAATACTATTTTGTTCTACTGGCATTTATTTCTCCATTAAAAGACTTCAAGCTTTAAGTTGTTTTCAAGCTGTTATTTCTCCTACTGGCCAATAATAAGTTCCAGTGTTTATTAGAGCCCATTGCACTAAGATATGAAAATATGAAATACAAGCTTGTCTTTCTCTATTACAATTAACAAGCCCAAATCTTAGGCCCTGGGATGATATGGCAAAATAAAATGGGCTTTAGAGTAGAAAACCTGGGTTTAAATTACAGCTTAGTTATTAACAAGTTATGCAATCCTGGCAATTTACTTAGAGTACCATAGTCTGTTTCTTAACTTGTAAAATGAGTAATAAATTTGATAATCTCTAAACCTACAGTTCACATTTGACAGGCTTCCAAATTAACTGCCTGGGGAGGGTCTTAAAATCCATGGCTTATATACTGTCCCTGAGTAAAGAATCTTATTGTGAGTCCCTCAAATCTTATGGTGAGTTCCTCAAACTGTTGATGTACTGACATTGAAAAGGACGCTGATTTGTTTCGAAATCATAAAGTTTTTCTGATTTGTTTCTCAATCACGAAGTTTTACCAATTGTCTTGCATGTAAAACATTTTAACCTGTATGTTGTCATCTGTAATCAATGATTGCAACCTCTGTGTTAAACCTTCCAATGAAAAAAGACAACTCTAATATAAGGAGTCCCTTTCCATTCTCCTAAACTTTTTAATAAAAGCATTACAACTTATAACAGATTTTTAGAACAGCTCCAATTTTGTTGGTATTTCTTTCTGGATCAATCTTCAAATTTGGCTTTCAATAAAACTTTATCAAATTATTTCTGCCTCAACACCCTTAATTTCAGTTGACATATTACTAACCAATAAGATGTTGGGAGAATTAGAGATAATATATACAAAATGCTTAGCACCATGCAGGCACACAGTAGGTACATAATGAATGGTCATGATTTTTATGATTTTTGGTACATTTAAGCCCCGGATAGCCACAAATTTGTTTCTAAGTTCAGCTTCTTTGACTCATAAATAATTTTCCAAATTAATTGTAAAACTCAAATGATGATTTTGCAGACAATATCACAGTTTCTTTCCCTCAGAGATATCATCTGCTTTGCAACAGATAAGACTAAATTAGTGCTTAGGTAATCATGATTTCATGTGTTAGTCCTCTTATATTGTCAGTGCTTTATTCAGGGATTCTAATTTATTCATTGAACAACCTACTATGACTCAAGCACTGCACTATGTCAAGGAATATGTAAATTAATAAGATCATCCATGTCTTAGTCCATTTTATGTTGCTATAACAGAATGCCTGAGGCTGGGTAATTGATAAAGAGACATGGTTTATTTGGCCCATGATTCTGTAGCTGGGAAGTCCAAGATTGGGTAGCTGCATCTGGTGAGGGCTTCATGCTGCTTTCACTCATTTTCAGAATGGAAGAAGAGCAGGTGTGTACAAGGAGATCACATGGTGAGAAAGAAAGCAAGAGAGAAAAACCAAGGAAGCAAACTCTTTTTATCAACCTGTTGTGGAAACTAATCCATTCCCACGAGAGGGTAAGAATATTCTCACCCTTTGGAGGGCATTAATCTATTCTTGATGGATCCATTCTAATGACCCAAACACCTCCCAGTAGGCCCCACCTCCCAACACTGCCACATTGAGGATCAAATGTCAACATTAGTTTTGGTGTGCACAAACCACATCTAAACCATAGCAATCCCTGTTTTCAAGCAGCTCGTGAGAGCTCACAATGATTTAACATAAAGAAAAAATTACTTACAGATGTTGATCAAGATATTTACTTTCTATTAATGTATAGAACTAAATTTAAATAACTATATATGTATATATGTTTGATAATAGATTCATATATGTCTCACACCATGGTTCTAGTTAAGAAAATAAAAACCATGCTAGTTATTTTAATAGAGAGAATTTATTATAGGGATTTAGTTAAACAGATATTACAAGACTAGAAAAAACAATAAAAGATCACTGACATAACACAGAGGTATTAATAGTAATTGCAGAATTCAGCTACCACCCCTAGTGCTGGGGTGACAAAGAGAAATTATTGGGGTTATTAGAACAAATACCTTAGAGAATGGCCCCACAGAGCTGGGACCCAGAATTCCAAGGATGAAATGCTGCCCAGCTAGTGCTGATGGCTCAGGAGTTCAAAGTGGGGTCCAAGTGATCCTGAGACGCAGCTGACTGACACAAGCATCTGTGAGAAAGAGGGGTTGAGTATTGGGTCATGGAGAAGAAACTGGGAATGGAAACAAACTCCTGCTGGAACCAGCCACTGCTGCTGGGGCAAAGGACAACTGCTGATGTGATAGTGATAGGAACAGAAAACCAACAGGAAAGGCTGGGCGCGGTGGCTCACGCCTGTAATCCTAGCTCTCTGGGAGGCCGAGGTGGGTGGATTGTCTGAGCTCAGGAGTTCGAGACCAGCCTGAGCAAGAGCAAGACCCTGCCTCTACTAAAATTAGGAAGAAATTAATCGGCCAACTAAAAATATATAGAAAAAATTAGCCGGGCATGGTGGCGCATGCCTGTAGTCCCAGCTACTCGGGAGGCGGGGGCAGTAGGATCACTTGAGCCCAGGAGTTTGAGGTTGCTGTGAGCTAGGCTGACGCCATGGCACTCACTCTAGCCAGGGCAACAGAGTGAGACTCTGTCTCAAAAAAAAAAAAAAAAGAAAACCAACAGGAAGAGCATGACCCTTTCTTTCCTTCTGCCTTATAGTCTCTCTCTAGTTTCTCTATTAGTAGAACCTCATGGAGCAGACAGGCAAAGCAAGAATGTGGTCTATAGGGTCTCAACCACAGCACCAAGGAGCAAAGTCTAGAAGAATAGATTTGAAAAATAATAGCTTAATAACCAACACACTATTTTGTTTTTAATAATCTGTTATTTACCCAGAAATTTCTGCTCACAGTGGTCTTGGGCTAAAGGAAAGAGTTTTGTCCAACTCCAATAATGATATCTGTCATATATCCATTGAATTAGGTGACTTTAAAAAGGAGACTTTTTAAAAAGACTGGCAGGAAACCTTGACTCTCGTACTTTCTCTGTCAGTATCTGGTATTAAAAATTTTTATAAATTTTTATTGTTTGGAAGGAATCATAAAGATCATCTAATCTCATTTATTTGTTTTAGAGAGTCCCTTAGTAATTTTTATACAGTAGAAATTCTTTACTATTGATATGCAACCTGTTTTGTTTTCTATGAAATAGGAGTGCTAGACCAAATGACCTTGACTCTGTACCCAACCTATGGTTTGTCCTTATCACCATACTGCCAAGATACTTCCACCCCCAACCACATCTAATCATTCAGTAAATACATAACTAAATATTAGGCATTGTACTAAGCCCTGAAAACAAGAGTTTCTGTCTTCATGAATATTATAATCTATGGAGGAGACAGAAAGACGCATAGCAAAGTATATGGTACTGTGTTAGGTATTCTGATAAAGGTATGCAAGGGCATTAGGTAAAAAAGGAGAAGGATCATTTAATCCAAACTAAATGTAGAGCTTGAGTTGAATCTTGAAGGAAAAATGAGAATCAGTGAGCCAAGAAGAGGAGCAAAGAGGAAGTAAAGGAACGAAACAGGAGGCCATTCCAAGTAGAAGGAATAGTATGTGCAAAGGATAGTATATAAGAGGAAGTTGTTTTCCATCCCCACTGGGACAGGCATAAAGCCAAGACACATCATAATGTGTGTCTGAATGCTTTCAGCTGCAATTAAGAAATTCCTAGATAACAACATTTTTAAAGCACTGTTATTTCACATACCAAGAAATCTGAAAGAAGGCAGTTCCAGAATTGGTTAATTAGGCAGCTTAATAATTTCAGGGCTCCTCCTTTGTGATTCTTTGTGGATTCATTCCTTTGTGATTCTCTGGCCTCTTTCCATAGCTCCAAGCATCATATCCTCAAGACGATGTCCAAAAATGATGAGAAATGGCAGATCTTTTTCCTCATACATCTCTCCCCTTTTAATCAGGTAGGATCATCTTTACCAAAAGCCTTTGTATTAACAGTAGCCTGGGTTTCTCACCAAAAGAGCCCAGAGAATGAAACTACATGGAGTTAGTTATTTTGGAGGATGTGAGAGGGAGATGGGTGGAATGAATGAAACAGGAGAGAAGAGAAAGTCAACGCATTATTAAGATGGCTACCACCATAGGGAATTGTGCCTTGGTCCCACTGCAGTCCTTTAAAATACCATGCAGACAGATCTTCAGGGTTGTTAGACCAAGACACAGAAGAAGGGAACATTTGTCTAACAGCTCCTGTCCTCCATTAGACAAGGGTTGTCCCAGGAAAGATAACTCTTGTACTTTTAGTCCTATGGATAGATGAATATGGCTGAGCACATTTCCAAAGGTTTCCCCCAGGAAGGGATAGAGACGATCCAAACCAGAAAGCAATAAATTCACGCAGACAAAGTGCAGCGGACTATACCTCTATACATGTTAGTTTGTTGTAGCAATGACTAAAGCAAAGAGATGGCTGGGAGAATAAGGGGCAGCCGCTATGATGTCTAACACATCTCTCAGCAGATTTTTCCTCAGGCTACACTGGCAAGGACTACACCTTGGCCCATTACATCACAACAGAAGTGGTGGGCAGTAGTGATAAAAGAGAACTACAGACTAACCTTCCAAAGTGTTGGATCAATAGATAATGTATACACCATGGAGCACTACTCAGCCATAAGAAAAAGATGAATTAATACCTTCTGCAACAATCTGGATAGAACTAGAGACCATTCTCCTAAGTGAAGTATCACAAGAATGGAAAAAGAAACATGTACTTACTATTAAATTGGAACTAACTGATGAGCACACAAATGCACAGATGGAACTAAAACTCAATGGACAGCAACTGGGAGAGGAGGGGAGAGGAATAAACCAACTCAATAGGTACTATGAACATTACCTGGGTGACAAGCACACCTAGAGCCAGGACTCAAGCATTACAAAAATGATCCATGTAACCCAAAACATTTGTACCCCCTTAATATTTTGAAATTAAAAAAAATAGATAATGCCAGCTGGGCACAATGGCTCGGACCTGTAATCCGAGCACTTTGGGAGGCCAAGGTGGGAGGATTGACTGAGGTGAGGAGTTCAAGAACAGCTTGAGCAACAGCGAGACCCCATCTCTATAAAAAAGAAAACAGAAAAATTAGCCTGGCTTGGTGAGTGCCTGTAGTCCCAGCTACCTAGGAGGCTGAGGCAGGAGAATAGCTTGAGCCTAGGAGTTTGAGGTTGCAGTGAGCTACAGAGCAAGATCCTGTCTCAAAAAATAAATAAAAATGAAAACAGAGAAAGGTAAATTATAAAAGAAACAAAGTATTGAAAAGAATTTGCCTCTGCAGAGTGAAAATTGAGAGGCAGAGCATTGATAATTTTTTTATGTCATAGTCTTTGATTCCTTAAACAAAGTTCATATAATTTTGATTAAAAATGAAATTTAAAAATTGTGTATGGAAACTAATGGAGACCGTAACTTACATAATTCATATATTTGATGCTTTTAGATGCCATGGGTGACCCTTAAAATGTCTGGCATGGGTAGGAAGAACAGAGTATGGGAATGTTGCTAGAATATAGTGCCTAGTTTATAGCACAGAATCAATAGGTCCTTAAGAAAGAAGTGGAAAGAGGGAAAGAAAGGAGGGAAGGAAGGCTGGGGAAAAACAATTTTTGGAATAGAAAACCCTGACTAGCACTACCACATTGACCATTTTATCCCTGTGGTACAGTGGAAAGCTACTCAAACACAGCCAAATCAACCTGGAGCTTGAAATTTAGATGCTTCAGTATGAAATATTTTCGACAGAGTCACAATGAAGACAAGAAGGGAAGCCTTGGCCTGACTTAGTCTTGTCTTATTCTGTTCCTGATTTCAGGTGGATAAAATTAAATAATGGTATAATGCTGAAGTCTTAAATGTCAAGGTTGTACTGGGTACATGAAGAGCTCCTCCAATAAATACTTATTGTCCCAGGCAATAGAACAGCAAACAATCATCGTTGCCAGATCTTAGTTATTTAGTCCTCAAATGCTGCCACATAAACTCTTCAGTAAACATTAGATAAAAAGTGAAAAAGATGACAATTTTCTCCAGCAGAAAGAAAATAATCAATGAATTTCTGAATTAAATACAATGGAATATAAACTCTTTCCCTACAGTGTGTTAAATTCCATCTTCATGTCCCCAGTGCTGACTATGATGCCTTGCATGTAGAAAGTACTTTATAAATTACTGTTGAAGTGAATTAAACTGCATTGAATAGTGGAATTTAGTTGGCATGTTTCCCAGTTTTTCCAACTCATATTTATCCTTGCCTTTATTCATTACTTACACTTGTGTGTAGACTGGCAAATTTTTTGAATTCCCTATTGCAAAACTCAGTGATGAGGGAAAAGAGAAAAAAGAAAAGGAAAAGGAAGAAGAAAGGTGAAGGGGAGAAAGAGAGGGAAAGGAGAATAGGGAAAGAAGGGGAGGAAAGAAAATGGAATAAAAGCTTTGAACTAGGTCCCTGAGAAAGATCTGGGGACAAGTGATAATGGAACAAAGGTGATTAAAATAGCTTTCTCAACATTTCTCAACAAGTAACTAGAACCCCACTACTTCATTGCACTTTTACAACTTCTCAACACCTTGAAATTTTTCCCACCCTCCCCTTTATACTTATTTTTTAAAAATTTTCCCACTTAGAGATTTTTATCTAAAAAACCCATTAAAATCCAATTTCATTCCATTCTTTCTCTTTTTTTTTAAGAGACAAGCGGCAGTATGCAGTGGCTCATGCCTGTAATCCTAGCACTTTGGGAGGCCAAGGCAGAAGCATCACTTGAGCCCAGGAGTTTGAGACCAGCCTGGGCAATATTGAGACCCCATTGTTACAAAAAGTAACAAAAAGAACTTAGCTGGATATGGTGGCATATGCCTGTAGTCCCAACTACTTGGAACACTGAGATAGGAGGATGGCTCGAGCCATCCAGGAGTTTGAGGTTGCAGTGAGCTATTATGATGCCACTACACTCTAGTCAGGGCAACATAGTAAGACCCTCTCTCAAAAGAGAGAGAGAGAAAAAGAGACAAGATCTTGCTCTGTTGCCTAAGCTGGAGTGCAGTGGCACATTCAGAGCTCACTGTAACCGTGAACTCCTGGGCTCAAGTAATTGTGTCGCTTCAGCGTCCAGAATAACTAGGACTACAAGTGTGTGCTACTATACTGGCTAATTTTTAAAAATTTTTTTGTAGAGAAGGGGGTCTCACTATGTTGCCTAATATGGTCTTCACCTCCTAGCTTCAAGTGATTCTCCCACCTCAACCTCCTAAACTGCTGGGATTATGGGTATAAGCCACTATGCCTGGCTCTAATTCTATTCTTTAAATCTCAATATCGCTACCTCTTAATTTACATCACTGTTTTTCTTATTCTTAACACCAAACTGATATGAAAGTGGTGCCACAGGAAAAAAAATGGCTATATTTCCAAAGGCTGATTGACTATATTAGAATTCTATAGACAGTACAAGAGAAATACAATTCAGCAAGTAAAGGCTATGAATGAAAAAGTACTAAGTAGTATAAACATTTTAACAGTATTGATTCTGCTGATCCATGAGGATGATATGGTTTTCCATCTGTTTATGTCTTCTGCTATTTCTTTTCTCAGTGTTTCATAGTTCTCCTTATAGAGGTCTTTCACGTTCTTAGTTAAATATATTCCCAGGTATTTTATTTTCATTGTTCCTATTGTGAAAGGCATTGAGTGTTTGATATGGTTCTCAGCTTGAATATTGTCAACATATATGAATGGTACTGATTTGTGTACATGGATTTTGTAACCTAAGACTTTTCTGAATATATTTATCAATTCCAGTAGAATTTTGTTGGTAGAATCTTTGAAGTTTTCTAAAGATAAGACCATATCATCAGCAAAGAATGATAGTTTGACCTCTTGTGTCCCCATTTGGATGCCCTTGATTTCCTTCTCTCGTCTGATTGGTCTGGCTAGGACTTCCAGCATGATGTTGAATATAAATGGTGATAGAGGGAAAATTTGTCTGGTTCCAGTTCTAAATGAGAATGCTTTCAATTTTTCCCCATTCAGTATGATATTGTCTGTGGGTTTGTCATATATGGCTTTTATCATTTTGAGGTAAGTCCCATCAATGTCATTTTTTTGGAGATCTAGAAAAAATAATTCTACACTTTTTATGGAACCACAGAAGACCCCATATAGCCAAGGCAACCTTAAGCAAAAAGAACAAATTGGGAGGCATCAATTTACCAGACTTCAAGCTATACTACAAGGCTATGGTAATCAAAACAATATGGTACCAGCACAAGAACAGAGACATAGACCAAAGGAACAGGACTGAGAACCCAGATATGAAACCATCCTCATATTGCCATCTGATCTTTGACAAAGAAGACAAAAACATACACTGAGGAAAAGACTCACTATTCCATAAATGGTGCTAGAAAATTGGATAACCACATATAGAAAATTGAAACAGGATCCATACCTCTCACCACTCACAAAAATCAACTCACAATGGATAACAGACTTAAACCTAAGGCATGAAACCATAAGAATTCTAGAAGAAAATGTTGGAAAAACTCTTATAGACATCCACTTAGGCAAAGAATTTATGAAGAAGATCCCAAAGTAATCACAGCAACAACAAAAATAAATAAATAGGACCTAATCAAATTAAAAAGCTTCTGTACAGGAAAAGAAACTATCATTACAGCAAATAGAAAACTTATAGAACGGGAGAAAATATTTGCATGCTATACACCTGATAAAGGGCTGATAACTAGAATCTATACCAAACTCAGGAAAATCAGCAAGAAAACATCAAACAACCCCATTAAAAAGTGAGCAAAAGAAGACAGACTAATGGCCAGGAAACATACGAAAAAATGCTCAACATTTCTAATCATCGGGAAAAGGCAAATAAAACTACAGGGAGATATCAGTTAACTCTAATAAGAATTGCTTTTATCAAAAAGTCCCCAAACAACAAACGTTGGGGTGGATGCAGAGACATAGGAACACTCATACACTGCTGGTGAGACTGCAAACTATATAACCTCTATGGAAAGTAGTATGGAGATACCTCAATGAGCTTCAAGTAGAACAACAATTTGATCCAGCAATCCCACTACTGGATATTTACCAAAAGGAAAAAAAGACATTCCATAAAAAAGATATCTACACTCAAATGTTTATAGCAGCACAATTCACAATTGCAAAGATGTGGAAACAACCCAAGTGCTCATCAATCCATAAGTGGATTAATAAAATGTGCTTTATGTATGCCACGGAATACTACTCAGCCATAAAAAAATGGTGAACTACCTCTTGTATTATCCTGGATGGAGTGGGACCACATTCTTCTAAGTAAAATAGCACAAGACTGGAAAAATAAACACCACATGTACTCACCATTAAATTGGTACTAATTGATCAAAACTTATGTGCACATATGGAGGTAATATTCAACGAGTGTTTGGCAGGTGAGAGTGGGGACGAGGGGATGGGTAAACTAAGACCTAATGGGTGCAATACATGCTGTCTGGGGAATGGGCATGCTTGTAGCTCTGACTCAGGTAGTGCAAAGACAATTTATGCAACCCAAGCATTTGTACCCCCTTAATATTCTGAAATGAAAAAAAAAGTATGAGGTTTTAGAACACTGAAGCATGTCTTGTATGTAGAAGTATATTGGATTGCATTTGAATCTACTTTCTATTTTTAATATTTGTCAGTCTGTTGTGGAAAAACTGTTCAAATTTTGGTACCACAATTGGGATGGACTCCTTGGAGAAATTCAAATTGGCAGAAACAAAAATGATTCTAGAATAGCAGAATGAATAACAGTACGATATTGCAAAGGAGCTGAGATAACACGTATTAAAGAAGAATTGTGTGGGAGGGGGTAAAATCATGTGGACAGATTTAACTAGTCTTTGAGATATTATTGGATAAGGTAAGACTGATAGTGGGTAATTATTTTCTGTTTCTATTAAGCAAAGAACTAGTGGAATTAAGCTTTAGTATCAACAAAAATATATAAATTTGAAAAAATCTCTTCACTCAAAATTTAGTCAAACCTTAGACTTTTTTTTACCATAATTAAGTCATCTAGGTCATTCCCAAATAAAACTATATCTTCTGGTAAATTCTGCCACAAATGTCCAAGGAAGTAATATAACTTTTGAATCACAACTCTATTTCATAGTTCATAGCCTCCAAGGAAGTATGTTAGCATGTGGCTTTCTTATTTAGCCATGTTATATAGAAATCTGCCTTCCTAGGTAAGTTAACCATGGTATTAAGCTAAGCCATTGCATCCAGCTTTTAAAAGGCGTAATTTGGAACAGTGAATTTTACAAATCTCATCTCTTTCATCTCAGGCTGGTTAGCGAATTCATATCCGGGGTTCTCAGGGATGCTCTACCTTGTTATGCTCCAGGTATAATTCCAGTCTTCGCTGACAACTAAACCTTGAGTTACATGTACTCCTGAGTTTTATACCCCAAAAATCCTTTAATAAGTCTCCTTTTAATCAATTTTCCTTCTTGTATCTTCTACCACATTCATTATCTTCCTACTCACACATAGAAATTATCATCATATTTATTCACCTTTTTTTCTTTTGTGTTCTGAGGATAGGCAGACTTATCACAAAATTTGCTTTTAAAAACCCAAATTTTTATCAGCATGATTTAGATAATTCAATGGACAGGAGAACAATTCACAACTAATGGGAAAGTTGGAAAATTCATCAAAGTGATTGGCCTTCTTCAAGTTTCCATCTTGGGCCTGGCATTATCTTAAGCCCTCTTGTTTTAGCATTTTTGCTTGTTTGTTTCCAATTTTATTTAGGTATAATTGACAAATAAAATTGTACACATTTAAGATATGCAATGCGATGACTGCATATATGTACATATTGAGAAATCATTACCATACTCAACTTAGTTAACATATCCATCACCTCACATTGTTACCAATTTTATGTTTTGTTGTGAGAACTTTTAAGATCTACTCTCAGCAAGTATACACTACTATATTAATTATATTCACCATGCTGTACATTAGATCCCCAGAATTCAGTCTCTTATAATTGGATATTTGCAGCTTTTGACCAATATCTCTCCATTTCTTCTACTCCCTAGCCTCTGGCAACCACCATTCTACTCTCTCTTTCTATAAGTTTGACATTTTTAGATTTCACATATAAGTGAGATTATACAATATTTGTCTTGCTTTGTCTGACTTATTTCACTTGGCATAATGTGCTCCAGGTTCATCCATATTATCGCAAATGGCAAGTTTTCCTTCTGTTTCATGGTTGAATAACATTATAGTGTTATATATATATAACACTATATACACATTATATACACACTATATACACATATACATTATATACACAATATACACACACACATATATATATAAAATGTTATGTTATTGTATATATAATACTACATATATTATAGATCACATTTACAGATGCAAAATATTACATATAACATATCTCATATAACATGTTATATAAAATATTATATAACATAGGTTATATATAACTTTATATTAATATTATATAGAATTTTGTATATAGCATATTTTAATATCATATATAATATTTTCTATATATCACATTTTATTATCCATTCGTCCATCAAAAGATGCTTAGATTGTTTCCTTTTTTTTTTTTTTTTTTGGCTATTCTGAATAATACAATGACCATGGAAGTGCAGATAGCTCTACAACATATGGATTTTGTTTCCTTTAGATATATACCCAGAAGTGTGATTGCTGGATTATATGGTAGTTCTATGTTTAAGGAATCGTTGTATTGTTTTAAATAATGGCAGTATCAATTACATTCACACCAAAAGTGTACAAGTATTTCCTTTTTGTGACAGTAATTCTTACTGCTTGACTTTTCGATAATAGCCATTCTAACAAGTGTGAGGTGATCTCTCATGATGACTTTGATTTGAATTTTTCTGATGATTAGTGATGTTGAGTACATTTTCATATGCCTGTTGGCCATTTGTATATCTTCTTTGGAAAAATGCCTATTTATGTCCTTTGCCCAATTCGTAATCAAATTATTTGGAGGAGGTTTTTGCTATTCAGTTGTATGAGTTCCTTACATATTTTGGATATTAATTCCTTATCAGATATATTATTTACAAATATTTGCTCCAAATTCATATGTTGCCTTTTTATATTTTGTTTCCTCTGCTGCGCAAAGGTTTTAAGTTTGATGTAGCTCCACTTGTTTATTTTTGCTTTTGCTTCCTATACTTGTGGTGTCTTATACAATAATAACACTACCAAGATGACTGCTAAGTCCAATGCCAAAGATCTTTTCCCCTAAGTTTTCTTCTAAGAGCCTTATGGTTTCAGGTCTTATACTTAAGACTTTACTCCATTCTGAGTTAACTTTTGTGAATAGTATATGACAGGGGTCTAATTTTATTCTTTTACACGTGGATATCCAGTTTTCCCAACAACTATTTATTGAAGAGATCATCCTTTCCCCACTGTGTATTCCTCATGTCCTTCTCAAATTTTGGTTGGCCATATAATCATAGGTTTATTTCTGATCTCTTGATTCTGCTCCAATGGTATGTGTCTGTTTTTATGCCAGTACCATACTGCTTTGATTACTATAGCTTTATAATACAGTCTGAAATTAAGAGGTGTGATGCCTCCAGCTTTGTTCTTGTTTCTCAAGATTGCTTTGACAATGTGGGGTCTTTTGTCATTCCATAAAACTTTTAGGATTTTTTTCTATTTATTTAAAAAATGCCACTAAAATTTTGATAGGATTACATTGATTCTATAGCTTACACTGAAAGTATGGACATTTGAACAACATTAATTCCTCTAATTCATGCACATAAGATACTTGTTGACTTACTTGTGTCTTGTTCAATTTCTTTCATTAATCAACGTCTTACACTTTTCAGTGTACAGATGTTTCATCTCCTTGGTTAAATTTATTACAAAGTATTTTATTGCTTCTGATGCTATATAAATGGTAATTTTCTTTATTTATTTTCAGATAGTTGGTTGTTAGCGTATAGAAACACACCTGACGTTTGTATGTTGATTTTGTATCCTGAAACTTTACTGAATTTTTATATAGACAGTTCCTGACTTAGGGTGGTTTGATTTATGGTTTTTAACCTGACAATGATACAAAAACAATACACATTCAGTAGACACTGTACTTAGAATACTCATACAGCCATTCTATTTTCTCCTTCCAGTATATGCTATTTAATAAATTATATGAGGTATTCAACACTTTATTATAAAGTAGGCTCTATGTTAGATGATTTTGTCAAACTATAGGCTAATGTAAATGTTCTGAGAACATTTAAGTTAGGCTAGGTGAAACTATGATGTTCAGTAAATTAGGTGTATTAAATATACTATCAACTTACAATATTTTTAGCTTATGATGGGTGTATTGGGATATAACGCCAACATAAGTTGTGGAGTATCTGTGTTAGTTCTTATCATGGGGTCATTAGGATTTTCTATATATAAAATCATGTCATCTGAAAATAGAGACAATTTTACTTTTTAAATTTGGATACCATTTATTTCTTTTTCTTGCTTAATTGCTCTGGCTAGGATTTCTAGTACTATGTTGAATAGAAATGGGAAGATTGGCACCTTTGCTTTACTCCTAATGTTAGAGGAGAAGCTTTCATCTTTCCACAATAGAGTATGATGTTAGGTGCGGGCTTGTCATATATGGTTTTTATTTTATATTATATTGAGGTACATTCCTGCTTTAATCAATTTGTTAAGAGTTTTTATCATGAAACTATGTTGAATTTTGTCAAATACTTTGTTGGCATCTATTGAGATGATCATATGGATTTTGTTATTCATTGAGTTAATGTGGTGTATCATATTTATTGATTCGCATATGTTGAAATATCCTTGCTTCCCAGGGATAACTCTCACTTGATCATAGTGTACAATCCTCTTAATGTGCAATTGGATTCAGTTTCCTAGTATTTTATTGAGCATTTTTACATCAATGTTCATCAGGGATTTTGGTGTACAACTTTTTTTTGGTAGTGTCCTTATTTGTCTTTGATATAAGGATAATGCTGACCTCATGAAATGAATTTGGAAGTGTTTCTTCCTTTTCAAATTTTTGGAAGAGTTTGAGAATTATTAGTATTAGTTCTTATTTAAATGTTTGGCAGAATTCAGCAGTGAAGTCATTTGGCCTGTGATTTTTTAGTTGTTGGGAGATTTTTGATAACTAATTCAATCTCATTACTCATTATTTGTCTGTTCAGACTTTCTACTTCTTCATGACTCAAGAATCATGATGTATGTTCAGTATGTTTCTAAGGATTTATCCATTTCTTGTCTATGGCCATGCCACCCTGAATGCACCCAATCTTATCTAAGAATTTATCCATTTCTTATAAGTCATACAATTTGTTGGAATATAATTGTTCATGGTCATCTTATAATCCTTTATTTCTGTAGTATTAGTTATAATGACTCCTCATTTATTTATAATTTTATTTGAGTCTTCTCTTTTTTTCTCAGTTACTCTAGCTAAAGGTTTATCAATTTTGTTTACCTTCTACAAAAAACAATGCCTAGCTTGGTTTACCTTTTCTATTATTTTTCTATTTCATTTCCTTACCATCTAATAGTTATTATTTCCTTCCTTTTGCTAACTTTATTTTTTAACTGATTTTTATTTCAGAATATTACAGGTGTACGAACTTTTTGGTTACATGAATTGCTTTTGTACAGTTTGAGTCAAAGTTATAAGTGTGTCCATCACCTGGACAGCATGTATTGCACCCGTTAGCTGTGAATTTACCTATCCCCTCCTCCCCCCTCCCATCTGCTTAATTTCCATTGAATTTTATTACCATATGTGCATATAAGTGTTGATCTACTAGTTCAAATTTAGTAGTGAGCACATGTGGTTTTTGTTTTTCTGTTCTTGCAATATTTCACTTAAAATGATGATTTCCCATTCTATGCAGGTTGTTACAAAAGGTATTATTTCACCATTTTTTTTATGGCTGACTAGATTTCCATAGTATATATATACCACATTTTATTAATCCAGACATGCATCGATGGACACTTGGGTTGTTTCCACACCTTTGCAATTGTGAACAATTCTGCTATAAACATTCAAGTGCAAGTGTCTTTTTCATAAAATGTCTTTATTCCTTTGGGCAAATACCTAGTCGTGGGATTGCTGGATCAAATGGTCGTTTTACTTTTAGTTCTTTGAGGTATCACCATACCTCAAAGAATTTCCATAGAGGTTGTGCTAGTTTGCCATCCCACCAGCAGGGTATAAGTGTTCCTTTCTCTCTGCATCCACACTAGCATCTGTTGCTTTGGGACTTTTTAATAAAAGCCATTTCCCCTGGAGTTAGGTAAAATCTCATTTTGGTTTTGATTTGCATTTCCCTGATGATAAGAGACATTGAACATTTTTTCATATGTTTATTGGCCATTAGTCTGTCTTCTTTCATGTCCTTTGTCCACTTTTTAATGGAGTTGTTTGATGTTTTCTTGCTGATTCGCTTGAGTTCTTTGTAGATTCTGATTATTAGCCCTTTATCAGATATATAGCCTGCAAATATTTTCTCCAATTCTTAGGTTGTCTATTCACTCTGCTGATGTTTCCTTGGCTGTGCAGAAGCTTTTTAATTTGATCAGGTCCCATTTATTTATTTTTGTTGTTGCTGTTATTACCTTTGGGGTCTTCTTCAAAAATCCTTTGCCTAGACCAATATCTGTAAGAGTTTTTCCAACTTCTTCTTCTGGAATTCTTATAGTTTCATGCCTTAGGTTAAAGTTTGTTATCCATCACGAATTAATTATTGCGAGTGGTGAGAGGTGTGGATCCTGTTTCAGTCTTCTATGTATGGCTATTCAATTTTCCCCCTTCCTGAATGGAGATTCTTTTCCCTAGTGTATGTTTTTGTCTGCTTTGTCAAAGATCAGATGGCAATATGAGGATAGTTTTATATGTGTGTTTTCCGTTCCCATCCATTGGTGTAGGTATCTGTTCTTGTGTCAGTACTATGCTGTTTTGGTTATTATAGCCTCGTAGTATAGCTTAACATGTGTAAGGTGATGCCTCCTGAATTGTTCTTTTTGCTTAAGATTGTTTTTGCTATTCAGGGCCATTTCTGATTTTATACAAAATGTAGAATATTTTTTCTAGGTGTATAAAAAATGATGTTGGTATTTTAATGGGGATTGCATCAAATCTATAAATCATTTTGGGTAGCATAGACATGTTAACGATGTTGATTCTGCTGATCCATGAGCGCAATATTTTTTTCATTTATTTACATCCTCTGCGATGTCCTTCCTCAGTGTTTCATATTTCTTCCTATAGAGGTCTTTCACCTCCTTGATTTAATATATTTCTATGTATTTTATTTTCTTCATTGCTATTGTGAAATTATTGAGTATTTGATTTGAATCTTAGCTTGACTTCTGTTCATGTATAGGAATGCTACTGATTTCTTTACAAATTATTTTGTAACCTGAGACTTTGGTGAATTTATTTATCAATTCCAGAAGTCTGTTCGTAGAATTCTTGGGGCTTTCTAGATATAAGATCATATTGTCAGCAAAGAGTGATAGTTTGACCTCTTCTTTCCCCAGTTGGATTTCCTTCTCATGTCTGATTGCCCTAGTTAGGACTTCCATCACGATGTTGAACAGAAGTGCTCACAGTGGGCATCCTTTTCTGGTTCTACTTCTATGCGGAAATGCTTTCAATTTTTCCCCATTCAGTATGATGTTGGCTATATGGCTTTTATAATATTGACATATGTTCCATCTATGCCTATATTGTTAAGAGTTCTTATCATAAAAGGGTGCTGAATTTTGTCAAATGCTTTTTCCGTGTCTATTGAGAGGATCACATGGTCTTTGTTTTTGCTGCTATGTCTGTGGTGAATCACATTCATCAATTTGTGTACGTTGAACCATCTTGCATCTCTGGGATAAAGCCCATTTGATTGTGATGGATTATTTTTTTGATGTGCAGCTGAATTCACTTTGCTAAGATTTTATTGAGGATTTTTGCATCTATATTCATAAGGGATATTGGTCTGTAGTTTTCGTGTGTGTGTGTGTGTGTGTGTGTGTGTGTCCTTTCCTGTCTTTGATATCAAGGTAATACTGGCTTCATAGAATGAGCTGGGGAGGATTCCTTCCTTCTCTACATTATAAAATAATTTCTGCAGTTTAGGCACCAGTTCTTCTTTGTTGGTCAAGTAAAATTAGGTGTGAAAACATCTAATCTAGGACTTTTCGGGGGGGAGATTTTTTATTGCTGCTTCAATTTTGTTACTTGATATTGGTCTGTTCAAGAGTTCTATTTCATCCCGAATGAGCCTAGGGAGATTGTGTGTTTCTAAGAATTTGTCCATTTCCTCAACATTTTCAAGTTTATGTGCACAGAGATTTTTATGGTATTCAGAAATGATATTTTGTATTTTTATAGTATTAGTTGTAATATCTCATTTTTCATTTCTGATTAAGCTTAGTAGCGTCCTTTCCTTTCTGTTTCTGGTTAATCTAGTGACAGGCCTGTCAATTTTCTTTATCTTTTCAAAGAATCAACTTTTTGTTTCATTAATCTTTTGCATAAATCTTTTGCTATCTATTTTGTTTAGTTCTACTCTGAACCTTAGTTATTTATTTTCTTCTGCTGGGTTTGGGATTGGTTTGCTCTTCCTTTTCCAATTCCTTGAGATGGTTGATTAGATTATTGATTTGTGATCTTTCTGTCTTTTGGACGTAGGCATTTATGGCTATGAATTTTTTCTTCTTAGGACTGCTTTTAGTGAATTCCATGGATTTTGATAACTTGTGTCCCCCTTGTCAATTGGTTCAAATTAAACAACCTATTCAGCAATAGGTTGTTTAATTTCCATGACTTTGTGTAGAGTTGAGTGTTTCTGTTGGAACTGATTTCTAATTTTATTCCAGTATGGTCTGAGAAGATACATGGCATAATTGTTTTTTTTAATTTATTGAGACATGTTTTGTGGCCTAGGATATGATCAATCTTAGAGAATGTTTCATGAGCTCATGAGAAGAATGTATTTTCAGTGGCTGTTACATAGAATGTTCTGTAAATGTCTATTAGGCCCATTTTGTTGTAGAGATTTTCATTTAAGTCTATCATTTCTTTGCTTATTTTCTACTTGAAGGACCTGTCCCATTCTGTCAGTGGAGTGCTGAAGTCCCTAGCTATTATGATGCTGCTGTTTATTATTTTGTTTAGATCAAATAGTGTTTGCTTTATGAATCTGGGTGCACCTGTGTTAGGTACATAAATATTTATGTTCGTTATGTCATCTTGTTAAATTGTTGCCTTCATCATTATATAAGGACCATCTTTGTCTTTCTTTACTTTTGCTAATTTGAAGTCTATGTTATCTGATTTCAGAATGGCTACAACAGCTTTCTTTTGGTTTCCATTTGCATGGAATATTGTTTTCCGTCCCTTCACCTTGGTCAGAATGAGTCCTTGTGGGTTTAATATGTTTCCTGGAGACAGCAGATATGTGGCTTTTATTTGTTTTATTCATTTGGCCAGTCTATGTCTCCTGAGTGGGGAGTTCAAGCCATTCACATTTATTGAAAGAATTCATAAGAGGGGTGGATTTTTCTTCATCCTGTTGAGTAGAACTTTGTAGCTTTGTTTTACCACTTGAGCCGTTCTGGTATATGGGCTCTGAGCTGTAGCTTTTGGGTGATTTTACACTGGTGGGTTACTATTGCACTGATCCATGTACAATGCAGTTCTGAGTACTTCCTGCAGGGCAGATATGGTCTTGACAAATTCCCTCAGTGTTTGCTTGTCTGAGAAAGTTTTTATTTCTCCCTTATATATAACAATTAGTTTTTCAGGATACAAAATTATAGGCTGGCCATTCTTCTGTTTGAGGAGACTGAGAATGGAGCCCCAGTCCCTTCCGGTTTGTAAGGTCTCAGTTAAGAAGTCTGCAGCTAGTCTGATGGGTTTTCCTGTGTAAGTTACCTGTTGCTTTTGCCTTATGGCTCATGTGATTGCCTCTTTCCTGTTTACTTTGGCCAGTCTGATGACTATGTGTCATAGTGCTTTCCTCTTCGTGGTGGATCTCCCAGGGGTCATTTTAGCTTCTTGTGCCTGGATATCTAGATTTCTAGCAAGGTCAGGGAAATTTTCCTCAATTATTCCCTCAAATATGTTTTCCAACCCTTGTGTATTTTCTTCTTTGCCCTCAGGGATGGCTATGATTCTTATGATGTTAGTTCTCTTTACATAATCCCATATTTCTTGTAAGTTTTGTTTTTTCCTCTTATTTCTCAGTTCTTTCTCTTTGAATGACTTGTTTAACCCATAGATATTGTCTTCAAGCTCTGAGATTCTTTCTTCTGCCTGGTCTAGTCTATTCTTAAAATTTTCCAATTCGTTTTGTATTTTCTTAAATGCATGTTTCATTTCCAGAGTTTCATTTGTTGTTGTTTTTTGTTTTATTTTTTTTTTTAGTATGTTGATCTCTCTAGTGAATTTTTCATTCATTTCCTGAATTGTTTCTCTGGTTTCTTTGAAAGGTTTTCCATTTTCTCTTGGATTTTGTTGAACCTCCTTACAATTCATATTTAGAGTTCTTTATCTATCATTTCAATATTTCCATTTTGATTATTTTCCATTGCTGGTGTTCCCTTTGGGGGTTGTCCTTTCACTCTGATTTTTCATACTTCTGGAGTGCTCTCGCTACTGATTCCTTCTTATATGGGGCAGCTGTTGCTTCTTATTTTTGGATTTTCTTTTTTTTAAATGGGGATTTTTTCCTCCCCCTCACTTGTACAGGTGTGTTTGTAGCATATGTTGGGTAAGAACTTTTGGCTTTGCTTGCAGGTGCTTTGATGATGTTCTAATTTCTGGATGGAAGCCTTGGATATAGATATCCTTAGTGTGGTGGTTTTCTCAGTTGCTAGTTATTTGTATGCCATAGCCATGGTGAGCTGTATGATTTGGGAGACTCCCTGTCTCTCTCTGATTAGGGATGATTGAGGTCTTTGGAATCCTTTCTCTTTCCCCAGCCCTGTGGTTTTCTTAACAGTGTGAATTATATTGCCATGCCTAGTTTAACCTCTGAGACAGTAGGTGATGCCTGTGGGTGAGAATCAACCACACCCTATATGATCAAGTCAATAGATGTTGTAAAGGGCTATGTAGATCGACCTCCCTGTTAGTAGGTTGCATTTGTAAGAAGGCACAAGTTGAAGTATTGTTTTTGGAACCTTTGACCAGCTCTAGTCCCTCAGGAGAAGCTCTTGAATGTCCCGGGTGGTTTGTGGGACCCTGGAAGTTACAAGTGAGCCCCTATTCTCCACCACAGCAGAGGAAAGTGGGCAAGTGAGGCTGGGCTGGGCTGTGTTGGGTGAGCCTGCCCTCAGTGCCCACAAAAGCTGATAAAGTAGCTCTCTCGTAAGGGGTCAAAGATCCACTCCCTGCTTCTGGTCAAAGCCACCTGGGAGGGGCTGAAGTGGCCCACCTAACCAGAAAGCCTACCTGTGGAGACAGAACCATCTGAGATTCACAATCTGGCTGTCAGGAGCAGTTTCACCTTCTCCCCACTCCCCCTGCTCTGTGGTCTCCCTCTAACATCTGTTGGCAGGCAGGAGCTCAAACTGATAATCCCCCCAATGATTACACTATGGGTTAGGGAACATCCCTGCCCAGGATCGCAGCCTTGGCTGAGATCATGACCTTTCTGTAGTGGGAAGGGTGCTCCATGAGTACACCACAGCTGGGACTCACACTGCACTCTCCTGTCACTTCTTCCCATGTGGGCTCCCTCCTCTCTCAAAATTAGTTCACAAATCTCCCCTCTGTGCTGCTGAGCAACATAATTGAGTCCTGGGGGTATAGGATCTGGCCTGCAGACCTGCCCCTCAGTCCATGAAGATCAATCCCTGACCAAAAAAAGGGGTAAATGTGCTGGTCCCAGTTTGCGTATGGGGTGCTCAAGTGGGTTTGATGTCCCTCCACTTCAGGGTGTGCCTTGCTCTGATGGAGCTACTGGACATGCAGCACCAGAGAGGGCTGATGAGCAGGGAGCTCATGGTGGCTGAACCACTGGTTGAGTGGGGCCACAGGATGAGTTCCCTAGCTGGGTGGTGTGACTAGCTGGACTCCGTATTCAGATGGAGCTAAAGGCTGGGCTTCCTTATTGGACAGGGTCTCAGGCTGTGCCCCACAATTAGGCAGGATCACTGTCTGTGTTCCATAATTGTGTGGGGCCATAGGCTGAGTTGCGTGGCTGGGCAAGGTGGCTGGTCAGGCTCCCTATTTTGGTAGAACCACAGACTATGCAGTTGGTCAGAGTTGCTGACTTGGCTTTCTACTTGGGCATGGTTGTAGGCTGGGATCCAAGGCTGGGAAGAGTCACTGGTTGGGCTTTCTGGTTGGGTGGGGCTCCAGGCTATGCTCCACAATTGGGCAGGTCACTGGATGGGGTCCCAGCCTTGATATGGCCATGGGCTGCATTTCGCAACTGGGTAGGGCTGTGTCAGGGTGAGATCAATGTCTGGGCTTCCTACTCAGGTGGGTCCATGGGCTGTGCCCCACAGTTGGGTGGGGCTGCTTTCTGGGCTCCTTGACTATGAGGGAGGTGGGCACAGGCTGAGCTCTGTGGCTGGGTAAGGGCTGTAAGTTGGGATCTACTACCAGACAGGGTCACCCTGGTCAGGCGGACTATAGGCCCCAAAGTTGGGTGGAGCCACTGTCTGGGCTCCTTGCCCAGGTGGAAACAACTGCTCTGTGGCCAAACTGCTGGCTGAAAACCCCAGCTAGACAAAACTATTGACCATTCTCCGTGGACAGAGCCACCAGTTTTTCTCCATGGGTGGATGGAACTGCTAGCTAGGCTCTCTGGTTAGATGATGCCATTCACAGGGATGTGATCCTCCTACCAAAATCTGCATGCTGGTTGTTGTGAGCCCCACCCTGCATTTTTGTTTCTAGTGGACCTCACATGGTCTAGCCCTGACGATTCTCCCAGTGTTCTCCATGAGGTGAGAAAGAAATTGGCCTCTGAAAGTGACCTGGAATGCTAAGGAAGCTGGATGTCTACCTTGGGCCCTCTTTTCCCTACTAGAGAAACAGTAGGCCCAGGGGAACCCTCTTGGTGTGGCACTGTGCCAGCCTGTGGGAGGAGTAATGTGGTCAACGTGAAACTACTCCTCTTACCCTTGTAATGCAGTTTTTTCTAGATTTTAGTGGTCCAAGAGGACTCTTTGGCCTCATCCCTGGGTTCTAGGAATTTCACAACGGCATCCTTGTCTGTGAATATTTGCTGGTTGGTATTTCTGTGAGTGGTACTGGAGGTAGCCATCTTGCAAAAGTCACTCTCCCTCAGGCCCCCTTTTTAGTCTATTCAGCCTCCATGACTGATCTCATCTGCACCAATGGCTTTACAACCTCTTCCCTGACGACTTTCAAATCTATATATTAACCTATACTTATATCCTGAATTCCTGATTTGAACATCCAACTGGCTATTTCTATTTGGATGTCTTGCTACATCTCAAACCCAGCCTGTCCAAATTTAAGCTCTTTATCTCTGTCTCTTCCTCCATTATCTGCTTCACCTTTTGTGTTTTCTATTTAAGTAAATGTCACAACCTTGTTAATTCATAAACTTGGTAGTCACTTGCATTCCTTATTTCCCTTTTCCCACCTATATTTTAAAAAATCAAGATCAGTTATATTTCCTTAATTGCTTTCAAATACATTCTCTCCTTTCCATCCTCAGCATTGTTATTTTAATTACTACAACAGTCTGTCTTCTGGACTCTGTCTTCACATGTGCCTATATCCAATTCATTCTTGTCATGACAACATTCATTCATTCATTCACAAAATACTTCCCAGGGTCCTACTATGTGTCTAGCTTTGCTCTTAGCTCTGAACTTTACCTTGCATTCAGTGTGATCCTACTAAAATGCAAATTGAGTCATGTGATTGCCTTGTTTGAAATATTTTCATATTTCTCTAGTGTCTGGAGCCTTTAGAACAAAATCTAAGCTCCATAGTATAGTTTCCTGGAATCTACATGTCATAGCCTCTTTATCTTGTCATTGTCATTTCTTGACATTCCCCCTTATTTGCCTCTATTTCCCACCAATATTCAGCCATTTGTACTTCCTCCACTGCTCCCTGGTTCTGCTCATTCCCTGGCATACATTCTGACTTTTCTCTCAGCCCAGAATGCACATTTCCTCCACGTCAATGCCTAACTTACCATTGTCCTTCAATAGACACTGCTGATGTCTTCTCCTATGAGAAGCTTTCTTTGAGCTTCTCTGTCCTACTGCTCTGTCTGACTTAGACACTTCTCACCTACTTGCTCCCATATGTCTTATACTTCTGTGATGGCTGATCTTACATGTAATGTGTGCAGATGGCTGGTAAAACATTATTTCTGGGTGTGTATTTGAGGATTTTTCCAGAAGAGAGAAGCATTTGAATTGATAATCTGAGTAAAGATGATCACTTTCCCCAATGTTAGCATCCCATTGATGGCACTCCCGAATAGAGCAAAAAGCCTGAGAAAGGGCAAATCTTCTATCACTCCATGAGCTGTGTCATCCATCTTCTCCTGACCTTGGGTATTAGAGCTCCTGGTTCTAGGACCTTTGGACTCTGGAACTCACACCAGCACTCCCTCCTGTCACCCCAGTTCTCAGGCCTTCAGAGTCACACTGAATTACACCACTGGATTTCCTGGTTCTCTGGTTTGCAGACAGAATATCATGGGGACTTCTTGACTTTCATAATCACATGAGCAAATTCACATAATAAGTCTCCCCTTATATATCTCTATATACCCTATTGGTTCTATTTCTCTGGAGAACTTTGAATAACACAATTTACCTCTGACATAGCCCTTACCATGGTATTTGTATTTGTCAGTTTGCATGCCTACCAGTCCCCATAGATAGTAAGGTCTTTATAGGAGCATGTCTTATTTGTTTTAACATCCCTGGTACTTAGCACGTGGTAGGTGCTCAACAAATATTTGTTGATTGAATTGTTGGATAGTTGGAAGGATGTCTATAAAAGGAGATTGTGAATATATTTTCAGTGTTTAAAAAGAAATATACCATTTTCAGGGATAGTTTGAGATCAGCAGAAGACATGAGCAAAAGTAAACCAGGAAAGTGAAGACCAGGAAAGTGAAGCCATTTAAGAGTTCTTCTCTTTTATTAATTAAAAAGAAAGTGACAATGTTCTTGTGAAAGAGAAAGAAGAGAGAAGGGGGGTCTGAAGCAATCAGAAAATGCAAGACATGGATGTTGTAATAGCCTAAGGGGGAGATGATATTGATGTTGTTATTGCTTCATATATATTGAGAAGGAAGGTGAGTGATTAAGTTATGAGGGAGAGGCAATAACTTTACCCAGGCTATGATAGGTAGGGCTAAGTGCCCTCCAGAAACCTCACTATAGTTTTCTGCTATATTAAGTTGGCAGAGCTGAGCACACCTGTTTTTTACTTCCTGCCCTGACTAACAATTTTCTGTATACATTCTAGAGACTGCCATTCCATAGAAGCACCTGATTAAGTGAGCAATGAACAAAATGAGATAATGATACAGTATATAAATGAATCACTAAGAATTCAATCAAATCACAGTCTAAACCTTAGGAAAATTATTTAGAATAACCCATATTTAGAAGGAAATGGGGGGGAGGTAGAAAGCATAATATAATCAGTGTTTAATGTGATTGTATTCGTTCAGATAAGAAAATCTTACTAAAGGTGTCAGAAATTTCATCAAATGTGGCATGATGTCAGTCTACCATGTTGACTTCAGACAGCTGATTTTGTGGAGCCGTAAAACCCTGGAGCTGGAATAAGCCTCTGAGATATCCTGATTCAACCCTCTCATTTTATAGGTGAGGAAATCAAGCCTAATAATGTTAAGAAAGTATTTATTTAAAAATAATTTTGTATACTCTCCTTCTAGGGTCCAGATTAGTAAAAATTGTCTGCTTACATTTCAAATATTCTAATCTTAGTTTAGTCAGTTAAGACAGCCCTGTTTACAAAACCTCTCAATTTAGGATTTACTATTTTCTCTGGCAATACCACAAAGGCCACATTTCCAAGCCACTGCTTTCCTTTAGTTTTCACAGCTTTATATGTATTATAGATTAAATAGTGAGGTACTGTGTTTGTGTGTGTGTGTGTGTACATAAATCAGTTTGTTAAATATATTTGGTAATTCTTCTTATCTTTGAAGGAGCCTTTACCTTCAATGCCTTAACCTAGTTAGTTTATGTTACTTGGAAGGAATGCCTGAAAAAAAGGAGTTTGCCAGATAAATATATAGATCTGTGAAGGTCACAATGAAATAAAGTTATGGTAAAAATCTCTAGGGAAACTAAGTTATAGCCTTTCCAGAACTTCTAAGAAACAGCTGAAATCTCAAAAAAAATATGTTGGGGTCAAAAATTAATATATACAGTTATTAAAAATAATCTCAGCCATATTTTTCTTCTTCTCTTAGGCTGTAGCAATACACTTGCAGGTAATTGAGAAGCAATGACCCCTTTCTTAAATTTCTTCTTCTTTTTCAAAATGTAACCTGGGGAGAAGGACCCAGGCTGATTCTTCCTAGATTAGAGAGCCCAGGAAATCAAGTGCCTAGAGTTAATGGGATATAAGAGCTCATCCTGACTGGCAATGAGCTTGAGGAAGTTCCTAAAGTGAGAAAAAGCAGTTTGGAAATTCAATTTCTGCTGTCTGTCCAGGTAGCATACTTTCTGCCGAATCCAGAGGATTCTTGCCAATTTGGAAAGTCATCATTTGTAGTATGGACTTCTTCCCAGGGACGCTGGATGGCTACCAACTTCTGCTTCACAGAGAACCATTGACAATCCTAACAAGTTGTCTCTCAGTCATTAACCACACAAAATGAAGTTTGAAAAAGAGTTTCACATGAAGAAAAGTAGCCCTGGAAAAAGTTACGAATGGCATAGATAAAAAATGTGGACTACCAGTTGATTTTGAGAAACAGAAACCGGGTCAATCAATCTTGGAAAAACCTTGGGGAGAGAACAAGGTAGGGCGGAGTAGGGAGAGTTGAGATTTACCTTGATTCCCTCCTAGCTCTGCCATTCTGCCATCATTCTTTCTTGGTGATGAAATAAAATAACTGACAAAAGTTTATTAAGTATCAACTATGTGCAAGGTGTTATGCTAAACGCTGCACTTAGATCTAAAGAGGTATAAAAACAACTCTCATTCAAAGAGTTTATCACATAGTTGGATTTAAAAAAAAAAAAGAAGACAAGTAAAGGAAAATGTGATAAATACCCAATGAATTCTACAGGATAAAGGTAAGTGTTCCACCAGGTGAGAGAATTTACAGGGCATTGAGTGTTTCAGAAAAAGAACGATAGGACTTCAGCTAGAATTGAAAGATCATGTGGTAGAGATGCCAGTTGCCACTCAATTGTTATTCTCCTCTTTTTCCTTAGTAAAAGAAACATGATTCTATTTGTATAGAAACGAAAAGATAACATTTCTCAACATACCACACACCTTGTCAGGGCTATGTGATTAGGTTCTGGCCAATGACATGTAAGCAAAAATGTGTAGACAACTAGAAAAGCTGCTTAAAGGGACATGAATCAACAGGAAGAGAGGCACGAGTTTTATACTTTTACTTTTTCTGTTTTTTCTGACCTGGAACTTTAATGTGATGGCTGAGCAATAGCAGCCATTTTGAAATAGAAGGTAACCTTTAAGGATAGAAATCACATTCTAGAAGAGTGAAGCAACAAATAGGAGAAAGGATAATTTCTGGCTGTGGTAAAGTGAAGAGGTCTATAAATAAATACTCTTGCCAAAATAAAGTGTAAAATTCAACAAAATTGTCTAAAACAATCACTTAGGGGGGCAATGGAAATTGATGACAGGCAAAAATCTAATTGAAAATCATTTATTATGAAATATTTCTAATTATTTATTCAGGCAAAAACAGCAGGCAGCTATGGCTGCCTCTACGGTCACTCTCATTTCACCACCACTTCGACCCTCCTCCTCACCCCCTACCTTCTAGCTCTTTCAGCAAGACCATCATTGTTACCCCTATGGAGCTGTCCAGAGAAACAATCAACTTTTCTGCCAGAGGAATTACACTTCATTTAGGTCAGTGAGCAAAAGCCATGATAGCACTGACAATAAATAGCCGACTTTAAAGGAAATAAAATATATAGCTCTGCAAACCTTGAACCTCAATCCCATTTCACTCAAGCAATGCCCAGCCAGAAAAAAAATCAAGAGATCATGGACATGCGAGAGTCATAGAAAGACTGGATGACCTCTCCACATATCCCTGATTGATTGGAAAACTATATGCATGCAAAGAGAGCTAAGAGAGCCAAGCTCAAAGTGAAAGCCAAGATATGTTGGAAGCTAGTTGAAATTTGCACATGCTCCCCAAAGTACACACAGAAGTTCAAGGTGTTTAAGAATAAATACTGTCCCAAACTTTAGCTGGATGCACAGTTATGCAGACAATGTGGCAACCACTAAGTAGCCAGGCTTAAAACAACAAAAACCAAAACGAACAAATACCATGGACATCAACAACCAAACACCATGGGAAATATAGTTTAAGTTCTGGTAAGCTACTTATTTTTAAAATTCTCAGGAAAAAAGTCAGAAGCCAGAGTTGCTGTATGGCATTATGTAAATAGTTCATATTTTAACAACAAAAATATACAGACACATTTTATTTTTTTGATTTGCTTTATTGTGCTTTGCAGATATTGTGATTTTTACACATTGAAAGTTTATGGCAACCCTGTGTCAAGCGAGTTTAACAGAACTGTTTTTTCAACATGTGTTTACTTCATGTCTGTGTGTCATATTTTGGTAATTCTCTCAATATTTCAAACTTTTTCATTATTATTTTATCTGTTACAGTGATCTGTGATTGGTGATCTTTGATGTGACTATTGTAATTGTTTTGGGGCACCACAAACCACATCTATATAAGATGAACTTAACTGATAAATATTGTATGCATGCTGACTGCTCCACCAAATGGCTGTTCCTCCATCTCCCTGCTTCTCTTCGGGCCTCCCTATTCCCCGAGACACAACAATAATGAAATCAGGTCAACAATAACTCTACAATGTGTCCAAGTCAATGGAAGAGTTGTACATCTCTCACTTTAAATCAAAAGCTGGAAATGATTAAGCATATTGAGGAGGGCATGTTGAAATCCAAGACAGGTCAAAAGCTAGGCCTCTTGCACCCAATGGTTAGCCAGGTTGCATTTGTTGCAAATGCAAAGGAAAAATTCTTGAAGGAAATTAAAAACGCTACTCTAGTGACCACACGAATGAAAAAAAAGTAAAGCAGCCTTGTTGCTGATATGGAGAAAGTTTTAGTGGTCTAGATAGAAGATCAAATCCACTATAGTATTCTCTTAAGCCAAAGCCTAATTCAGAGCAAGGCCCTAACTCTCTTCAATTCTCTGAAGGCTGAGAAGGCTGAGGAAGCTGCAGAAGAAAAGCTTGAAACTATAGAGATTGACTCATGAGGTTTAAGGAAAGAAGCCATCTCTATAACATAAAAATGCAAGGTAAAGCAGCAAGTGCTAATAGAGAAGCTACAGCAAGCTATAATGGAGATCTACCTAAGACAACTAATGAAGGTGGCTATACTAAACAACATATTTAATATTTTCAATGTAAAAAAAACAGCCTTAGATTGGAAGAAAGTGACATCTATGACATTTATAGCTAGAGAGGAGAAATTAATGCCTAGCTTCAAAGCATTAAAGGACAGATTGACTCTCTTGTTAGGGGCTAATGCAGTTGGTGACTTTAAGTTGAAGCCAATGCTCATTTACTATTTTGAAATTTCAGATCCCTTAAGAATTATTAATATGTTAAATCTACTCTGCCTGTGTTCTATAAATGAACAACAAAGCCAGAATGATGACAGCAAATCTGTTTACATTAGGGTTTACTGAATATTTTAAGTCTACTATTGAGACATCCTGCTCAGAAAAAAGAGATTTCTCTCAAAATAGTACTGTTTATTGACAATGCCACTGGTCACCTGAGAGTTCTGATGAAGATGAACAAGAGATTAATGTTTTTGTGCCTGCTAACACAACATTCATTCTGCAGCCCATGGATCAAAGTGTAAGTTTGATTTTCAAGACTTATCATTTAAGAAATACATTTTTTAAAGCTATAGCTGCCTTAGATAGTGATTCCTTTGATAGATCTGGGAAAAGTAAATTGAAAACCTTCTAGAAAGGATTCACCATTCTAGATGCCATTAAGAACATTTGTGATTCATGGGAGGATGTCTAAATATCAAAATTAAAAGAAGTTTGGTGGAAGCTGATTCCAGATGACTTTGTAGGGTTGAAGACTTTGATAGAGGAAATAACTGCAGATGTGGTGGCAATTGTAAGAAGCCTAGAATTAGACATATGGAGTGTGAAGATATGACTGAATTCCTGCAATCTCACAGTAAAACTTGAATGGATGAAGAGTTGCTTCTCATGGATGAGTAATGACACAATGACAGTAGTTTTTCTGAGATGAAATCCTGCTGAAGATGTTGTGCACATTTTTGAAATGATAGCCAAGGATTTAGAAGACTACATAAACTTTGTTGATAAAGCAGTGGCAGTATTTCTTAATAAAACTCTTGCCATAAAAAGACCCAAATGGAAATTCTAAAACTGAAAATTACAAAAAGAAATGAAAGTTTGACTAGATGGGCTCAATGTCAAATTTGAGATGTCAAAAGAATCAGTGAACTTGAGAAGAAATCCATGGAAATTATCCAGTATGAAGAACAGAATGAAAAATTGAATCCAATTTTGAAAGAAGTTTTAATGTGGGTAAAATACTGTTGAACTTGCATGTTATAGGGAAATGGTTTTGTGAAAGGAACTGATATGGAAGCTTCATTGTTGTATTATTTTATGAAATTGTCACATCCATGTCAACCTCCAACAAACACTATCCTGATCAGGTAGCAGCCATCTACGTTGAGATAAGACCCTCCTCCAGCAAAAAGATTACTACTCATTAAAAGTTCCGATGATAGCTAGCATTTTTTTTTAGCAATAAAGTATTTTTATTTAAGGTATGTACATTATTTTTTAGACATAATTCTATTGTATACTTGACAGGCTTAAGTTATGTAAACATAACTTCTATGTGCACTGGAAAACCGATAAATTTGTGTGACTCACTTTATTATAATATTTGCTTTTTGCAGTGGTCTGGAACCAAACCTGCAATATCTCTGAGGTATGCCTGTGTATGATACTTTCGAAGTACCAACATTTGACTCCTTCTTATTAGTCCATAAAATACCAGCTGTAAGTGAAACTAGATGTCAGATTTTACAAAGATTTTAAAAACCTATTCTAAATATATTTGAAGAATTAAAATAAACTATATTCGAAATATAATGACAGTGACTTTACAAATAGGGAATCTCAACACAGAAACAGAATGTATAAATAAAAACTTCCTGGTAGAAACGTGAGGTGATAAATACTTATCTTTCTTTTGTTCTATCAAGTCCATCGAAACCAAGTTTTCAAACAGATTTCCTTTCAAAGGCAATTATTATTTTCTTCTTTAAGAGTACAGTTCTCTGACCCCAGAATCCCACACTTACTTTACTAACTTTTAAATAAATTTTGTGCAGGAATCAAGTGAAATGTGTCTTTAAAGATTATTTAATGAACCACCCATGCGATGTTTAAACTCCTTCTACCAAAAACTCCATGGAAATGTAAAAATGTAAGGCTTTTTACTTAAGAATGTGTTCTATGGCTTGAAAGCCTGATAGCATTTGCTGTTTCTCTAAAAGTCATGAGATTGCATTGGGAAGTCTGCATGCTCAGGCTGAAGCCTCTTTCAGTCTGAGAGATGGATGGCCAGAGTTCATGAGATGTGCTATCTGTGGCAATGTAACCGTTTTTCTTATAGTAGAATTAACTGACCCATATAGAGATCAACGGATGCCTTGGCCTCTTTATTACCCTGTACCAAAAAAGTCATCTGGACCAAATACTAAGCATTAGGGTAGTAAAATCGCTATTCGGGGAAGATATATGTCCTAAATTTTTTAAAAGTCACATTAAGCAAGAAACATTTAAGTTATTATAAAATTGCAAGTTTCATTTTAAGAAAACTATAAGTATTTGATTAAATCTCCTGGTTTTTATTCAAAAGTGAGTATGCAAGAGAATTATCATTTAATAGGTGTCAGCGTATATGCTAGGCATTTTCAGCTATACTATCTTATTTAACCATAACAATTTATAGGGACTCGGTTTGAAGTAATTTATTCAAGATCACACAGCTAATAAACACATGATCTGTGAATCAAAAATTTAACTGTAATGGTAGATATATGGCATTATATATTTGTCAAAACCCACGGATCTATACAACACAAAGAATGATCCCTAATGTAAACTGTGGACTTTAGTTAACAATGATGTATCAATATTCATTCATCACTTGTAACAAATGTACTGCATTAATTCAGGGTGTTAATAATAGGGGAAACTGTATAGGAGCTGAGAAATGTATGGAAACTCTACTTTCTGCTCAATTTTCCTGATAAACCTGAAACTGCTATAAAAATAGTCTGTTAGTCTTTAAAAAATAAAAAAGTAAGATTCAACACACATACGCAAATATAACTGTCTACTCATCCTCCTCCCACTCTCCCCTGAACTCATTCCAGTCAGGTTTTCAAACCCCCACCTCTCTTTGGGCATTGCCCTCATCAAGGTCATCTGAGACTTTTATCTTGTTACATTTAATTCTCAATCCTCATCTTACCTGACTTATTGATAGCATTAGACACATTAATCACAACCTTTGCTTAAACAATCCTTCATCTGGCTGCCAGGCTATTCCCTGGTTTTCATAATTCACCTGATTTTTCTTCTTCTTCCTTTTCCTCACCACCCTCCCCTGTCCCTTTTTAGCCTTTGCTGATTCTTTTCTCTTTGAACTCGTAACACTGGAGGGCCCCAGAGGTTAAATTTTTTTGGCTTATGTTTTTCACTTACCTCATTTCTTTAGTGATTTTATTTGATCCGATGACTTTAAATTTAGATTATATGCTGGTGATTCTCAATTTTATATCTCCAGACTGGGTCTCTCTCTGAACTCTAGACTTAAATAGCTATTTAATATGTTGTGTTACTCTGAGTTCTCCAGAAAAATAGAACCAACAGGAATAAATCTCTTTATATATACACATATACATATATATATGCACACACGTACATATATACACACACATACAAATTTATATGTGTGTCCATTTAAAGAGATTTAGTATAAGAAATTGGCTCATGTTATTATGGAGACTGGCAAGTCCAACTCTTCAGTGTGGGCCAGCAGGCTCGAGAGAGGAGAACCAATGATATATAATAGTTCTAATTCAAAGACTGGCAACCTGAAGACCCAGGAGAGCTGATGGTGTGATTCCAGTCTGAAGGTAGTCTGCTAGAGAGTTCCCTCTTGCCTGGGGAGAACAGTCTTGTTGTTCTATTCAGCCCTTCAACTGACTGGACAAGGCCCACCCACATTATGGAGGCCAATCTACTTCACTCAACATTGAATGATTTAAATGTTAATCTCATCCAAAAACACCTTCCAAGTTGACATGTAAGATTAACCATCACACATCTCAAACATAATTTGATCATATATACTCCATCTGTTTTTTTCCCCACCTCAGTTAATGATAACTCTTCATCCTTCCATTTTTCAGTCGAAAAACCATGCAATCATTCTTGGTTTGTCCTTTCTCTTACACCTCACACCCAGTTTTTCTTCCCATCACCTCCACTGATACTACCTTGGTCCATGCTGTTATCAGCTCTTACCAGAAGTAGAACAAAAGCCTCTTAACTACCTCTGGATTTTTTCTCTTACACTCCTCCTAACTATATACTACTGTTTTTCAAGCTGTATTGTGCACACAATCACCTAGGGATCTTATTAAAGCAGATTCTGATTTAGTAGATCTGAGGTGGGCTCTGACAGTCTTCATTTCTAACATGCTCCAGGAGATGCTGATGTGCCTGTTTCACAGACAACACTCTGAATAGCAGAATCAGAGTGATATCTTTTTGTAAAAAGACTTTGTCTTTAATTTTGTTAATTATCATCTTTTTAAAACTTCATTGTATAAAAATAGTTTCAACAGAAATGTCTCAGTTGTATGTGTTATTGGCAAATCTGTTTAAATAAACTGGCATTTCAAGGTCTCTAGAAGTCAGAGTGGTACCTTTAAAACATAAATCAAATCCTGTTTCCCCTCCACTCAAAATAATCCAATGGCTCCCATTTGACTCACTGTAAAAGCCAAACTCCTTGCAATAATCATAATGATCCAACAATAATAAATGATCCAAACTTTCTCCTTACTTCATCTGCTACTACTCTCCCCCTTGCTCATTCCATTTCAGTCACACTGGCTTCCTCAGCGTCCCTCAATTAGGCCTTTCCATTAGCTCTTCTCCCTGCCTGGAAGATTCTTCCCCAGAAAGCTTCTCACCTTTAAGTCCCAGCTCAAGTGTCACGCCGGCCATCAGTGAGTCCTACCCTAACCACCCTATTTAGAACTGTAAGTACCTTCCCCACCCCCAGCACTCCCCATCTTCTTTGCCCAGCTTTATTTTTCTGCATGGTACCTTATCACAGTTACCATACTCTATAATTTACTCGCTCACTAGCTGTATTGTCCATCTCCCTTCTCAACGTATATGTTCCCTGAGGGCAGTGATTTTGTCTGTGCACGCATTGCCTCATCTCCAGCACATGGTAGACATTCAATAATCATTATCAAATAAATGACAATAAATAAATAAATTACAAAGGCCATGCCTGTTCCAGGACATCAGACTGTCTCTCCAAAAATAAAACGTTTATCTTAATAAAGTTTCAGAAAAACTGATTCAAAAGAAAGTCCTCATATAAGCTACATGTAAATTTAGACATGAATTAATTTTGATTCAGAAAGGCAAACACAGGTAATGCTCAACAAATATCTGTAACCAGTGTCACCAATGTGGTGTAGTTCAAGGCAATATAAATAGTATGAGCTTGCTCTTATTAAGATACGTACTGCATAGAAAAAGAGGAAGGAAGAAATACTAAATATTATCAGTGGTGAGTCATGGGTAATACATACTTGTATATTTTCCAACTTTTTAAAATAAAACATAAATAAATTGGTAGTTAAGCTTTTAATCTATGCAGTATAATTGTATTTTCCTACAATGTCACATTTTAAACAATTATAGTTTTATTCATATGTGCTAAAATAGAAATAAGCTGCTGCATTAATCCAGCTTTTTTGTTTCCAACCTTAGAAACCATCTAGGTATTTCAAGCTGAAGATAAATTGATTAAAGGGGAAGATCACAGGATTTCCAAAAGCTCACAGCTGGAAAACCAGACTGAAGCTCAGCTCTGAGGATGATTAGCCCTGAACAAGAGCCAGATCACTCTGTCAGTTCCTTGAAGATGTAATCTACCCATGGCAGGGCAAACACAGATGGCAAAGTTCTCACTGCACAGGAGACCCAGAGGGCCACTGTAGAAGCAGTGCCACCACTACCAGACCCTCCACGTGCCCCCACCACACTCCGCCAACCCTGCCAGAAACAGGATTTCCAGTAGCACCTCCTTCTCAAGTCATATGCCTGTGCCTAGTGGCAAGGGAGGTTGGAAGTGGCTTATAGGACTCTAATATAGGAAATTACCAAAATATAAGAAATTTAAGAAGTATTGAGCAACCACATTTATTACACAAGTCTGCTCTGTGGCGGAGTCTGGCGGACCCTCGACACTATTAGGTCTTTGGACTCAAAGCACTGATGTGCTAGAAAATGTTTAATGGCTGTCTCTTTGAGCAGGAGACACCTGTTTCTCAGCATTTTCCAATTTCCATGCTGTCAATAATCTCACTATGGCTCATTTCTAGCTATTAACATATTACTGAACACAGAGTTTGGGAAGAGATGCACAGTAGCACACATGGTAATTCCACCATGCAGATAACAATGGATATAAATTACCTCCAAAGCAGAGCAAATGGTAAAATCTACAATAGTAAAACCAGTAGGAACTGGTAAGTGTAGAGTATTTATCACCTTTGTTTTCATATAATTTATGTAATTAAAAGTTGTGTTAGTTTGTTAAGATTACTATCACAAAATACCAAAGTGGCTTATGAACAACAGAAATCTATTTTCTCACAGTTCCGGATGATGGAAAGTCAAAGATCAAGGTGTTGGCAGATTCCGTGTCTGGTGATAGCCTTCTTCCTGGTGCATAGATGGTGCCTTTAGCTGTGTCCTCACATGGCAGAAGGGACAAGGGAACTTTCTGGGGTCTCTTGTATAAGGGCACTAATCCCATTCATGAGGGCTCCACCCTGATGACCTTATCACCTCCCAAAGGCCCTATGTACAAATACTCTCACATTGGGGATCTGGTTTCAACCAATGATTTGGGAGGGGAGCAAAAACATTCAGTCTATAGCAAAAGTATATGTGATTTAATTTTTAATAATGGATGTTAAACATCCACAAATCCTGTGAGCCCATTGTTAAAGAATTGGTTCTCATGAGCCAGTCAATTCCAGCATACCACGGGCTCAAAGTAGATGATATTATTATCTTCATACATAGCTGATATCTTTACAGTCTTGACTTCAAAAATTATACAATTTTGTTTTTTCTAAAATAGTTAAATAATCTCTTCATTGAATTATAAATATTCCTGGTGTATTCCTTAGGAAGGGAAATAAATTTCATACTATCTTCTTTGACTTCTTCTCATTGCCATGGGGCATCTGCCTTTATTTTTGAATGGCTAATGTAGGGCCTTATCTTAAATGATTGGCTTTGGAATCTATCAGTCAATCACAGCTCTGACGACAGTCTCTCCTTGCTTGCTAAGGCCCCTGATCAGAGATACATATAAACCAGTTAGGTTTATATTTTTGGTTAATTGATCACTGTATTTAATGTTTCAAAGTGAGGCTGTGCATACCCAAGACTTCCATTGCTGGACTGGGGCCTTGTTTCCCCTGAATATCTAATTGATTTCTACCCATGTCCCAGCTTAGACTTCACTCATTCACAGAAGAGTTATCTGAGCCTCTCATCTCCTAGTGCAGCCCAGGTTAGAGGTCTCTTCTCTGTGTTCCCACAGAAACCCACACTTACCTCTACCACGAGCAGCCACTGACCCTAATGTTTGGGGACTATTGTTTACTTGTCTGCCTTTACAATCACTTTGAGGACAGAGACCCTGCTTTATTTTCTCTATTTCCCTAGCACCCACTTAGCACAGTACTAGAGATGCAGTAGACATTCAATTTACCCATTCATTCACTTATTAATATATTCACTTACTCCACCAATGTTGAGCATCCACTATGTGCCAGATACAAGTTTGGATGCTAGAGATTTAAAAGTGAAAAAAAACCCTGCAATTATGGAGCCAATATTATAAAAGGGGTATGTGTAACATTAGCATGTGGGATGATGATAAGTGCTATGAAGAAAATATTAAAATAATAATTTTTAAAAGTTAAAATAATGAGGGTAGTTTAGGGGGTGGTGATGATGGATCTTAAGTAGGTTTGTGAAAGAAAATCCTATTAATAAGTTGACATTTGAACAAAGACCAGAAGGTAAAGAGGCTAATATGAATAACCAATACAAATAGATCCCTCTCTAGTTTCACAGGGTAATATAAAACGGGATCTTTTTTGGCTGATGTTTCAGACACTGCGTTTGGATTCGATCAGGCCTGCATCTCCAAGCAGCTCCCACCCCCAGAGCGGTTGCCATCTCTGCACACTAAAGTCCCTTCTCTCTTCCTCCTACTCCTCCATTCAAACCTGGTTCCTCTCGCTCCTCTCTGAGTCATCCTGTTCTTTTATTCTTGGTCACATTTGTTGTGTTCTGACTCACTCAGTTCTAATCAATGAGGATTCACTTCCTGTGTGGCCAGCATTATTCTAGGTAAGAGCAAAGATTACAAAAAAGTACGAGGTCCTTGAGAAACTTCTGTCTAAATTCAGACAAGAGAATAAACAAGTCCCTTCTCTCCATAAATGCTGTGACGATGCCTTACCACCAATGAAGTGATCTCTATTTTAACAACAAAAAAAAATGCATAAGATCAAGTAAAAGGGAACATACAGGATATATATAGAGTTATGAAGAGATTCATTTATTACCAATGCCTATATTTTCTGATTGCTTCCCAAATCCTGATCTTAAACAGGACATTTTTTTTCCTAGCAGATAGGTAGTAACTAGATATGCATAATTCATGTACTCAAAGCATCTACATTCATATTTTAGCAAAATATCTACCTCTCTTCCACATCACACTGCACCAATCATATAGTGGTGAAAAAAACAACTGGGTCTATGTCATTGAGCAGTTAAAGGTCCCATAAAGGTAAAAGTTATTTTTATTGATTTTAAAAGAATATGTAGATTTGTCCAAATTGGATTTTTATTTGTTCATGTGTTCCTGACTTAAAGGGGGGCAGTATTTTGCAAGCAGAGCTATATGAGTCACAGGTAACATTTCTGGCATCCGGATTTAGTTATAAAGAAAGCAGCAAGAGAGATTAGCAGCTAAATACATGCTTAGTGCCAGACACCGTGGCAGGTACTTTTCAATATATTTTCTTTTTTAACATATGCTGTCTCACAATATGCACCCAAGAAAGGTAAGAGAAAGGTACTATTACTCTCCTCAATTTAAATCAAAGGAAATTGAGTTACTGAGAGAGTTTGAGTAAGTTTTACGATGAGACATAGCTTGTGAGTGGCAGACATGGGATTCCCACCCAGGTGTGTCTGGCCCCAAGACCCATGGTTTCCCCACTTCCCATGCTTCTCTCAGATGACAGCATCATGTTGATGAGGCCAAGGCCATGAGGCCAGTCATCTCCTTATGTTGGCTTTAATCCAGGCCATCGCCTGCCCCCTCCATCCTCCAGCTTCAGGTTAGACCCTTACAGATCCAATCTGTTTAAAAAAATACTAAAGAACTTATAAACTGGTTGAGTAGAAACCCATCCTGACCACTGGATAAACAAGGTTAAACATACGTATTGTTGATGGGTCATTAGTGCCATCTTTGTTGTGTTCAAAGGCTAAAACAACCTGGCCTTTCTCTTCCCAAAAATCTGTGTCACTCTTGTCCTTCACATGGCAGGGCACCATCACTCACCACGTCAAAGAAAGGAGTAATAAGGATTCCAAATGTCTAGATCGTGAGTGGAAATGGACAGATGCATTTTTACTAATCATGCCTTTCTTAGTAGAAGAATGACCAGACAAAAATTGCTGGCCTTATATGTTTTCCAATTCACTGCTGCCTTTTTTTCTGGGGATCACAGTTGTGAATCATGAACTCATCTCCATCACTGCTGCTTTAGCTATACAGAATGATGCTGTGTGTTTGCGCTTATTCTGATATCTGGATACACACACAGCAATGATTAGAGTGGTTAATTGATAACATATATTAAAGAGATTCTAGGCCTCCTTCAGGGGAGATAAAATGAATCTGAAATCTAGCCAACAATAAATCAGTGGCCCTCAATCTGTGCTGTAGTTTATGTGTCCACCAAATTTTGATCAATTTGTAAAACTTGTTTTTTATAACAACTGAGTAAACACACAGGGCAGTAATATCTGTCAAATGGACTACTGAGCTAGATATGGATTTTGACACGTTTTGAAAAGTGAGGTACATTTAATGCCAAATAAGAGATAATAGCATTAAGTCAAACCTGCACCAAGGAGGGAGAGTCTGTTTACTGGAATACCTAGAAACTCTACTTTGTGAGTGGGTAAGAGATTAGCACCAACATCTAATCAAGGGCTCTTAAAAAGGAACAAAGGCTGAACTTAGGAGTGATGAAAATGAATCCAGAAACCAATTCTAGAGACTTAGTTTTATTTATTTATCTATCCATCGAGCCTATCAACACATGAGCACTTAATAAGTGTGATGAACAGTTCTAGGGAACTGATTCAAAGGGGACCAGTTGCAGATAGAAAAACTCTGGCAGTAAACGGCTACAAAGCTCAACCAGGGCCTTGATTCGAATGTACAGAGCACCGGAATATACTGCACTTTTCCAGTTCAGTGTTTGTTTATCTCTCACCTATACAGGACCCACTGGGGACATTCAGTGTCTTGTAACTTTTAATTGCTGTTGAGCCTCTGGTAGGTGCAGCTTACTCTAATGGACTGAAAGGTACCAGTTGCTTTTAGTTTTATTCAGAAAAGTGCCCTGGTCAATAGCAAACCTCTTTAATTGGGCTTTTATCAGGTCCTTACCTCAAAGCAGGGAAAGCTATTGGAAAGAGATCAGTGTAGATTTTAAAGAGTGCTGACACATGCTTCTGAAAAATGAATAGAGGGGGTGGTTTCTTTTGATATCATCGAAAATCACTTGCTGGAATGAATTTGATATGGATCAACCACAAGGACTATGTTATTGACGAATGACATAAATGAATTTGTAGCAGCATCTAAGCCTATTGATTCTATCTTCTCTACATTTTGAAAGTGTTGTATGGACAGTAGCCTGAGGCTTTACCTCTGTGCAGGTCATTTGAGAGAACTGACTGCCCCAGAAAATGAATGTGCATTTGTTCACTTTAGTTCACTTTAGTACTGCAGGTGTATTACTTTTCTAGGGCTGCCACAACAAAGTAGCACAAACTGGGTGGCTTAAACAACAGAAATCTATTGTCCAACAGTTCTGGAGACTAGAAGGCTGAGATCAAGGGTGTCACCAGGGTTCCTTCCTTCTGAGAGCTATGAGAGACGATCTATTCCATGCCTATTGCTGAGTTCCTGGTGGTTTGCCGCCAATCTTTCATCTTCTTTGGCTTGTAGAAATATCACCCTGATCTCTGCCTTCATCTTCATATAGCATTCTCCCTGTGTGCATGTCTGTGTCCAAATCTCCACTATTTATAAGGACACCAGTCATATTGTGTTGGGGCCCAATCTACTACAATATGAACTCGTATTAGCTAATTACATCTGCAATGACCCTATTTCTATATTTGTTTACATTCTGAGGTACTGGGGGTTAGAACTTAAACATAGGAATTTGGAGGAATGTGATTCAAATCATAACAAAGGGAACAGACAAGGCCCATATCCTATTTCTTGGAATAAACATAAAATAGGCCATAGACCAATCCCAGAGGCCAACTATGACTGGCTCTCCATAGAGAAGTCTCATAAAATTTGCAAACCTGAAAACTTATTCCTTTCCAACTGTATCATCTCTGGCTTGTGGCCATTTTACCCAGTCTGGGAGATCTGCTTATTAAGGTTTACTTGTATAAATATCTAACTAAATAGGTCCTAGGTAAAGCAATTTTCTTTAGCAAAGTAATATTTATATTATATCCTATTTTTACATTGGTTCCATTGTAATATTGCAGGCATATTTATGAAATATGTTTGTATACAATGAAATAAAATAAGTACAGAAAATATCTATAAATCATATTTCTCATAGAAAAGTTTTATTAAAAT
>NW_012147875.1:591142-594545 GCF_000956105.1 Propithecus coquereli | reverse complement strand
TGCCTTAATTTCTGCTCACACAACCACCTGCACTTCCAGGGGTCATCCTGACATCTTACTCCTTTGTTTTGTTTTTGTTTTCATTTTATTCTCTTTTTAAAAGAGGTAGCTACTTTAAGAAAATCCTCTAAAAATATATAACTTAAAAATAAAGTGATTGATACCTGCTAAATTATTTGGTTGACATACTGACCATCTATTATGAATTTAGGATTTTGCTAGATTCTGTGGGAGATAAAGGAGAAGGATTCCATGCAAATCTTCTTCCCCATCACCAAGGAATCCACGTTCTTCTTAAGTGCCACAAACAAAGAACAATTTTTTAAAAAATAAAGTAGGATTCCCAGTTATACCTCTTTTCTAACCCATTTCCATTCCTTTCATAGTGTTCCTGCAGAACCTGGTTCTATTATTACCTCTGTAATAGCCTTATTTAATTCTGTCTGCTCTGATATGGTTTCTTAAGGTTAAAGACATTGTATTCTTTGTACCATGTGGACCTAGGATAAGTGAACATGCTGACGAAAACAGTAGATGCTCAATGAGTATTTTCTGAGTGAATAAATGAATATTTTATACTGTCTTATCCAGTTCCCAAGTCTATTAATATATGTTTGTAATGCCTCTAGATAAGCTTCGAGAAGTCTCTTTGGCCACTGAATAAAGAATTTGATGTGAAATTAATGGCCTAGGTTGGTGTCAAAATGTGCGTTAAAAATAACCTCAACTGACCAACTTAGATGTCTAGTAAGTCCATCACAAAAACAAGTATCTTTCTGGTAGGTTTGTATATCAACAGTGTCCAATAGAACTTTCTGAGATGATATATATGTTCTTCATCCACACTGTCCAATACAGTAGCCACTAGCCATATGTGGTTAACATGACTGAAGAACTAGATGTTTAATTTTATCTAGTTGCAATTAATTTAAATTTAAATAGCCACATTTGGCTAGTGGTTACCATACTGGACAGCACAGTTCTATGTGGTTCAGAAAGTGAATGGACATCAAATACATTCCATTGTATTGCACAGATGGGAACACAACGTAGCTTCCTGATTTGTGATGTTTCATCTGTATTTCTAGTACGTTTCTTTGTTTAATGACAAAGAAATAAACAAGGAATGGATGAGAGTCTAACTTTATTATGGAAAACTTCCATTCTGTAACCAGAATTTAACAATAAATTTACAAAATATTTAAAAAATTTTCTGACACCATTGAATGTCACCCTTGATCTGATAGCAGCTTTTTAGAACAAAAGGAAAAAAGAGAAATGTCCTACCATGTTTCAATATGACTTTTTATATTAATATTTCAGAAACATAATACAAAAAACATGTGCATCTTATAATTTTAAAATAGAAAATTATTTAGCCTTCTAATGTAGAAAACACATGATAATTCCACCAGTGTTTGTACTTGCATCTAAAAATGTGAGTTGCAACAGCTACTAAATTCCTGAATAGAAGTGTATGTTCCATTTTGAAAAACAATAAAGTTTTCAAAACATACGTTTCAATGATGTATACTTTTTAAGCTTTAAATTAGTCATTTTATTAAATGTGTTTGATTCTTCACACTCAGAATTTTGAGAAGCATTGGTATTTCTCCCTATCCCTTCATTTTTTTGTTTTGTTTTGTTTTTTGCTTTTGAGACAGGGTATCACTCTGTTGGCCAGGCTGGAATGCAGTGGTGCAATCACAGCTCACTGCAACCTCAAACTCTTGGGCTCAAGTGATCCTCCCACCTCAGCCTTCTGAGTAGCTGGGACTATAGAACTACGCCACCAGCCACCACCTCGGCTAATTCTTTTGTTTTTTATAGAGTTGCCCAAACATAGCAATGTTGTCTCGAACTCCTGGGCTCAAGTAATCCTCCTGCCTCCTTGGCCTCCCAAAGTGCTAGGATTACAGGTGTGAGCCACGCACCTGGCCTCCCCATCCTTTTTAGCCTCTCATTCTCTCTCTCACAACTGACTCCTTCACTAAGTCTCTAAATTTCCTCCATTTACACAAGCATATTTCTATTGTTGATTGCATCAGTTAATAAGAGCTTTGTTCCTTGCTATTAAATGGATAATTCTTTCTCTTTTAAAAAATAACTGAATTCAATTGCTTTTTAATCCTCATCACTGCCAATTAATTTTGTACTTCGCCTCAGAAGCCCTCAATTTTTTTAAAAAAAGGTACCTAATAAAAGTCCTTTCATAGCAAAGTACTGTAAAAACAATTTATACTTTGCAAATTTAGAAAAAAAAATATTTTCCTAAAGTAATAATTTGCTGAGGCAAAGAAGAAAATCTTTTTAGGCATTGCAGAGCTCAAGTCCAAGAATCTCTTACAGTTATATTAACTTACTCCCTGCTCTAAACAAAAGTGCTAAAAGTTACTTCTGGCAATGAGGCTGTGCTCTCCTAGATAAAGGTAACGTTAACACTAGTAATAAAATAATAATATGCCTGCTATGTTCCAGGGACTCTGCTAGAAGTATGACATGCATTATGTCATTTAATATTAATATCTCTCACTCTTTCTGTTAGTCTCACACACACATACACAAATGAGTGACATTATTACTATCATTTTCCACCGACTAAAAACCAGAAACCAGGAGTCACAGCCAGCAACTGAGGGTAGGAGGAGTATACTCCTGACATTGCCTCCACGGCCCTTACTCAATGTTTTTAAAATAACCACTCAAAATTACTTCAGGGCCTCAAATTCAAACTTTCAGCCAAACTAATAATACTTATTCAGTCTCCTTACATATAAGTACTACTCTTGGTTCTGGTACAGAAGGGAATCCATATATTAGAATGGGATTTGTAAAAATATTTTCTTTATTTGTTTGGCTATCTCTCTTCAATTTATATATAAAATCTATGAGGGTAGCTTATTTTTTTACAACAATAGGATTTTTAGTTTTTACTTTTAAGCTCATTTTCCCTGAAAGTCTTTTTCCTTGTACAGATTGTTGAGATGTAATTTACTTACAATAAAACTCAACAATTCAATGTGTATAATTCTGTGGTTCTAATATATTAAGAGTTGGGCAGACATCATCACAATCTAATTCTAGACCATTTTTATCAACCCAAAAAGAAACTTCTTACCCATTAGCAGTCACTCCATTTCCACCCCGCACATACACACGCTACCCTCAGCCCTAGGCATCCACTAACAATGCATTTGCCTTCTGTGAAAATTTCAGAGAAATGGAATCCTACAAGAGGCAGTATTTTGTGACTGGCTTCTTTCGTTCAGCATAATGTTTTCAAGGTTCATCCATGTTGTAGGATGTATCTGAAGTTCATTCCTCTTTTATTGCTAAATAATAGTCTGTGGTATGAACACACCCCCATTTTATTTATCCATTCATCAGTTGATGGACATTTGGG
>NW_012147875.1:578932-590422 GCF_000956105.1 Propithecus coquereli | reverse complement strand
AGAAGGATACCCAGGGCTCTTCTGAGGCTACTGGTTATGTTAGCACTTGTGTGTTACTTAGTCAGGTATACATCCTCTCTCTATTCACGCACACCGTTTTTTACCCTCTCATCAAGACAAGTCATTTAGAAGCAAGCCACCTCACTAGTGCTATGGCTGTTAATTTGTATTCCTATTGAGTTCTCTAGAAGGAGAAAGGAAAAGGTAAAGAAGAGTTCAATATAGCTGAAAGTTGAGCAGTTGGAGTCCTGGCCTCCTGGTCTGGAGAATATCTTATCTAAGTATCAATCTCAAAAGTTCTTCCTCAATTCTAGAAGATAGTCAACTAGAAGTGCCTCTTTTAATTCAATTTCCTGCTTCTATCATTGCATATTATTTCTTTTTGCCTAATCATGCCAACCATATGTAAAGTGCTTCATCCAGGAACTGGTACACAGAAAATGCTCAAAATGGGCTGGGCGCCGTGGCTTATGTCTGTAATCCTATCACACTGGGAGGCTGAGGTGGGAGGACTGCTCCAGCTCAGGAATTCAAGACCAGCCTGACCAAGAACGAGATCCTGTCTCTACTAAAAACAGGAAAAGTTAGCGGGTTGTGGTGGTGCAGCCTGTGGTTCCAGCTACTTGGGGGGCTGAGGCAAGAGAATAGCCCAGGAGTTTGAGGTTGCTGCAAGCTGGGCTGATGCCACGGCACTCTAGTCCCTGCAACAGAGCGAGACTCTAGCTCAAAACGTATATAATTATTACCATCATCATAGTCATTAGTATTTTTAAAAACATAGCAAAAACCATTGATCATTAGCAATGCTGAAAGATTACATTTTTTTTTATGATCTCACCTAAAGATGGCCTTCCTATCTAAATTTTCTAAATATTTGGAATTTCAAACAATGATCTCTGTTTTTCTACAAAAAAAAAAAAAAAAAAAAAAAATTGATCTCCAAACAAAACTGGGACTTTTTGTATATGCTAAACCTGTGTAACCTCTAAAACTTTGACTTCAAATTTTCTTAATTGGATGACACAGTGTATTCCACGGTACCTAGCAAAGTGCTAGACACACATTAAGAATTAAGTAAGTACTTACTCAAGGAAGGAGGGAAGGAAAAAAGAAAACTTGAAAGGGAAGATAAAGGAAAAGAAAGGCAGAAAAATGAAGGGATGAAAAAAATTTAATTAAGAAATTTAAGAATGCTCCTGGGATACAGAAAAGTAGGTATTCACTAGAGTATCAGAATACATAGAGAGCCAGAATCCGCATAAAGTAAGTACCTCCAAAATGTGTTATGTAATACTATAATATGTGAGGCTTTGTAACAGTTTGCCTCCTTATGACTAAGGTGATTATAGGTGAGTTTTAATAACCTGGTAGATAGATATTTTAATGACCAGACAGAAACCTGGGATCTAGGAGAATGATAATGTATTGTTACTAGAGCTATCAGAAAAGCTTACAGGGAAAATGGGGCATGAAAGTTAAACAGATGCATATATGGCAGGTTCTTAATGACAAAAGGATTAAAAAGAGAGAAAATTCTAAAAACTATAATTATATTCTTTGACAGAAAAATATGACTCTGCTAACTAAATTTTGAAGTTTAGTTAGCAAATTTGATAGAAAAATATGACTTGTGCACTAAAAATTAAAATTCCCAGAGATAAATCTGACAGGTTCCAACAACCATCACCTTCAGTCTTGAGAAAGCTCTCACCATTAAGTTAGACTGTGTGAAGGGAGAAATGTACATACAGCAGGGGCACAATGACTAAGGGGACATGAGAGTACAAGCCAGTTCTCTTAAACACTAAAACTACAAAACAGGTATCATGTGATGATGAACGTGCAAGAACAAGCTTTCCTCCCAAAACATCAAATGTCCACATCCTTTAAGCCAGTCCTCTCTTTGTCAACCTTTCTTTATCTGAAGTTCAAACCAGAAATAGTTCAATAAGCTAATCTGTATTGACGGCCATATTTATTCCCGAGAGTGTTTGCATTGTATTTAGGGCCAGTCCCTTCTGGCCAAAATAAGTGATGCTCTATTGGTATGCTCTAAAGTGTCAGTGGCAGTCAATGAAGACATGCATTTTGAATAGATGGGAGAAGTAGTGGGAAGGAGACAGAAAGGACCTCACAAGCTCCTTTGAGCATATACCATAGTTACCTCCACTGTCTTTGCTAAGTAATTCCTATATATCTGATTGGAGAGGAGGAAAAGATACATAACAAGTTGATACTGAAGCTACCAATTAATCGTACTTTGGAGATAGAATCTGATTTTGAAGGACCAACAAAAATTTAGGAACATAGAATAAAGACAAATAATCTAGAGAAGAATACACAGTATAAATTAGTTTATGGGGACAGGCACAGGAGACATGGATTTGAGTTCAACAGTGACATAAAGTTTGTATAATTCATTTTCTCTTTTTTTGTTTCATCATCTATGGTGTTAAAGCATCATTTTTAAATGGTAAAGTCATATTACTCATACATATGTAAAATGAAACCATGTCCTAGATTTTAATAAGGGAACCAGTATGATATTATAACTGATTCAAAAGAGAACCCAGTGCGTCACACAATTGTAATCAAATAAAGAATGCCGAATTTACCAATGCAAAACTAGTAAAACTGTTCTATATACACAAGATGATAATCAAGTTCATCCCACCAGATACATCTCTATGGACAGGAATTATTTTCAAAGACAAGAGCTAGTTTGGGCAACCACCAAGTTTTAGTCTTTCACAGTTTTTTCTTACATAAAATTATATTACCTCTTAGTCTCTTTCCAATTCTTATATTTTATTAGTTTCCACCATCAATAAAGAGAAAAGTAGAATGAAGAAAAAAGGGTAAGCAGGGCGATGAATTGAAAAGTCTGAAAAACTTAAATTTTACACACTGGAAATCTAGTCTTGTCACCAATAACCTTCTTCTTGTCTCACCTTCCAGAACTGTGTATTTATTATTAATAGATACCATACCTGTTTAAACAGAAAGAAGAAAAACATAAATCACAAAAAAGACTCTAAATTTATTACACCTATGGATAAATGGCAAAGCCTTCACTGTACATTCACTGGATGCCAATGAAATGCCATGATCCTTGGTTGAAGTAAAATTTGTTCTTGGTTAGACTGACAAGGGTAATTAATGCTTCTCTAGAAAAACCCTGATCCCAGTTACTTTATGTCACATGAAAGAAACTTCCTCTATCCACTCCTCCCTTGTGTGTGGTTAATATTGAGTTATGAATCACACAATGACAGCCCTGCAGAGACAGGAAAAGTGGGGGCTGAACTAACCCTGAAACACAAAGCACACAGCCAGAACTGCAGGAAACATAGCACATTCTCCTTCCCAGAGCAGAGCTAATCAGGACTCATTTCACACTGTTTTGCTCAAGAGAAGGATACCCAGGGCTCTTCTGAGGCTACTGGTTATGTTAGCACTTGTGTGTTACTTAGTCAGGTATACATCCTCTCTCTATTCACGCACACCTTTATTTACCCTCTCATCAAGACAAGTCATTTAGAAGCAAGCCACCTCACTAGTGCTATGGCTGAAAGGACAATTATATGGAGCATGCAAGGAGTTATTTAAATTAGCTTTTGTTAATTTGTTATCATTTATTGAACACTTCCTCTATGTCAGGCACATTGCATTTCTTATCTCATTTAATCCATTCAACAAGGCCATGAGGTATTAGGCTCCGATACAATTCCATCTTATAGGTGAAGATGAATTAAGTAATTTGCCTGAAGTCCCATCGTTAATGAGTAGCAAAGTCTGGGCTTGAACCTGGGTCAGGCTGATACCATACTCCACACTTTTAAGCATTGTGCACACAGCTTCAGCTCACTATTCATCCCAGCTGTCCCCTAATTATATTCATGGACAGGTAAAAAGTGATTTTGCTTCTCTCAGAAAGATAAATCATAGATTTTTCAATACTCCCCCATGCTGAGCATGACCAGACACTCTCTCCGGGTTGCCTCCTGCTCACTGCTACTTTGCTTTTTCTCAACAAGCCCACCCCAGTGAAGAAGGGGAAGCAGGATTTGCTTTTTACCAAAGGTTGTTCTGTGCAGGACAGTTTTCCTTGAGCATAAGTAAATACACTGAAATCCAAGAGTTCTTTGCAAGACTTCTCAACTCCCATCCATCAATTAAAGTTCCAAAATATTATTAACAATTCCCTCTATAAAAAATTCTTTCCTCTGTGGTAAGCATTTCCAGGCAATGAAATTAGGTCAGATTTTGGAGAGAGAAAACTCTCACCTGCATTCTTTACTACCTGAGTGAGTTCCTGACCTCCTCTGAGGAACCTTCTCTGAACCCACTTTCTCAGGGATAAACAAGCGTTCATGAAAAAGTTGGTTGCTTAAACTTTCACTTTTAAATGCAAATTAATCTGAAATCATTACCATTTTATTGTGATTTAGTTTACAAGATAATCTTTCTCTGTAACAGATCTTGTAAAATGACTGTTCTTGTTTTGTTTTGTTTGTTTTTTTTTTGCATTACCAGTTTTGGAGGAGGAAATCTAAAAACTAAAAGAGTAAAAATTTTAAAAAGAGGGGCAAGAAAAGCACCAAAGATACAGTTTCACTAAATCACAAAATCACCTCACAATGAGAGTCCTTTTCCTCAAAACCTACATCACAGGTGGTAAAGACAGGAGGTGGGGGAGAGGACAATAGTAAGAAGGATTTGACAATGTGGAAGGACACTAAAGCAATATGTTTATTGCCTGGGCAAAAATCTTTTCTCTGATGGTGTAATATCGCCTTAAGGCTTATACACGTCTTTAACAAAATAGACTTTCAGGAGCATGCAGAGCCCCAGGGCAACATTATATTTAAGTAGTCATTACTGTATCTTTAAACTGTACCAAATGGAGACACTGCATTCATATTTCATTTGTTTCTCACTTACAAAAAAGATACCTGCCACATCAACCAACTAGGACACAGCTGTGAGTCAACAGACTAACCATCCATTCAAAAGGCTGTTCAGGGCAAAAAAAAGCAATGCAGGAACCATTATTACCATGGACCTATCCAGCCCTCTTCGTCACCCGCACCAGTCCTCCGCACCCACATATTCATGTCCGGTATTTTTTGTTTAACTTAACAAAGAAATAGAAGACCCAACGAAACTGTGTGTACAATTGTATACAATTCGCTTCTCTGTTAATTAAGGCTGGTGTTTTGTGTTGTTTGACTCCCGGAGATTCCCCAAGGACCAACTTGTCACTAGCTCTGCATCACTTCTTTTCTACAGTTCAGTATCTTTTCTCCCTGATGCCCACATTGGAAAGAAATTAAAAAATAATTATAATGGATGAGTGTATTTTATTTGTGCTTCAAAGAGCTTTAAGAACAAATCTCATAGAGAAAGAACATTACTAAGATGATTCCACATTTAACTGAGAGATCTTTGGACTCCCAATTGGGAAAAATGGCTTAAACATCACAATAAATATTTACCGAGGGCTCAAAGATTTATTAATGCTGGGCTTTTGTTATTTTTCTCCGGTAGTCAACTTCAGACAGAAACAAAGTCATCTTTATTTTGAGGAAAAGATACAGAGGTAGAAGTCAAAAGGTCAGGATTCTTCTCCAGAATCTGAGACATTCTGTCTTAACCCTCTCTGAGTTCTTTTCTCTGAACGGGATTTATCTGCTGCTTCAAAGTCAAGAAAGATCATGCACAGAAAAGTGTTTTATAATCCAAGCATTATATAAACGTTAAACGGTACATAAAGTCATTTTGTTATAGAAAAAAACACATTCTGGGAGTTTAATGAATCAAGGTGAATACAACTAATGCAATTATTAATAATTCCTCCCACCTTACAAAATGTACAATAGCAGTGGGGACAAAGTAAATGTTTAAATAAGCCTTTCAGAATCTGTGTGATTAGCTATGCTCACTCACTCACTAACGAAGTGAAGTGCCTCACACTCCACCTCAATCTCTCAGTACACACGACTCCAATTCATGTCTCAGCAAAAGTACAACAAATGTAATTTTTCAGTATTGCTCATAAACACCAGAAGCTGTAATGTCAAATGCCCCTATGTCGAAGAGCTAAAGTGTGGTGGCAGAGGGAGTATTCCAGTGACAGCATAGTTAACACACAATGCCAAAACCTTTTTCAAATTATTTCCTCCCTGTCTAACCTTTTCTGTCCATCTCACAACTATGGCATAGTGAGAGAGTACCTGGGAAACAGAGAGTATTTTCCATCCTCCTCCAAATTTCTAAGGTGGGAAGAATGAGTATCCTAATTATTGGAAACATGTTAAAACTATCAAAAGTAAATAAAACTATATATGCTGTGGTTAAATGCTGTTTAATTTGTCATATTTAAATTGCAAAAGATTGGTGAAAATAGAAAAATTTTAAATACAAAATATACAAACTTTTTATTATTGTAATATAACAAACAGTAACATTTTAATCACTTTTAATCATTTTTACTTGGCTGACATTTTTCATGCTGTCTATACACAATTGTTGATAAATGTCAACATTACATCGTTTTGCCTCACTTGTGGCATCGACTCGCCTTATGGTGGCTGGACATTTCATAGTGATTACAATTTCTCTGATAACTAGACATGATACAGAGAAATGGGTCCGTAAACTATGTCTGTACCATGAGATCCTACCCTCAGTTGTATGTTATTGACTCAGTGTGGACACTTACCCCAAAATTCTCTCCCAGAAATTTATATTTTTGAACTGAGAGACACAAATTACTTTGACCCAACTATTGGTGTTGTGGAGAAGTGTTTCATTAACTCAGGCCTCTAGGGCTTTCTTAGAATTTACTCTTCCCAAAGGCTGGTTGTTCAATTCTTCCTTAGAATCTGTAAAATAGTTTAGCGTATATCCAACAAATTACTTTTTAACTGTTATTTAATAGTGATATAGCTACTTGCAATCAAAACAATCTTAATATGGAAATTGCTACACAAGTTTATTTTTCTTTTGCTCATCACAGTAGCAGAATTGTAAAATGGCCCACAGGATTCCACCCCCCAATATGCATAACCTATGTAATTCCCTCCCCTGCAGTGGAGGCAGAACTGTAAATATAACTGGGATATCATCCCTATAATTAGGTCACTAATAAGTTGGCTTTAAATTAATCAAAAAGGAGATTGTCTGGGTGGGAATGACTCAATAAGGTGAGCTCCTAAAGGGGACTGGATCCTTCTTAAAGTTATAGAGATTTGAAGGGCAAATGGTGGGGGCCATGTGACAAGGAACTGTGGGCAGCAATAAGATCTGAGGGTGGGCCCTGGCCAAGAGCCAGCAACAGTGTGGGGACCTCAGTCCTGCAACCACAAGGAACAGAATTCTGCCAACAATGACCTGAGCTTGAAAGAGGATTCCATGCTCCAAAGAGGAAAGCAGCCCAGTTAATACATTGAATTTTGCCTCATGAGACCATGACAAAAGACCCAGCTAACTCATGCCCAGATTCCTCACTTATGAAAATGGTGAGATAATAAATTTGTGCTGTTTTTAAGCCACTAAGTTTGTGGGAATTTGTTATGCAGCAATGGAAAACCAAGAGTTATCCACTATTTTGTTTAGGATTACTTGTGGGTTTTTCCCCCTCTCCCCATCTCTGCAATTATTTGAAAATTGTCATAGCTCTTAGTGGCAATATATACTACCAGAACAATCTCCGACTCTCTGCTCCCTATCGTCTTTCCCTCTCTCTCGTCTCTTCCATCAACACCTCTGCCCAAACCTGGCTCAGCATTCCTGAGAGTTTGGACTAATCAACTCACTGTGGTTCAGAACCTTGGACAGCGGCTCCAACACTGCCTTGCTGATCCCTTCCTCTACGCCTGTGCTTTCCACCTCAACTATCCAGTCATGACTCCCTCGAACACATGAATTCTGTTGTATTATCTGCCAGTCTTCCTGTTTTGTGCTGTATGCTCTGAGTACCTATAGTCAGTAACCAGTGAAGAATAAGAATGCTACACAAATCAATGTCTTCTGTCCATTTTTACCCACCTCCTCCAGGAAATTTTCTATACTACTCTATATTGGACTTATCTCTCCAACACATTATGTTTTACAGTATTTGTACATACATTATACATGAAGATTACCTTAATTTCCCCTCCCCCACCTAATGTTCTCTTTTCCTAACATAGTTATAATTAACTCTGAATGTAAAGAAATCATATTTTGCATATTAGTATAACCTTGAGTATGGATCAATAAGTTCAAATTGGTTGAGGTGCCATAAAAAATATCATGATCAATTTAGTCTTGTAGAAAAAACTTAAGTATTGATGAGAAAGGATTTCTACCCTCTGGTGTTTACTTTCTGTATAAAAAACCTTTCCCCTTGAGTGTGGGCAGAACTTGTGAATAAAATGAAAATTAAAACATCAAACTATGATGTTTTATGGTAAATTTATTCATTAAATTCTACCTTAGATAAGATCTAAAAAGATAAAGACTAAATTTGAGAAACTGAGGAAAAGAAACTCAGGGACACCAACCAGTTCCATGTCCAAGCATTCTCAAAAATCACAATGATAAGAGAACTAAAGAGACAAAGGGTTACATCAGAATGAACAAAATTCCCAGAGGAACTCTTTTGTTTCTCAGGGGACAAGGCTCCCCGAGGACTCCTCCTTACTAGGGTGGTGATATTGGCCAGTAGTCAGCATAGGGAAAGGAACCAGATAGACCAGAGTATCCAAACATGAATCTCCCAAGGTTTTTTCTACCTCCCTATAAGAATGACCACATACGTGCCCAGAAATAACCTATGTGTCCATGTAGGGCAATACTTATGCTCCTTAGCAAGCAGCATTATGCAGACTCATGCAAGGGTTATGGGCACTGAAATTCCTGTTTATGTGATCCCTCTATTTCAGAATACGTAGCTTTTTAAATCTAACCCTGCACTGTAGGAACTAAGAATTTTCTATTTCCATCAATTTAGGGGCTTTTGAAGGACAGGCATGGTCATAATCTACCACACATTTAGAGAAGTTAGTTCTTTTAGTACTATAAAGTCTTCTTGGCAATGGCCAAAGGAAAATAAATAAAAAATTATCTTCAAGAGAAAGTGATGTATATAGACATATAATTATAATAAAACATTAGAAGTGAAGCAGTGAAAATATGAACAAATTGCTGTGGTAGAACAGAGACAAAGGGAACTACCTGTCCTTGGGGAAAGTTTTAGGTTGGAAGATAAATGCCAGAACAAATGAGAAATTTATACAAATAGAAGTTTAAAAAGTTAGGTATTTATACAAACAATACCAAAAGGAAAAAACTATTCCTGAACTGAAACACTGAATGTGGGAGAAGAACTAAGAGCTTAGTAAAATATATTACATGTGCCAAGGACTTATTAAGACCACTGAGGGTCAAGAGTCACTGTCACTGAGTTTGGAGTCAGATGGCATTGCCTATCTTTTCCCAGACCATTTTCCATGCCTTCTGCTCTGTGGAGACGACTTTGAGTGATGCTCTATTTGCATGTCAGCTTCGGATGACAGATTCAAGCAAACACCAACACAGAATTGCAGAGGGAGCCACCCTGAGTCAGCACTGGCAAAGGAGGACCAACAAACGCACCATGGAAGCCATCAAGTGCAGGAAGTCTGTGTGCAGAAGTATGTGGGAAAGGATGACAACACTGTGAGTCAATGCCTAAGGATGGTACACACAGAAAGAAGATGGCTATATACACAGAGAAGACAGAGGCACAGGGACCAGTGTGGAAAGGAATGGAAGAGAGACAAACTGAAGCATAGATCCTAAGTTACAGGATACAGAAGGAGAAAGAGAAAGAGAAATAAGCAGAGTCCAAGAAGTAGATGTTAGCAAAGTCTCAAAAACAGACAAAGAGGAAAAGATGCCAGGCAGAGATGGAGAGATTATCCACAATGCCAGCTCAGTGGAGTAAAACTCCACTGTTTGCCTCTGCGTTTCACAGGCCTGTCCATTCAGCATGTTCTATGGAACACCATGCCCTAGAAATATTTTCCATTTTTTCAGGGCAAGAACAAACTTTTCTTTTCTTTCTTTCTCCCTCCACCTACCCTGCTAGCTTTCTTACCCTATTGTGAGGTTTCAGCAATATTTCTCTACATCTTCAAAGCACACATACAAGTAACCTATTATGATTATTTCAATATTTTTAAATAATTTCATGATTTTCTGATAAGTTGAAAAATGTTTAACCAATTCTTCAAAGGTAATTTCTGCCACTTTGGAAGAAAGGCCCATTAATTATACTCTTGTGATCAAGCAACAATCCCTATTAAAATAGCCAAGAACTGGGCAGGTGGTATGTGTGGCTATATTTAGCTAAGGAGCCATTTCCACTTTACATTTCCAGCTCAGCCTGTAAAGTCAGAGAAATGTAACAGTAGCAGCATCAGGACTCCTGCCAGTGCCACAACATACTGCTATGGTCAAACCTAAGAGTCCTTTCTGGTCAGTGGTAGACGTGCCACAGGGGAGGTGGAGGAAGAGCAGCATGCCTCCTTGCTAGCAGGAGTAAACTTAACTCCAGTAAAAGGTGAGAGGGAGAACATAAAAATAATTTTCCCCTCTTCTTTTTGTAATTTCTGTAGTCACCTTCTCTCCCTAGCACTTACTAAGAAAGCATGAGAGTCTGCATTCTCCAAATACTGTAAAATCATACAATATTCCAATATTTAAACCTGTCTAAAAGGTAATTTAGCCCACTATCCTATTTACAGTGGACTCTTATCAAATAGAAAAGAGAAATAGTCCTACAAAAATGAAGAAAAAAGTAACATTTCTTCATTTGGTCATTAGAGTCATGATAACATATACACTAATTTTTCTTATAGACGAGCATGCAAGAGAGTGCCAGGAGACTGGGCTGAATTCTGGTTGTGTAAAATAGGCCCAAGAGATTGCTGTAAATCACATCCCATGGTGAAACCCAAACTAAGAGCCAAGCAAACAAAGCCTCAATCCAAAGGAGCTAGGAAGAGAAGCAGAAAGAAGTTAGAAAGCAATAGGAACAAAGAGGGTAGGGTCCATCCTAGGGCACTTCCTGGGTGCAAGAGAAGGATTCAGGGCCTTCGTGTAGAATTCATGCCCCTCGTCCACCTGAGCAGAGGGAGGGCATCCCTGATCAGTGATTTTCCAGCCATTGCTTGAATCCTTCTAATGTTCAAAAACTCACGATTTTGCCAGGCAGCCCATCCCATTGCTGCATAGCTCTAGTTACCAGAAAAGATGATGATAAGATCTGAGTCAGCAAGTTCTGCCTTCTCTCTATCACTCCACTATCTCTTAATATCACATTTATCCTTCTGCAGCAGCAAACTCGCCTGTACTTCATATTCTTCTTCCTTCAACTCACTCTGCATTATTCTTAGTTTTTTTTCAAAAGCGAGCTCCTACTGGACTTTTGCTTTTCTCAACTGTTTTTCCAGGGGACAC
>NW_012147875.1:574380-577287 GCF_000956105.1 Propithecus coquereli | reverse complement strand
ATTGCTGGGGAGCTGTTGTTCCTCTTTGGGGGTGTGCTTTCCATTTGAGTCTTCATACTTCCAGAGTTCTTTCTCTGGTTCCTTCCCATCTGGATCAGTTGTTTCTTCTTGCCTTTAGATTTTCATTTGGATAATGACACGCCCTGTTTAGTCTCTGAGCCAGTAGGTGGTGTTTGTGGGTGAGATTCAACCACACTCTTTATGATGAATCAGTAGATGCAGTAAAAGGGTGTGTAGGGTGACCTCTCTGTCAGTAGATGGCACTTGCTGGGAGGAGCGAGCTGCAGTGTTGTTTTTGGGTCCTGTAGCCAGCTCTTGTCCTCTAGAGAGGCCCTCTTGTGCCTCGGGTGGTGGGTGGGGCCCTGGGACTTCCAGGTGTGTCCTTATTCTCCACCTCAATGGGGGCAGGACTGGGAGTGAGTCTGGGTGGGGCTGGGTTGGGTAAGCCTGCCCTCAGGTTCCACAACTGCTATTAGCAGGGGTCAAAGGTCTGCTCTTTGTTTCTGAGCAAAGTTGCTGGGAGGGGCTGAAATGGCTCCACTCAGCTGAAAGTCTGGGCTTGGGAGTGGGGCTGTCCAAGATCCAGGCTCTGGAGCAGGTCTTGCTCCCCTCCACCCTCCCCCTCTCCGTGGCCTCTCCCAGGCCTCTGCCAGCAAGTGGGACCTCAGGCCAATGGCTCTCCCCTGGCTGTGATGTGGTCCGGGAGGTTCCCTACCCAGGATCGCAGCCTGAGCTAGGTGCACAGCCCTCCTTTGGGAGGAGGGTTGCGCTCTGGCACGCTGATCTGCCCCTGAAGGCGCACACTCCCCAGCAGGCTCTTTCACAGATCTCCCTTCTGTGCCCCGGGCAGTGCGATCATGACCTGGGTGTATGGGGTCTGGTCTGCAGGCCTGTCCCCTGGGCCCTGGAGATCAACCCCTGACCCTGCCAGGGGGAGGGGTGCTGGTCTTGAAACACCTACAGGGTGCCCAAGCTGGATCTATTTCATTCAACCTTGGGATTTGCCCCACTCTGCTGGAGTCCCCAGGCAAGCAGCACCTGGAAGGGCTGGCAGGTAGGGACCTCACAGTCTGAGTACCCCTCAGTCTGCTGTAGTGCCCCAAAAGGAAAGGTCCCATTTCTTGGAGATGCCTCCAGGTGATGGCCAAATTGTCTCTCTGGACACCACGGGTAGGGAAGGGAAAGGAGAGAATGGAGCAATGTGGCGTCTGCCGATAGGCTCTGGTCTGCGCCCGGGGAGGTGCCCCGAGGGAGCTGGGAGCCCAGCGCTGAGTCCGCAAGAGGCCACTGCTCACTGGTGGCAGCCATCTCTGGGCTGGTGTCGGCAGGTCTCTCCAGCCGCTCAGGAGCCCACCAGCAGTCCGAGATGCAAGGGAGGGGGAAGTTATCTGCTCCACCTACCCTTGTCGCTGGTCTCCAAGCCTCTCGGGACCTTTCTCCTTCCAGTTCTCCTCCGCAACGTCTTCCCGTGGAGTCTCCTGTAGTTTCAGGCACCCTTCCTTCCGACCCTCACCTGTTCTATGTTTCTCTGCTGGTTTATTTTTTTCTCTTTCCTCTAAAATTTGTCTTTTTTGCAGAGACACTCTGACTGGTGGCTTTTCTTGTCCACCATCTTGGCTCCTCTTGTATTCATTTTTTAAGCTCTTATTGCCATCTTAAGTATGGGCTCATTTTTTTAAGTTTTTTTTTACTTTAGCATATTACGGGGGTACAGATGTTTAGGTTACATATATTGTCTTTGCCCTACCTTATTGAGAGCTTCAAGTGTGTCCGTCCCCCAGATGGTGTGTACCACACCCATTAGGTGTGAATATACCCATTCCCTCCTCCCCGCTCCTACCTGCCCAACACCCGATAAATGTTCCTACTATATGTGCACTTAAGTGTTGACTTGTTAATACGGATTTGATGGTGAGTACATGTGGTGCTTGTTTTTCCATTCTTGTGATACTTGACTTAGTAGAATGGGCTCCAGCTCTACCCAGGATAATACAAGAGGTGCTAGATCGCCATTGTTCAAAGGAAGAGTATGGGCTAATCTTTTAAAATTGAGCTTGCAGGTTCTCTCTCTGCAGCCACTTTAGTCTCTAACTGGATCCTCTCTTTTCCTTCTCATCTAAATTATTCAGAATGGTATTCAGAATTGTATATATTTTTCAAATGTTTTAATCTTCGAGCCATAGGATAGTGTTTTATTATAGTATTCATTGTGGAAGCAGGGATAACAGTGTATCACAGTGAAAAGACACACCATAGATCCTGGGGTGCACAGAAGGCAAGGATTAATGACAAAATGAGTACCACAATAGACATCCCTTTCTAGGTGGCCCTTCAGGAGAGTTATTGCATAGAATAGGAGAACAACAGCACCACATGAGAAGTAGATGCTGAGCTGGGCCCACTCACTGGCTAAGTGGTTTGCTTCTGCTAACCAGGCTTTCAAGATGAGTGATTCTAATTTCTGCTTCAACAAAATCACCAATCTCAATGAGTCATGTATATTTGGGTGGCTTTAGAGTGGTTAAAATCATAAATGTCAAATCCACAAATGTTAAAAGCCTACAGCAGGGATCAAAACACAAATGTTTACAGAAGCCAGGCAGGAAATGAGTCATTCAAGATGGATGTAAGACAATAGAGCGTTGCAGAAGCTAGCTCACTTGGGAAGGAATAATAACCATAATCATAGCAAACATTGATATAGCATCTATTGTGTACCAGGCACAATTTGGAAAACTTTACATATGTTAATTTATTGAACTCAAAAAACAACCTTATGGGGTAGGTTCCCTTATTATCTCTCCCCTAATTTAAAGGTAGAAAACCTGAAACACAAAGAATTTAAAATATAAGCACATCCCCCCAAATAAAGGGGAAATCTACTCAAGTCCAACTATTTGTTGCCAT
>NW_012147875.1:570718-572875 GCF_000956105.1 Propithecus coquereli | reverse complement strand
CCATCCTCTCTGCCCCCTCCCATCTGCCCAACACCCAATGAATGTTATTATTATATATGCACTTAAGTGTTGATCAGTTAATACCAATTTGAGGGTGAGTACATGTGGTGCTTGTTTTTCCATTCTTGTGATATTTCACTTAGTAGAATGGGCTCCAGCTCTACCCAGGATAATACAACAGGTGCTAGATCACCATTGTTTTTGTAGCTGAGTAGAACTCCATGTTTTTTAAATGAACAGAGTTGGAGAACTAATATCTTCCCATTTCAAAACTTACTACAAAGCTGTAATAATCAAGACAATGTGGTATTGAAATGAGATATATAGATCAATGGAATAGCATTCGGATTCCATAAATGACCTCTTAAATTTATGGCCCTTTGACATTTAACAATGGGTGCCAAGATAATTCAATCGGGAAAGAATAGTCTTCAACACATGGTACTGGAACAATTAGATATCTAAATGCAAAGGAATGAAATTGGTCCCCTATCTCATCTCGTATACAAATATTAACTCAAAATGAGTGCAAGACCTAAATGAAAAATCTAAAACTACTCTGAGAAGAAAACATAGGAGAAAATCTTTGTGACGTCGAGTAGGCAATGATTTCTTAGATATGACACCTAAAGCACAAGTGTTGGAATCAAAAACAGATAAATTGTACTTCATCAAAATTAAAGTCTTTTCTCTTCCGAAGAACACCATCAAAAAAGTAAAAAAATCAACACATGAAATGGAAGACAATATTTGCAAATTCACATATCTGATAAGGGACTTATATCCAGAATACATAATTCTTCACAACTCAACAATTGAAAGACATATAGCAAAATTTAAAATGTTGTTATAGACTGAATTGTGCACCCCCCAAAATTTATAGGTTGAAGCCTTAACTTCCTGTGTGACTGTGTTTGGAGATAGGGAGTATGAGGAGGTAATTAAGGTTAAATGAGGTCGTAAGGATGGGGCTAGTGTCCTTACAATAAGGATTTTGAAATGCATGCACAAAGGAAATGCAAAGTGAGAGCATAGTGAGAACACAGCTATCTTCAAGCCAAGGAAAGAGGCCTCAGAGGCCTCAGGAGAAACCAAGCCTGCCAACACCTCGATCTTGGACTTCTAGCCTCCAGAACTGTGAGAAAATAAATTTCTGTAACTTAAGCCATCCAGTCTGTGGTGTATTATGGTAGCCCTAGCAGACTAATATAAATGGATTTGAATAAACACATAAAGAACATTAAAGTGACCAATAAGCAAATAAAAAGCTCAAGATCAGTAATCATTAGGGAAATGCAAATCACAACCACAATAAAATACCACTGCATACTAGGATGATTGAAATCAAAATGATAGACAATAAATAATGTTGAGAGGTGAGGAGGAAAAAACAAAAAATAACTAAAAAAATAATAAAAAAAAATAGTGTTGCCAAGAATATCGAGAAATTGGAGCCCTCATACATTGCTGGCGGCAATGTAAAGTGGTGCAGCCACTTTGGAATATTTTGTGGCAGTTCCTCAAAAATTAGACATAAAGTTACCAAATAACTCAGCAATTCTCTTTCTACCTAAATACCCAAAAGAAATAAAAACATATGTTAATACGAAACTTGTACACAAATGTTCACAGCAACAGTATTCATAATAGCCAAAGAGTAAAAACAACTCAAATGTTCAGCAGCTGAGAAATAGATTAAGAAATGTAGTATATCCATGGAATGTAATGTCATTCATCCATAAGGAATGAAATGCTGATATATGCTACAAAACGGATGAGCCTTGAAAACATTATGCTGAGTGAAAGAAGCCAGTCACAAAAGACCACATACTGTAAAGTTTCATTTACATAAAATGTCACAGATATGCAAATCCGTATAGCCATAAGGTAGATTAGTGGTTGTTAGGGGCTGGAGAGAGGGGTGAATAATGAGTGACTATTAATGGGTACAGAGTATCTTTTGGGGATAATAAAAATATTCTGAAATTAGATTGTGGTAACCATTGCACAACTCTATGAATATAGCAAGAACTATTGGATTGTACACTAAAGGACGAATTCTCAATAAATCTCAAGGTATCACTTTAAAAAAATGCTGTAGCATCTCCCCTTTGCCCACAAAGTTAAGTCCATGCTCTTTAGTTGGCCCTCTATAAT
>NW_012147875.1:568398-569763 GCF_000956105.1 Propithecus coquereli | reverse complement strand
TTATATTAAGTGAAAATCTTCCAAGATATAAATAAAGTCCTGTGCATGGCTGGGCATATTGAGAATAAAGTATTCATTAATTTTCTATGAGCAATCAAGATTAAAAATAAACTAATTAAAAATAAACTAATCATAAAACTAATTTTTCTTGGTGTTTTTTTAATCAATTGGTTTATACTCCAATCATCAAAAAGAATAGATATAAGGGGATCTCAATTGCCTTTTCTCTCTAAAAGTCATTGTTGGCAATGGGAATATAACAGAGCCATGACAGGAGACATTGTAAATTCTGTATTTTAGGCCCAAAGGCAGTTATAATCTATAAACTCTGATATTATCAAGGTAAACACAATGAGGATAACTTACATTTATATTGAACTTGCAAGTTTAGAAGTCACTTCCACATACATTATCTCATTTCACTTTCATAATATCCTCTGAAGTTATGAAGTCAGGTTTTATCCTCATAGGTGAAAAAGCTAAAGCCAGGGAGGTTGAATGAATTTTACAAGATTACAGAACCAGAGTAGGAACTCAAGTTTTTTGAGTCTTTTCCTGGAGCTCTTTGCCCATTGCTAAGTTACTGAACTGTGTGAAATGGAATGGATAGCAAATTTGCTAAGAACAAGAGGATTGAAGAATGATACCTAGAGATGACATTTAGGTATAAGGTATAGAGTTCCTGTGATCCATTAGGCTCTGTGCTAGGTGCTATGAAAACTGTGATAATACTCTCTTGAGTTTTCTTATCCAACTTGATATGTGTTGTAATGGAAGCATGGAAGCTGTGGACCCATTGACAAGTGACATGAACAAATACAGGATGTTGAAAGGGTGGTTAAGCAATCAGAGATAAGTCAATGCAATGTTCGTGGAAAGACTATCTTTCTGCAAGACAGAGAGAGGAAAACATCTGATGCCCAAGCCCTTTGTGGAAAGACAGGGTTTCCATCCTTGATCAACCACTACAAAAACAGTTATAAACCTTAAAAATACTTGATATCCTACCTCCTAACAATTTATGACTTTGTTATATCTACTATTAAACTACTTCTTTTTAGTCCATACTCCCTCTTCTTGGACTAATAAGTTTTATAAGATTGCTACCTATTCTGTGAGGTATCAGAAACTTTTATTTTTTTTAAACTTACCATTGTAAGTTTAAAGGATACTATCTTAGTCTGATGGGGTTACCATAACAAAATATCACAGAGTGGATGGCTTAAAACAGAAATTTATTTTCTCACAGTTCTAGAGGCTAGAAATCCATGATCAAGGTGCCAGCAAATTCAGTTTCTAGTGACAGTTCTTTTCTTGGCTTTTAGCTGGCTTCTCACTGTCCTCACATGGCCTCTCCTTGGTGCA
>NW_012147875.1:556093-565783 GCF_000956105.1 Propithecus coquereli | reverse complement strand
GAAGAACACTAGAGACTGAGTTAAATGGTACTTACACCTGGAAATGGGCAGGTCTCTTTCTGTCGGGCATCTAGTGTGGGCATTAATCAAGAGTTGAGCTGGATGTTGGGATTCATTGTTGTAAACACCTTCAGTAAAACAGAGACTTCAAATTCCTCCAGCACAGAGCTTCTGTTACTTTGTGCATAATATGGGTTCTGGAGTGTTAAAGGGTTTTCCTCAGCATTCCTGCTCCTTCTCAGCATTTGGCAGTCCCAGTTCACCTGAACAACACAGTAGTAGCTCTCTTTCAATGCCCTTGCTTCAACTCTGGAATTAGAACCCTATTGCTTGTTACTCAAGACTGGGCTTATATAAGGGGCAGGGATTTTTTTCTCCATTACCAGCATCCAAACTAAGTTTTAGGCAGGCCATATGTGTCTGTCTGCACCCATAGTGTGGGATGTTCTCTTCTATCTTCATGAAAAATTCATGAAAAATTTGTATTTTCAGGAGACCTTGACGAGATGAGAGTCACTCACTGTTTCCCCAGTGATATCACTGTAGAATTATGGGCCCATGAATTTCTCTTCTGTTCTTTCTTCAGAAGCAGTGTATCTTTACCTGAGTCCAGGGTGAGAGGATCTTCTACCCTTCCCCAGAGAAGACAGTCTTTGCCTTTACCCTTCCCTACAGAAACAGTGGATCTTTGCCTGGTTTCTTGGAGAAAATTTTCTGCTCCTCACAAAGCAGCTTTTGCTTCATAAAAGAGAAGGATCTGTCAGAATCCCAGGTGTTGGCACCAAAGATGTCAGGGTGGGAGGACACACCAAAGTGCCAAGTTCAGATTATTATCCCAGTCCTCTGACTCCTTTCTTGGAAAAATCACCAGCAAGGCCAATATGACGGGGTAACCTCAGGCAGGGAGAAGTCTCACAAGAGCAGCTGTTTATTTTAGAATAAAATAGGTCTGTCTCTGTGAGTGGAGAGAGACAGACCAACTCACCCATTCACTGACCCACTGACTTCCTCCTGACTTCTAAGATTGTTTCCTTTTATTAGTCCAGTCTGAGGCAGGCTCTTGGGAGGTGTAGGATGTTAGCAAATGATCAACAGGTGTCCTCAAAATTCCATCTGCATATAAAAGCTCCTTCTAAGAATGTCCACCTGGGGGTGGGGGGTGAACTGCAATGCAGATTCAAGCTAATGGCATATTAATTAGCTTAGGTTACTTAGGTTACTTAGGTTACTATAGGTCATTTTCTGTAATAAATCTTATTATGCCTGGGCTGGGGAATTCCTAGATTGGTAAAGCATTCCCTCCTTCCCCTGGTGTAGGAGTTGCTCAGGATAGAATTAAGGGTGGGGCAACACCAAAATCAAGTGCCCACCCTTGTCCTTCTTCCCAAGTAGAGCAATTGCTCAAAACAGAACCAAAATACGGAAACCTTGTCTTGAGAAGAAAGAGCTGGAGATCCTAACTATCTACCTAACAGATCCATGTAAATAGGTCAGATGGAGATACATATATTAGATATTTATATTTGCCATCAAAATATAGACTCACCTGCCTTACCCCCAATATTTTTCATAAGAATCCAGTGCAGATCCATGGGAAAAGAGCTTGTGAATGTGTACAGATCTCACTACTCTCTGTGGCTTCCAGTTAGTCTAAATTACCATGCTATTTCAGATTTGACCCTTTTTTAAAATTTCATCATCTTTCTTCTTAACTACTTTTATGGCTTTTTGCCCTAGTTGTTTGTTTGATTACAGTGGGAGGGCAAGTTTGAAACAAGTTTCTCTGGCATAGCCAAGACAGAAGTTCTTTTAATTCGCTATCAGTTTTCAAATGTGCAGAATAATGCAATATAGACCTATGATGTTTTGTTACTATGGTCAGATGGAACTTCCTAAATGAAAGTCATTCTTTTCTAGATGATACCAGAACACTGTTGAAATTTTTGCCAGATTTAGAAAAATTTCTTCGAGGAGCTGTTTGTGATTTGTATTTTATTTTTTAAGCTAGAATTTATTTCAAATTCTTCGTTCTTCAGAAATAGAATGATCCGAAAGGGCTTAAACTGTGATTCTTTCTTATATTGGATAAGGAGCCCAAAAACATACCTTCAAAATCATTTGTAGTCTTCCTTAGAAGGATATAGCAATTTTGACTCTCTGACAATGGCCACCTTCAGAAGGTAGTTGTAGAAACCATGCTGTGGTTTGAATGTTCGTTCCCTCTAGAACTAATGTTAAACCTAATCCCCAACGTGGCAGTATTGAGAGGTAGGGCTTTAAAAGGTGATTGGGTCATTAAGGGACCCAATCACCCTTAAGGGTGATAATCCCAATAACCCTTAAGGATTAAGGGTTATTTTGGGAGTGGGACTGGTAGCTTTATAAGAAGAGAAAGAGAGACCTGAGCCAGTATGCCCAGCCCCCTCACCGTGTGATGTCCTGCATCACCTTAAGACTCTGCAGAGTCCCCTCAACAGGAAAAAGGCTCTCACCAGATATCGTTCCTAGACCTTGGGCTTCTCAGCCTCCATAACTGTAAGAAATAAATTCCTTTTCTTTTTAAATTACCCAGTTTCAGGTATTCTGCTCTAAGGACCAGAAAATGGACTAAAACTACCATAGAGTCATTGAGAATAGCCTCTCCTAGGAGAGTTAGCCCCACTATTTGATGAAAAATTGGTTTAAGACGATTTTATTTGGAAGGTTTAAAAACAAAAGCATTCTGACTCCCAGGTAAGTAACAGAAAAGGAATCCCAGCACCAGCTCGTCTTTGGAAGATGACTTTAAGCTGAGTGCTAAGGCTGAATCCTCAGGATACCAAGTATGAACCATTCTGCTATGAGCATTGGATAAGCATAGCCAAATAGTCTATGTGAGACCTGTCTTCCTCTGTGACACCATTTGGCAGTAAGAAGCCAATGCACTAAACAGACTCCAATTCTTTTTCCACAAGACAATGCCAGGCCAATCCCTCTTTGGGATTGTGCAAATAGATTATAACAGTAAGTCCTTGTGATTCTTAGATATTTCAAGAGGTCTTGACTTCCTGAGAATAACAAAAGTGGAGGTTCAAAGTGATTAATTCAAAATATAATATTATGTGACCATATTTGTGTACCATATCTATAGTACACCTCATATTACCTATAGACTAGAGTAGTTTTAGTGAGATTATCGTAGTTTCTCTAGTGTGTTTATATCTTTTTTTAAAAAAAAGTCTTTTAATTTACACAAGAAATTCTGCAACATCTCTAAAGTTCAGTACAGAAAGTTGTCCTTACAAGAATTAGCTTTGAGAAATACTTAACTTTCTAAAGTAAAAAATATTACATGCAGTACAATGATGCCTAAATGGTATTATATTTTTTAATTTCTGTGATTATTTTAGCAAGGGGTCAGTCTGTACTCCCTTCTAATAAAAAAAAAATTGGCCAGGCGCGGTGGCTCACGCCTGTAATCCTAGCTCTCTGGGAGGCCGAGGCGGGCGGATTGTTTGAGCTCAGGAGTTCGAAACCAGCCTGAGCAAGAGCGAGACCCCGTCTCTACTAAAATTAGAAAAGAAATTACTTGGACAACTAAAAATATATAGAAAAAATTAGCCGGGCATGGTGGCGCATGCCTGTAGTCCCAGGTACTCAGGAGGCTGAGGCAGGAGGATCGCTTGAGCCCAGGAGTTTGAGGTTGCTGTGAGCTAGGATGACGCCACGGCACTCTAGCCCAGGCAACACAGCGAGACTTTGTCAAAAAAAAAAAAAAAAAATTGCTAAGAACTTGTTGTTAAATCTCTGTCAACTCTAATGAGAAAAAGCTACCTCGTGTGGATATATTTTATCACATTTCACTTTTGTGTAGAGAAATGACTTCATTGAGCATCACTGTTTTTAACAGATAAATGGAATAAGGGACTCAATGATATTTTATATAACCTTAATTTTGGAAGAAAATTTTGCAAAAATGGCAAGGAAAGTAATACTAATTTAAAATAAGGCTCTGATCAATAAAATAAGCATCAATATATCAGCTACTTAGAAAAAAATGTAAGTCAGATTTCCAAAATTTACCCTCTCCTAATCCACACTTACTTTCAAATGAGCTTCAATTTATATGTTCATTCACCTACTTGACATGAGTACTTAGATATCTAAGGCTAAATTTCATGGGTCCAAAATGCAACTTTCAATTTCTACCTCTGCCCACAGTAACTCAATCGGTTTCTCCAACAATCTCCATGGCCCCTACATGCCCAAGCTAAAAACCTGAGTTATCCCTCAACTTTCTAGTGGAAATCATCCAACGTAGGACTATTCTCTGCATCATGTTTGTCCCTTGGTTATTTCCATGTGTTAACCCTAAAAAAGTTCAAATCCAATTTGAATTATTTAGCGAAGAGAAAGAAAAGGGTCCTCTTCCAGTAACAAGAAGATGATTTCCCATTTTAGGACCAGAGTCAAGTTCAAAAGGCTCTTGTTCCTGTAAATTCTATCAAACTTCCTCAGCTACATCTAGGCAAAATTACCTGCTCATGCTATATGTGTAGTGGATGTATACATTTCCTATGATAGCTATAAGAGATTACCACAAATTTGGTACTTAAACAATAGAAATTTATTCTCTCATAGTTATTAGGTTATAAGTCACAAATCAGTTTCACTGGGCCAACACCAAGTTGTCAGCAAGGCCACCCTCTCTTCAGACACCCTAGGGGGAGAATCTGTTCCTTGCCTCTTCCAGTTTCTGGTGGTTGCAGACATTCCTTGGCTTATGAATGCTTCACTCCAGTCTCTGCCTCTCTGGTTACATTGCTTTTCCTTCGTGTGTCTGGGTCAAATCTCCCTCTAGAAGAAACAGTTTCTCTATGCTCTTTTATAAGGATACATGTGATTGCATTTAGGACTTACTCAGATAATCCAAAATAATCTCCCCATATCAAAATCCTTAATTTAATCACACCCGCAAAGCCCATTTTTGCCATATAGGGTAACACTTCTCTGTTCCAGAGATTAGTATGTGAATATCTTTTGAAGGAGGACATTATTTAGCCTCCTACCAAGATCATATAGTAAGTATTTCAGACAATGGTTTTAAAGATATCACTGATTGGATGAAGAGACATAGGACTGTATTATAAATCCAACTTCAACCATTTCTTTGCACATTTAAAAGCTGAACTGATACCATCTTCCCATAGCTGAGTAAGATCTTTACAATTTTTCTCATCCCATCATCGCTGTTTATTATTACGTACAACACAGTTACAAATAATCAGCGCTTTTATTAATTCTTAGAAATAATTTATTCTTCCTACATTATTCAAAGACTTGTCAGCTGCTTGCCAATGAAGGCATGTATACTGACAGTTTCACTCAATGAGTTAAAAATCATATCCATCTTCTTTGCCAATGGAATGTCTCAAAATTGATCTTTATTGCTGATTTTCTTCTGCTTTTAGAGAGGAGAATTGTACCCCAGACATGTTTTCTTATACCACCTTTCCTTTATGTTTTGCAGGAAACCATAGTGATTTATTTGAATTTCTAGTTACTTTATACCCAGTGATATTTCTGCAAAGAGGCTCTTTTTTTCCCCTGACCATTAAGTTTAATGTCATGAATTGAGAAAGTTCAGTGTAGTGGAAAGATCCCAGAATTTGTAATCATAGAATCAGAGTATCCATTCTGACTGTGCTAGTCTCTCAGTTCAAGTTCCTCATCTACAGAATGGAATTTGTTATAATAAAACTCACAGAACAATGCTGTTATAAGAGAGTTAAAGGAAACAAATATATTTTGCAGACTGTAAAATTTCATTCAAGTTATAATTATGGTTATCTTTGAGATGCTCTTTATAGATGTTTTTGAAACAGGGGTTTATTTCAAATGCCTCCGTTCATTAATTTTTACTTAATCATTAACTTAACTCTTACGGACGCTGTTCTTTGTGCTAGGGGCACAACAGCAAATAAAATCAACTAAGTCATTGCCTTAATGGCACTTACATTCTAGTAGAGACCATTAAGCCCTAAAATCCTATCTTTAGAGGCTATTGCTAAGAAATTTGCTGTTGTAGATTTCTGTTCTATTCTGGTTTATGGAGAAGTCACACATGCACTCTTTTTCTCATTCACTCAACAATTCATTGTGCATCTGTAATGTATCAGAATTGCTATAGATGGATATATAAAAATGACAGTCTCTTCCCTTAAATGGCTTAATTCTATAGGAGCTACTTAGAGGGAGCATCCCAATTCAGGAAGTCTTGTCTTCTCATAGGTGATAACATCTAAGCTGGATCTTGAATGACTGACAGGATTGATGAGGGAGAGGTCAGACAGATATTCTGACAGATAACTGTGAAGATCAACAGTTATTTGAGCAGCCTCAGGTGAGAACATTGTGGTATGTGACTATTCAATTTCAAGGCATTCAAATAATATCCTCTACAAAAAAGGGCTCTCTTCCCATCTTCCCCCAAAATAAAATACACTCATTCCTTGGTATCCATGGAGAATTGGACCCCTGTAGATACCAAAATCCACAGATGCTCAAGTCCCTTATAAAAAATGGTGTAGCATTTGCAAATAATCCACACACATCCTCTCATATACTTTAAATCGTCTCTAGGTTACTCATAATACCTAATACAATGCCTACACACCACTTGGCATTTTCTTGGATTCAACATACTGCTCAGTACAGGGCAAATTCAAGTTTTGCTTTTTTGGAACTTCATGGTATTGTTTTTTATGAATATTTTTGATCTATGGTTTGTTGAATCCGCAGATGCAGAGCCCATGGATACAGAGGAATATACTGAGCAGTCTAATTTTTGAATTCCTTATTATTAGTATTTGATAACTATTCACTGACATGCTAAGGAAATGCCTTCTTTATATTCTATCTAATTGGAAAACTGAACTGGGAATCAAAAAATTCTCAGGTGGCTAGGTTGGAAAGGCCTTCTTGAACCTATCTTTGCTTGGTAAGACCAGGCAGGCTTTTCACTGTAGAACTGCCCTTGACATTTGTCTTGATACATGCTTCTAAGTGACTGGCCTATAGTTTTTTATAATTCCCCTGACTAATAATAGAATCCTAACTAGGGCAGAGCTAAGAATGCTGATGGAGACTAAAGAGATTCAGCTGTGAGTTTTGGCAGTGGTAGGGACTAGGACTCAAAGTGGTCGATTCTAGTGCTGTTCACTGATCAGGTATTTTTCATTTCCAATTGCCAATTCACCCTTGGCTTGGAAAGCTACTGATTGGCCTTGTATCCTTGGTGCTAACCATTAACTGGGCTGAATATTTATTTGGGTAAAGTATTATTTTTCTATATTGGCCCCCATGTTATTTTTGAATACTTTTAAAAAATCATTTGATGATTCTTCACCTTAAACTAGCCATATCTTTGATGTTGCAAAAAGCCAAATATTGTTGTAAAATTATCTGTACAGTAACTAAATTTCTATACAACCAAAGCTTATCTTGTATTATGACTGGATTTTATGCTCTATGGTTGATTTCCAAATTAAATCTTTTTTTATGATAGCGTGTGGTCCTGTCACCTTTTCATGAGCAGTTTTTGTTGTATTGAAGATTCTCGAGAGTGTGGCATTGGTAGAAATCTGACGGTTTTATTCCCTTGCTCACAAAGAGGGCATTATCTCTCTCTTTATGGGAACATGGGTCATGATTACCTACTGGTTTGCTGACTGAATGTAAAACATGCCTTTATTATGACTTCTGGCTTTTGTGAAGGTGTCATCCTTTGATTCAAACTTGAAGGGCTAGAGCGAGGTAGTTAAACTTGGCAATGAATCCTGGAATAAATTACTAACCCTATAAAGTATTCAATAAGGGGGTGGTTCTGTGACAAGACCCCCCTTCCCTCTCTGGAGAGATGACTGTTATCCTTTCATTTTGAGTATTAAGAATGGCCTCAGTTGCTTGGGTGATTTATCACGAAGAGAATTGGTTCTTAGTGATCCTCCACCACGTCTCCTCCATCATCAAGAGACCTGACACCTCACATTTTACTGATATAATTTTTCCCATCCAGACATCCCTGAAATCACTGTGATTAGGTTTCCTTTTCAACCGAGTGCATTCTTTCCCCAAGGGGATTTTAAATTTCCCTCTTATTGACATTGTGCACCAAGAACTATGGTGCCACAGCAGAGGGCACTTACAACAAAAAAGAACAACAGCACAGAACATTTGCATTGGAGAGACAGAGCTACAAAGCCCTCCAGCGTTTGGAGGAAACAAAGCCTTCAGTGACAATCATCTGCTGAAGAGCCAACACTGAAAGGCTGTATTTCCACCAACTAAAATTTAGCACAGTGCCAAGTAATAAGGGCACTGAAGCAAGAATCAGATAGTTATGCCATGGTAGAACAAAATGGAACTATAGCAATGTAGGATATGTAGAAGGGGGTTCAAACTCAATGAGGACAGTTCTTTTAGCCCCATCTAGCTAGTGCTTATCACCTGTTTCTCTCTGAGGAGAAACTGGAAATTTCTATCAGATCTTATAGTGTGTCCTTTAGTTTTTCTGTATGTGGGTATGTTAGCTTCCATTTGATGTTTTAACAAATTACCACAAACTTGGTGGCTTAAAACAGCATGAATTTATTATCCAACAGTTCTGGAGACTGTAAGTCCAAGGCTTTTTTCCTTCTGGAAACTGTGGGAAGGACTCCATTACCTTGCCTTTTCCAGCTTCTAGGGGCTGCCTACATCATGCAATCTTTGTATCTTCTCCGATTCTGAGCCTCTTGGGTCTCTCTTATATGAACCCTTGTGATTACATTGGGCGCACTCAGATAATGCAGGATAATTTTTCCATCTCAAGATCCTTAACATAATCACATCTGCAAAGTGCCTTGTACCAAGTAAGGTAACAAATTCACAGGTTCCAAGGACAAGAATGTAGATATCTTTGAGGGGCCTAATACAGTGGGGGAAACCCTTAATGGTTCTTTTCACAGACTGTTAGGAATAGTCAACCATTCCTTCCTGTGCTCTTCACGAGGTTCATGTGTGGTGTCCAGGAGCCAAATGTGGGCAAGCAACATCCTATACGATATTGTCTTAGTGAGATTTCTTTTTATCTATAATTCATGTGTGCCATGTACTGCACAACATATTCCTTCATTCAAGTCACTGGTATAAATTTTGAACTGGATAGTGCCAAGGACAGAGCCATTTTCTAGTGAAATGAAGACCTCCCTCCTTAAATATTGAACAATCGTTAGACAGCAATTGTTAATTCACTTACTAATCCATGAAGTGTTTTACCATTTTATCCTAAATAACATAAAAAAGATTATCAAACTCTTCACTAAAATCAAGAGGTACTAAATCAATTACTCTTTTATGAATTACCAGTCACCATTTTTAAATGATATGAAATCAATATAGCTTCACTCATTCTCGGTGAATGTGTATTGATTTCTAGTGATCACCACAGTCTTTTCTAAATGTTCACAAGACTTCCACTTAAAAATCCAATCCCAAATGCTGATAAGAATTAAAAGTAAGTTGTTTAGTTCATGCTTTCTGGTATTACCATGTTTCCCTTTAAAAATTAGAATAGCATATGTAAGTTTTGTGTTTTCTTGCACCACTTTTAGAAGCTGAGAACCTGTAGCTTTTTCTCATTGTACATAGTTAAAATAATCATTTTTGTCA
>NW_012147875.1:547178-556043 GCF_000956105.1 Propithecus coquereli | reverse complement strand
CACTAAAATCAAGAGGTACAAAATCAATTACTCTTTTATGAATTACCAGTCACCATTTTTAAATGATATGAAATCAATATAGCTTCACTCATTCTTGGTGAATGTGTATTGATTTCTAGTGATCACCACAGTCTTTTCTAAATGTTCACAAGATTTCCACTAAAAATCCAATCCCAAATGCTGATAAGAATTAAAAGTAAGTTGTTTAGTTCATGCTTTCTGGTATTACCATGTTTCCCTTTAAAAATTAGAATACCATATGTAAGTTTTGTGTTTTCTTGCACCACTTTTAGAAGCCGAGAACCTATAGCTTTTTCTCATTGTACGTAGTTAAAATAATCATTTTTGTCATCTTTTCTCGCCTTCTCTTTAAAGCTTACGTCACTCACTTCACTTGTGCTTTAATGTTCTTGGCACTTCTCTTATATTCCTGCCATTCTTCTATATTCATCTGTCATTATATGTCTCTCTTTATATTTTTTGTATAAGTCTTTTATGAACTTGGACTTAGAATGGAATACCAATGCAACTGCATTATTTTCCTTAGATGTCTTTCTTTTTGCCTTTCTCATGGAACTTTTCAAAATTTTTGTATAGTCAGAATTATATTTATAGAACTTTCCACCCTTCATCATCTATTTCACTTTAAGAGCTTCAAGGAAACTTTTTAACAATTGGCTGTTAAACTCTACAGTGCGTGAATAACTAAGCCCAGTGTTCATTTTCTTTGGTATTAGGCATTTACTGTTACATTAATAATCAGTTTTTTCTTCTTAGTTAAAATCAAGTCCAGGATGGTATTTGTCTACATTGATCTCTTACTTTCTCCATAATAAAATGTTCATCAAAAATTCATCAGATTCCCTCCTTTTAGCCAAATTAGACTTCCAACAGATTTCAAGAGAGCTGACGTCTCCTGTAACACTAATATCTATCTTTATAATCTGCCATAGGGAAGCATATTTTGTCTGTTGAGGGAATCTGTGAAACACCACCCAATATCATTGCAATTTAGCTTTCTTTCTATATCATCCAACTGCCCTCTGCCGTGCTTAGAAACTCAAGTTCATAAATTTGCCTACCATTGGTATATTTTTTTTCTGGGAGGAACTACTCTCCAACTCTTCTTTTTGATCTATTTCTAATTGCCATATTCCTGTCCAAAATCTAATAGCATCATGCTTAGCAATGTCTAAAATTGTATTTACTCTTTGACAACATTTGGGTTCCATTTATTACCCATTTTCTGTGGGCTAATTATGCATCAGTTGAAGGCCCACGTATCTCTCAAGATCAGTTTTCATGCTGTTTTCACTCGATAATGCCTGCTCACGATAGCAATTTTTAGAAAAAGTTACCACTGCATACAGCTGATGTTAAATAGAACCCATATCCCAAAGGCTACCAGTGAAAATTAAACACATTCTGACACATCAGCACAGTAAAATACTGTGGCTAAATAAAATAACAAATACGTGTATGACATTGATACATAAAAATAAGTATAGCCCCCTATATAGAAAAATGTTACAAGAAAGGAGACCACAACGCTGATTTCAACTATTGAAAATAAATACATACAAATTAACAGCTATTAGAAAATCATTTGAAGAATGTAAATAGTTGTTATTGCATCTTCAATAGCAGTTTGGGATATCAAAAGATGAAGATTTTAAAACTGCAACTAAATAACCAAGAAGTTCACATTATATTTATATATGTACATAAAGATAACTTATCCAGTGTCATCATTAGCTGAGTCAGATGTAATAGCTGAATCTCTGGGATTCTTGTGAATTAGACTGGAACCAGAGTAAAGGAAAAAAAAAATTCATTTTCTGGCTGGGCGTGGTGGCTCACGCCTGTAATCCTAGCACTCTGGGAGGCCGAGGTGGGCGGATCGCTCAAGGTCAGGAGTTCGAGACCAGCCTGAGCAAGAGTGAGACCCCGTCTCTACCAAAAAATAGAAAGAAATGATCTGGACAACTAAAAATACATATATATAGAAAAAAATTAGCCGGGCATGGTGGTGCATGCCTATAGTCCCAGCTACTCGGGAGGCTGAGGCAGAAGGATTGCTTGAGCTCAGGAGTTTGAGGTTGCTGTGAGCTAGGCTGACGCCACGGCACTCACTCTAGCCAGGGCAACAAAGCGAGACTCTGTCTCAAAAAAAAAAAAAAAAAATTCATTTTCTGTTTTTAGTCTCTTCAATATATATCCAGAAGGATCAAATATTTTAATTGGGGCTTTCATGAACTCCCAGGTTTCCTCACAATGCAGCCAACACTAACCCATGTCAGAATCACCTACAGTTTTCCTTAAAAATGCATTTTTCTTGTCCTAACCAAGGCCTACTCCAATCATGAATGCTGGAGCCTAAAGCTTGACAGTCTGCCTTTGCTGACAAGCACCTCAGCTGATTCACAGAAACCCTAAATTTTAAGAACCATAGCATTATTATGAAAGATTTCAAGAGATCCATGAATCCCAAAATCCTGAGTGTAAAAGGACCCATGGCTGTCATCATATTTTTCACTGGTTTACAACTCCCAAAAGGTCAATGGAACCAGGAGAAATTTTGAATGCCTCCTCCACGAGCATACTTGCCCACAAATGATATAGACCAATACAATAAGTTTTGGATGGCCTGTCATGTTCTGGGAAATGAAAAATTAACCCATCTCCCCAACATATTTTTTTTTTTTTGAATAGCTACAGTTTTCAAGGTATAACTGGCAAATAATCCTTTTGCAATTTTTGTCTCAAATAAGATTTATTCATGGAATGAATAATCTAAAAGACCTATTTGCCACACAGACCGATCAAGTTCATAATTTAATTTGACATTAACAGGTCTGATTTTCTATAATGATAGGGCCCAGATGTTTAACAACGTAAGATGTGAGCTGTGCCTACAGCCTTTACAGCAGATCTAAAAATCTTTCGCTAATAGGTATTTTCGAATATAAAAGTCACCCAGAAAAATCAGCCAAATGCTGTGTAGAAATTAGGCAGTAACTTGTGTCAGTGAAGACATCAAAAGAGTTTGTCTTTAAAGAATGGCAATTCTTAGATAGCAGATTTCTTTGGCACATCCACTTCTATGGCAATAAAAATGATCAAGTTCTAGTCAAGTTACATTGAGATTATGGACTTCAAATTTGATAATGGTGCTGTAATGGGAACAACTTTGTGGGGAGAAAGTGAACATATTTTGCATTTTGAAAGCCAGAGAACAGACGGTGGTAGATTGAATAAATTGAATCACAATATTTTACAGCTGTTACCATCAAGTCATAGTCTAGTCTCCCACTCCTTGGATCTAAGTAGTCTAATAAGTTGCTTTGACTGACAGAATGTAACCAATTCTTGGCCACAACTTCCATATTCACCTCTCAGAACACTACCACTGCCATGTAAAGAAGCTTCTTGGCTGGGAAGGGTAGCAGGGAGGGAGGATAAAGTGAGGCTAGTTAGTGGCTGTAAAAATATAGTTTTAGATAGCTAGATAGAACGAACAATATTTGATAGCACAACAAAGTATAGTCAACAATAAGTTAGAGTATACTTTAAAATAACTAAAACAGTGGAACTGGAATGTTCCTAATACAAAGAAATGATAAATGCTAGAAGTGATGGCTACCCCAATTACCCTGATTTGATTATGACACATTGTATGCCTATATCAAAACATCACATCTACCCTATACGTATATGCAACTATGTACCCATAATGATTAAAAATGAAAAATTAGTTTAAAAAAAGAAGCAGCTAAATTACTGAATGAGAGACCATGTGGAGAGAGAAAAACCCAATCGACAGCCAACATCAAGGCCCACTACATGTGAGTGAGGCCATCTTAGACCCTGTATCCACGACTGAGAGGGAACATGACTGAAGCCACCTGGCAGATCTCTGGCAAGACCAACAGAAGAATCACTCAGTTGACTGCAGCCAACACAGAGAATTCTGAGAAATACTAAATTATTGTCATTTTAAGCCCCTAAATGTTGGAGTGTTTTGTTACATAGTAATAAGTAATGCATGTTGCAATTTAACCAGAGATTTTATTGAAGTAGGATAAAGACATAGAAAGCACTAGAACAGGGATGGGGAACCTGCAGCCTTAAGGCCATATGTGGCCTTCAAGGTCCTTATATGCAGCCTTTTGACTAAATCCACATTTTACAGAACAAATTCTTTTATTTTTGTTAATACATTTTTGTTCATCTTTCACATTTTTATTTTATTTTTAAAATGAACGCATTTAAAATACCAAGGAATAAAATAAGTTTCAACAAAATAATCCTCCCAGATAGACCAGCACGATTAGAACATTAGTAAGCCATAAGGGCTAAATTGATGGCTGCTATGCTCATAATTTTGTTCTAACCTCCCCCACCTGACAGGCGCCATTACTGCAGAAGGCTGATTGGTAACAGTTTATGGGGGCCAAGTACGCCAGTCTGTTATCAACTTCTGACAATAGTGCACGTGTTTGTGTTTGAAGTGGAATTTGTGAATAGTTGCACAGCTCAGCAGTATTTTTTTAATTCTGTCTGCTTAACAGCCCATAATGTCAAAGAAAACCAAGAGAACACAAAAGAAAGAAAACAAATTTTTTTAGGGAGGATTGGGAATTGCAATATTATCTTGTCTCTGCTAAAGATAAGATGATTTGCTTGCTTTGTGATACTGCAATATCAACATCAAAGAAATTCAATGCTCATCGGCATTATAACACTCACAAGGACCACAAATATTTTAAATTAGAAGGAGAGGCGCAAAAGGTTGTATTGCAGAAATTAAAAGATGAAAAGCAAAAACAAAGACAATTCTTTCAAGTAGCTATAAGACCTGCAAATAATGCCACTGAGGCAATTTATAAAGTAGCTTGTATACTCGGGGAAAAAAGGGAAGCCATTCGACAATGTAGAAATTGTGAAAGAATGCATCATCGAAGTTGTAGGATGCTTAGACCCCAATAACATTTCAAAGTACAAACAACTACCTCTTTCAAGGAGAAGCATAACTGATGGGCAGCCTGAATTCGCCTTCAACTTAAAGAACAATGTCATGCAATACTTCAAAAAAAAAAAAAATATATCAGGGCTGTCCAAAAAGTATCCAGCCATTGTCAACATAAGAAGAACAGTTATATGGCTTGATACTTTCTGGACAGCCTTTGTATATTATTCAATCACTTTGGATAAATCACTGATACTACTGACTCAGCACAGGTTTTATACTTCATTTGGATCACGACAGAAGATTTTCTCTGCTGCAAAGAGTTACTTACTTTGGGCACTTTTGGGAACACAACACGGGGAATAGATATCTTCAACAACTTTCAAGATAAATGTCATAAAGTTGGACTGAATTTGGTAAATTTAGTGAATGTATGCACAGACAGTGCACCTTCCATGACAGGAAAACATGAAGGGTTTATTGCACAGATTTTAAAAAGTATTAACAGATCCAGATGCTCTCATTTCGTTTCATTGTATCTTGCATAAGCAAAATCTCTATGCTAAAGTTACTATTCTAAGTGGCACTTTGCAACAAGTTATAAATATTGTTAACTGTATTCCTGCAAAAGCAACACAGACATCACAAGTTTCCTATCATAAGTTTCCTAACATGCTAAAGTTGAATGATGAAGTATTCAGTGCGGTTTTGCTGTATCATTCTGAAGTTCATTGGCTATCGCAAGGACAGGTGTTAGCCGAAATTTTATCTCTGAGAGAACAGATAAATTTTATGAAGAACAGAATCAGCAACGTGAATTATTGAAAGAAGATTTCTATAGAAGTGCAGCATTTCTGTGTGTTATCTTACCAAACCAAAATAACTTCAATATTTCTCTGTAAGGTAAAACTAAGTCTATATATAATATGCGGCAAAAAAAAAAAATCCAAGCATTTTGAAAACATTTTCAAAACATTTCTTCAAAAGGAAATTTTGGATGAAAATTTTCCCCAGTTAGCAAAGGTCATTGATGAGCAGGATGAGATATATGAGAATCATTTGAAGAATACGCAGCTGTTATAGACCTATTAATTGGAGAATACAATGAAAGGTTCACTGACTTTAAGAATCATGACATCACACTCAAAATAGCATTTCAGCCTCACCTAGTTGATATCACCAAAGCCCCTAAAGAACTACAGATGGAATTGATTGAGCTCTCAGTAGTTGACATTTTAAAGTCATTTTTTGATGTTAAGAAATATCCAAGTGATATATGGAAAAATGCAGTAGAATACCCATGCCTTCGGCAACATGCCTGAAAAATACTTTCTTGCTTTCAACCACTTATTGCTGTGAATCTACATTCTCCTACCTAACCCAAATCAAGATACCCTTAAGGTCACAAATGACTGATACCCATCTAGAGGATCAACTGAAGGACCTCCATGCTGCAACCAAATATTCAAATGCTTCCCAACAAAAATAAGACACAACAAAGTCATTAAAAGGTTAGTAAACTTTAAAATTAACAAATAGTTTTCATTTTTTGAAATTATTAAGTACATAGTAGTTAGATTTTTACAAAATAATGTACACTTTTAAGTATATTTAATTGAAGTTTCTTGAATTCAGTCTTGTTTGATTACAGCTAAATTAATGCTTCCGACATGAAAATGTTCCCCATCCCTACACTAGAATATATTTTGTAGACAATACCTTATTGTGGTAGTCAAGAAGATGTGCTACCCAGACCTCCCTTCCAGGAATGACTTGCCACTCAACTGTGAAGAACACAGTTTACAGAGAGACTCAACTATCAGCTCCTTCAGGGCTTATTTCAGGTGCCAAGAATTGCCTCTCCCAAGATCATGGCTTTTCAGGGTTGCCCACATTTAGTAACTGAGTGGGGTGGGAATAAAAAGTCCCCAGCAATTTTAGTCCAAAAGGTAACATGCTGATGGGCAATTCTTGCTCAAGAGCTCTCCATGGGGTTGGCCAAGGCTTTTAAATAAGTTCATGGGAATGATTGTACTAGGGACAGTTTCCCTGGAGTAGTAGATTATGACGGCAAGCATTAGCCCACACAAGCAAGCTGGCCAAGGCCAGCTTCTAGGCTGACTCTGAAGAAAGTTCCCATCATTATGTTTCCTCAAGACTGCTACTGTTAGGTATGTTGGGGAAGTAATGAGCTATGTCTCTTACTATTGACCAATGACTCTACCATGTTCTTGTTGGTCAGGCAAAGTCAGCTCTTCTCATCACTTACCTGGCTGCATTAAACTTTTTAAATTTGTTACAAACATGCAGGATAGAAATGATAACAAATCAGAACCTGTCTTGAGACTTTCATGGATTTGTTTTAAAAAATTAGTTAGTTTTATTATAACAATATTGAACTACATACCCAGTGTTTTTCAAATCATCTAATCTTCACAATGACTCATCAAGATAGTTGTATTATCTTCAGGTTAAAGAAAAAAAAAAACAACTAAAGCTTAATTGCTCAAGGGCATAGTAAATAACATGGTAAACAGCATGGGAAGAATTTAAACCCAAGTGTGTCTGACTCTTAAGCTCAACCCATATTCTTTCTGAAGATTCACTGCCTCTTATAAAGCTAAACAAGGACTGAAATAGAAGGGAGTACAATGCAACTGCTTGAAGAAGGGGCGTGGCCCAAATTCCTACCATGTATAATTCTTCTTAGCACAACTAAGTATGAAAGGGAGAGACAGAGAGAAAGAGAGCATGCCAGTAAGTAAAGAAGAAAGAAATAATTAAAATAACAACTCTAGGGAGGAGGAAGAGGAGAATGGTGACCACACGAAAGGCCTGATAGAAGCCCAAGAAGTCACAAAAAATTTGAAGAGAGAGAACAGGAGAGTCTCAAAACTGTGATATGTAAAAATTTAGATCCACCTACTGTGATTGAAGGTGCTTAACTTTAGGACAAATAAGAAGTATCACTTTACACATTATTTAGTAAATTTAAAGAACTCATTATCCTATAGAGATAGCAAATGGCTAAAACTACAGAAAGCTATAGGAAACATTTAAATAGTTTCATTAGTCCCAGATCCTCAATAGTTTGGTGAGGGAACCCAGAAATTTGGAGTTTGGCGTGAAAAGGAAAACTCATGATGCTGAGCTCCCAAACCCCTTCCATGGTCCTCTACCAGAGGCAGAATTCGGGGCAGGTGGGCCCTAACTCTGTCCTACTTTAGCACTTCTTAGATTCATTTTCTTGCTTCTGGAAGAAAGAATATGCTGCTCTGGCAAAATTTGTCCTGACAGGGCTTTGGATTCTATTTCCAAACACTGAAAATAGTCTCCCTTTTTTTCTCCCTTAAAGACAAAGCTTGTCCCTTTGTCTCAAGGTCACCTGTGTGGTGTGGAGTGGTGTAGCAGTGATCCAGGATCAGCTGAGACCTTCAACTCCCAGAGCAGATTCCCTGAAAGCCCACAGGTACCCCCTACTTGGGCTTAACCCCTAGATTTCTTGAATACAGACCTCATCTCTGCCCCTCAATTGTGCTTGAGGTAAAGGGGGTTATATTTTTCTTTCTCACTCTATTGTTGGTAGTTCAATAGGTTTTTGTTCTCTCTTCATCTCCTGTTCCTCCCCTCTAGGGCTAAAGGCTTGAAGTTTAAGTCTCTCTTGAAGAAGAGGCCATGCTCCATTAAATTCTGCTGCAGCCTGACTGCTGCAGATGTCATGTTTCTGATGAGACATTAAATCAAGGTAAACATTAATCTCCCAGGCTGGATCTTCAAGGAAGAGAAGAAAAATGTGGCTTCACCTCACAAGAAACACTGCAGCCAATCTAGGCCCTCCACCTTGCTTGCAGACCCCACGCCCTCAGAGTTGATTATAAAACGCTCCCTTTGTAGTA
>NW_012147875.1:542527-546108 GCF_000956105.1 Propithecus coquereli | reverse complement strand
AAATATTTGCAAAACATAAATTTTATAAAAGACTTGCGTCCAGAATACATAAAGTATTCTCACAATGGGAAAGCAAACAACACCATAAAAAGATGAGCAAAAGATTTGATCACACATTTCAGTAAAGATATGTGGATGGCAAATAAGCATATGAAAAGATGCTTAGCATCATTTTTTATTAAACCACAATAAGATACCACTGTACACCTATTAGAATTATTCAGTTTAAGAAAAAACTATGAAATATCAAATACTGGTGAGGAAGCAGAGCAACGGCAATTCTTATCATTTGTAGAAATATAAAATGGTACAGCCACTTTGGAATACAATTTGGAAGTTTCTCATAACATTAAAAATATATTTACTGTATAACCCAGCAATCCTACTCTTAAGAATTTACTCTAGAGAAATGAAAATACGTCCATATAAAAATCTGTATGCAATTATTTATCGTGGCTTTCTTCATAATCACCAAAATCTGAAAACTGTCCAAATGTCCATGAACTGGAGAATAGATAAAAAGACTGTAGTATATTCATACAAAGAAATACTACTCAGCAATAAAAAAGAACAAAATACTGATGCTTTTAACAACATAAATGGATCTTAAATACACTAAGCTAAGTTAAAGAAGCATTCTCAAAAGACTGTATATTTTATGATTCCATTTATATGACATTCAGAAAAAGGCAAAACTACAGGGGCAGAAAAACAGGCCAGTGTTTGCCAGCGGGTGAAGTAGGAGAAGGGGATTGATGACAGAGGGGCATGATGGAATGTCCTGGGGTGATAGAAATATCCTATATCTTGATTGTGGTGCTGCTTACACAAGTTTTATGCACTGATCAAAATTCAATGGACTAGTCACCTAAGCAAAGTGAACTTTACTGCATGTAAATTGGACCTCAAAAAATCTATCCTAAAAAGGGAGAGGTATTCATTGGCTCATATATTTGAAAAGTCTGGGTATTTTTTGGTTTCAGGCACATCTGAGGCTGACTGATTAAACAATATTCTTAGCCATATGTTGTTTTCTCCTGCCCTTCTTTCCTCCATGTTGGCTTATTCTTTCCAAGTGTGTTGCCCACCAGTCTGTTCCATTCTGCAAGATCTTTACGGCTCATAAACTCAAAACAAGATCCTCTCTCTCCTTGTGCAACAATAGCAATTCCCCCTAAAGGGCACCGATTAGCCCTACTTAGGTCTCATACCCTCACCTCTAGTCAATCAGTATCTGTGCCCTGGGGAATGAGATACTCTGACTGGCCATCTTGAGTCACTTGCCCACCCCTGTGGCATGAGAGACAGCCACATCAGAATCTTTTGGTGTGGTAGAGGAACAAATCTCTCCTCTACCACACCAAGAGAAGGAGAGCCAAACAGACAACATGAGGATGTACTGACATCCTCATTCTTGATTACTGCACCCCTTGATCTGTCTGCTACTCTTGTTGCTCAACAATTCCCAGCCCAGGTACCTTCCTTCAAACTGTGTCCCAAGGAATTTTCCAGATTTCCATCTTGCAATTTTATGCTCTCACTTAAAATACAGCAGCTTTTATGGATAATTCTCTTAACCTCCCCTTTTTTCCACATGAGCCCCACCCAGTGTGTTTGGGCTGGAATAGCTCTTCCATGCTGAGAGACTGGCCCTAACATGGAATGCATTTGCCTTTTCAGTTTGGGATCTGACCTGCCGCTTTGGTGATGTTAGTACTAGGAAGTAACACTGCTGCCCACACTTGCCTGGTTCTCAGTTGACTCCCTCAGCAGTTGCCCTGACACAGAGCAAGAGAGAACAAGACCAACAAGTGAGCTAGACTGACTTGAGTAATTAACCTCACCATACAAGTCTCTTTTCAGTGCTGTCGTTGCTCTCATTAAACTGCAGAGACTGACTATATTGTCTGGATTTTTTGTATCCCTCAGGAAGCAGGTATATTTTGGGAAGACACCTAGGAATCTATTTAGTAAACTATTTAATTTTTCAAACGAGACGACAGAAGCCCTGAGAGCTTCTTGCCTAGGAGCTGGGACTAAAACCTGGGACTCCTTATCTACTGACCTGTGCCCTCGCCACAACTTTTTGATGTTTTTCTTTTTCTCAGATCTCCTTCTGGTTAGCTATTTATCTATAAATATTCCTACCATTAATGAATATAAATGTTTTGAAATGCAAATAAGTCAAAGTCATCACCTATTTAATACTAGATTATGATGTTAGTGTTATCCTAGGAAGATCTAGAGCATAGTAAGGTTTAGATTCAGAAAGTCTCCAATTTCAGTCCTGGTTTCAAAAGTTATTACCTGGGTGACCTTGGCAACTTACTTAAACTTTCTTCACCTATAAAATGGGGATAATAATAGTATCTATTTCAAAGAGTTATTGTGCAGAATAAATAAGATTTTAAAACCATTTGGCACAATAGCTAGTAGTCTTTACTCAGTAAAGATTAACTGTTTTATCAGGTTGTCTCTTTGGTCTATGCTTTTGCCCTGGTCAAGAGAAAGGGTTTAGGAAGAAGGGGAGAGCAAGAAATTTTGCAAACAGCAGAACTAGTTAGAATGAAAGAGACATTTCTTTTAATGCTGCTTAAGAAAATATTGGGCTTTTATGACTACCCTACATTATTGTGAAGGGTTTGGGTACAGGGGGAGGAGGATGGTAGTTTCAGGACAAGAAAAGCAACCTTTGGGATTTTATTAATGTTGAGGTTTATGTCAGTATCTTGATCTCTTAAATCCCTGTGATGAAACAGTGAAAAGAAGGTCAGGTCAGGTTTGGGGCAGTGAAAGAACAGGGTAGAACAGGAAAGACTAGACAAAATGAAACTGCAATAAAAGAGGTAGAGAAGGATTCTTAGATAAGGCAAAAAAAGGGAAGGCATCTTGGGTTCAGGCAGGCAAACGGTCAAGTTTAGGAGATCACAGACAGTTGATATAGGTCAAGGCAATGCAGGGTACAGTTGCAAGAGCAAGTAGCAAGAATCAGGAAATACAGTAAAGATCAGAACCCCACTCTAAGGACCTGGGACAATAACACATTGGATCATAAGTGGGAATTACTGGCGAGGATCATAGTTTCTAAGAAATGAACTTAGCCTTGTCACTAAGACAAGGATCCCACACATTCCCTGCCCAGGACCAGGGCTAAGGCCAGAGTACTGTAATGTATACAACAGGACTGAGGGGGAAGGATTTCAGGGTGGTGAGGAAACAGCACCCTGTTTAAGGACATCTTTCACAGTCTTCACATGACAAAAGACTTTCACAATCCATGTAACTGGAAATAGAAATAAAGAACAGAGAAACATGATTGCAGAATTTACAGAGATATTTTGGTACCTGTGCCCAGAGGCATTTAAAAATATGGCCTTGTTTTTCAAAATCAAGAAAATAAACTGGATACATTAATGATAAAGATGGTATCACTAAAATCTCACTGATACATTTATAAAATCATTTCAAGAATACTCTAAGGGGCCAGGCATGGTAGCTCATGCCTGTAATCCAAGAACTTTGGGAGGCCAAGGTGGGAGGATTGCTTGAGGCCAGGAGTTTGAGACTGGCCTAAGCAACAT
>NW_012147875.1:541226-542107 GCF_000956105.1 Propithecus coquereli | reverse complement strand
TGCATTCATTCATTCATCACACACTTTGTATTTCATATTTCTGCTTCTCCAGCAAATGGTCCCAGCACCTGTCCAGACTGACTCTCCCTCCTTACCTGGCCCATAGCTTATGTGTGTGCACCTTTCTTCCTCAGAAAGGACTCTCCAGTGCTAACATTCTTTATCCATCGCTAAATAAATAATTGGGGTAGATTTGTCTTTTGGGAGGAAGTTCCTTCTCGATGCCTGCAAACATTCATAATTCTACTCCCATCTTATAATAAAAAAATGATTAAAAAACATCTTTACCTGCCCATTCCCATCACATTTAACTTCCCTTATTGTTGCTGCTCAGTCACTTGTGTTGCCAAAAAGAGCATGAGACTGGGAATCAAAAACTCTGGGTTTAAATTCTAACTCTTACATTTTCTTTCTCTAGAAGGAAAGTCTAGGAAAGTTCTTTAACCTTTTAGCATTCTTGCCTGTGAAATAGAATGATTATCATCAACCCTGACTACCATACAAACTTACTATAGATAGAGATTGCCTGAAAAATGTCTGATCAGACTGCAGTTAGAAAAATTAATGTACAATTGAGACATTAAATGTTTTACAATCTTGCCTGAGAGGAGTCCATGAGCAGGAGATAGGTGAACTCAACTTACTCTGGTTTGGGCGAGGCAAATGCATTTCATGTAACAAAATATTTGTACCCCTATGATATCCTGACTTAAAAAAAAATCTAGTGTTTGGTAGCACAATAGGGAGACTATGGTTAGTCATTTACTGTATATTTCAAAATATCTAGAAGAGAAGATTTGGGATATTCCCAATACAAGAAAATGATAAATGTTTGAGGTGATGGACATCTCAATTACCCAGATTTGATAATTATACATTGT
>NW_012147875.1:538150-541172 GCF_000956105.1 Propithecus coquereli | reverse complement strand
GAAATTTCACCCTATGGATAATGATCAGTTTTGCATATGTTTGTAAATTTATTTCTTATTACCTATATATGTTGGTGTTTGAATCATCTTGGGAACTAGCTGTTGCATCATACGGGTTTAAGTTATTAATTAATAACTTAAATAAAAGTCTTTGACATGTGCTTATTTTATATTAGTACGATATTCATGATTTTACTTTTTTAAAAAACATTGTCTTTTAAAATTTATAAAACAGCAATTGGCAGCTACTGTTGTAGTATAAGCACCATAATTCACAGATAAAGAAGTTGAAGCCTCAGTTAGTTGCCAACATGACATTAAATTGTTAGTGTCTACAACATGGCTAAAACTGAAACCTCACAATTCCCTGCCCAGTGTTGATAATGTTCATGTGAGAAATTCATCATTAATATTTTAAATTTGATGAGAAAATTTAAGCTTATTAATACATGAAGATTCATCGAATATCAAAGTATGAAGGTAAAGCCAGTCAATTAAGTTTTGTCACATATAACAAAATTAGCTTTGTTTTATTTGAGAGTATGTATAAAATATTTCATTTAAACATGAATAGGACATGTCTAGACTAAAAATAAATAATTCTTTAGCTCCCCAAGGAAAGCCCCTGGTACCCAAGAACTTTTTGAGTCTAAAGGATTGTCTTTCATCCTTTTTCTTGCCTTGACACACATGATGGATGAGGGCCACACGTGTGACACAATCCTGTGGGCAAAGATATCACAGACTGCTAATTATACACAAATGCCCACACACGAGCTGTAACTTCCCTTTCTTCCTTCTTCAAGAGAACACATCAGAATGCAAACAAATGGAGTGACTATGAAGGGATTATTTTGAAATACATATTTATGAAATGTAAATTAATTGGCAGAATTGAATATTTTACCTGTTATAAGAAATAAATTATCTGAACATACTTCACAATGCTGGGATTATCTAGGGTGCTTTACTTACATAGTTGACAATAATTGATTCACAGAGATAGTAACCCTTCTTTTGAATAAAAGGAGCAGAGACAGGTATCTGTGATGAAAAGAAAGTAGAAATAAGCAAGGAAAAAAACATAAAAAATAACAAAGACTTTGAAGGATGTAATTAGGATTGAAAAAAAATACTTGTATAAAAGTGTCCAAGACAAGAAAGGATTAAACAATAGAAGCAGAGAAAGATATGGACTAAATGAAGACATCAAAGCAGTAAAGAATTGACTCTAAAGTAAACCTTTAAACACATGTTGTCTTCTTGTGCTTTTGGATGTAGAAAGTCTGTATTCCTGTTATGAGTTGAAGTGTGTCCCCAAAATTCAGACTTTGATGTTCTAACCCCTAGTACTTCACAGTGTGATCTTATTTGGAGATAGTGTCTTTTAGAGGCAATCAAATTAAAATGAGGTCACTAGAGTGGACTTTAATCCAACAAAACCGATACCCTTATATGAAGGGGAAATTTGGAAATAGACGCGTACACAAGGAGAATGTCATGTGAAGATGAAGGCAGAAATCAGGTGATGCTTCTACAAGCCAAGGACCACCGAAGATTGCCAGCAAACTACCAGAATCTTGGAGAGAGGCATAAAGCAAATTCTTCCTCACAGCTGACATTTTCATCTTGAACTTCTAGCCTCCAAAACTGTCAGACAATAGATTTCTTTTATTTAAACTAGTCAGTTTGTGGTACTTTGTTATGGGAGCCCTATGAAAGAGACACAATTCCAAGGCAGATGCAGTTGTCCTCAAGAAGATGAGCCCATATCTATTTGTCAGGTAAGGTGGCTTTCTCTGCTGCAAGTCTAGAAATTGGGGAGAATTAGGAGCTGCAGGGCAGACATGGAACCAACAGCTAGACAGTGACTGCCAATTAGTGTTAATTCAATGGAAAAGAAAGGAGGAAAATCAGACATTTTATTATGTATATCCAAAGCACATTAAAATAATGAGAGGGTTACCAAGTGCTTCAAGGGTTCAGAATTTTATTTCTGGCAGCAGGAGGTTATACAAGGTGGAATACAAGATATGCCTGAAAAGTCAGGCTCGTCCAGTGGCCTGGTTCTCTTCCAAGCCTAAAATGCTGTCAACAATGTGAGTTCCTGCAGCTTGAATGGCAATGCTCTGGGTAAAACAAAACAAAAAATTAAAGTGCATGTTATTTTTAAACTATTCTTCTTGAAAATGTAACCAAGTTCAGCTCTGTAAATGTGCATGGGTAATGAATACAGAGTCACCATGTTCGCCCTCCCTTATAGGACAACTTTCCTTTATACTCTACATGATACCTCCACACACACGTTTCAAACAAGAAGGGACAATGGAATTACAAAATTATAGATTAAACAAAAAATAAAGTATGTATAAAAGTGCATGGCATACAAAGAACATACAATGAGTACTAAAGTTAGAAAACATTAGAAATAGGAGAGGAAGACTTCAGTTGAAGCAATGAAAAATGTATTTAACTATCAAAAGCATATATATCAAGAAGGTACAAGAACCCTCTCAGGCAAGTGCATACAGTAAAATTGGCAAATGTCACATCAGATTGTGCTATTATATTGTTAGGTGAGGACTTCATATCACTAACAATCCCCCCAGTCATTCCAATACCTTGCTTTCCCGTAGCAGTTCTCTATTATCAGTAACATGTGGCTACTATTGCTTACATAAAGCATGATCAGTAACATCGTGGAAAGCAGCGATAAGGGGCCCGCAATTCTACCTTGAAAGTGAATATAATGTGATTTTCTTGACTGTCAGTTGCCATAACTATGGTTAGCAAACCTACATCACGGTTCTCAAAATACAACATTATCTTTTCTGGAATGTACCCTACTGACAGTATGTTCTTCCCTGGATCATTACCTTTTCCGCTTTTCTTCTTTCTTTGGTCTTTGTGCTTTTCTTCTACTTAGCTGCATTCATTCATTCATCACACACTTTGTATTTCATATTTCTGCTTCTCCAGCAAATGGTCCCAGCACCTGTCCAGACTGACTCTCCCTCCTTAC
>NW_012147875.1:520119-535770 GCF_000956105.1 Propithecus coquereli | reverse complement strand
ACCTAAACATCTGTACCCCCATAATATGCTGAAATAATAAAAAAAAATTAAAATTAAAATGTATGGACCAAGGGAAAAAAAACAAAAAGAGAGAGGCCTTCATGACAATGTGAATATACTTAACACTACTGAAATGTACACATAAAAAATGGTTAAGATGGTAAATTTTATGGGATGTGTTTTTTACCACAATAAGAAAGATTTTTTAAAAAAGAGAGCAGTCTTGATTTAGAACAAGGAAAAAGAAAAGGGGAGAAGACAGCATGATGACTACTTCAAAAAGAAACAGATAGATGGTGAAGGGGTAGCCACCCAAGTTTTTATTTGAAACAGAGATGGTTTTTGTGAACCAAGGGACAGATCATGGGAGTTGAGGATGGGGGAGAGGAAGGTCTTTCTAAATACTTGCAACTGAGCATAATAAGGGAAGCCATTAATTACGTTTTTCAATCTAGTTTCGAAGATCTTATAGTTAATGGAAAGCCCTTCGGATTCTAACGATACGTTAATTGTCAATCACTGGTTTGTCACTGTGAATTTTCACCTTTTTCACACCTTCATAGGTATTTTTGTAGGAAGACATGACAGAACTTTCTGAGGAGCCATTATCAAAAGCTGTTTTAGAAGACCATTTTAAAGGAAACTCATTAAACAAATATATTTTAAGTCAACTTTCCATGTGTGTTTAAAAGTTTTCAACTAAGGAGAAGGAAAAAAGTCAAGAAAAGGAGGAGCAGCCTAGAGCCATCACGGTAAGCTGGTTGCAAAAAAAATAATTATTTAAGGAAACAACTGTCTTCAATACTAGCCTAATGAGGGGTAGATTGTTCATTAGCATATAGCCCACATTCTGTTACAGTTTCCAGCTGTGCAGGGAGCGCTAAGAAGAGAGAAAACAAAGCCTACTTTCTGGAATCATCAATCCATGTACTAACATAAAGCTTATGGATTGCGGAAAAAGATAATCATTCATTTCACAAATATTTACTATATACACACAACCTGGTCTGATCCCTTAAATGGGCAGAACAAGCAGCTGCCTCTGTGGTGGGTGGTATCAGAGAATTTCAAAGCTTCTTGTTACTCAGAGACCTCTATTTCCTTTCTTCCCACCCAAAGGACAATGCTCCCACTAACACCAACCCTCCCCATTAGCTCCTGTGCTTTTCTCATGTTAACTAGGTGCTACCTTGAGAGGCAAGAAGAAGAAATTCAATCAAAAGGTAAGCTGCAGTAGAAGGAAGCACTTAAATTGCTTTTATTTTATTTAACTTGGTTTTACTGGATTTCCACTATATGAAACCATCATGCTAGGCATTGTGAAATGTGCAAAGAACGAGGCACTATCATAGCCTTCAAGGGAATTTTATGGTGGAGGGGGAAAATCATCTTAGCCCAAGAATCTATGACAGGAAACAAAAATATGGGGCAGTTGAGAGTGAACTAAATATGGGAGAAGCCATTCTTAGAGTTCAGCGGGTGGTGCTATCCCATCACTTTGACCTACTGTTTCAGCAATGAGGACAGTCTTAGGGACTTGCTCTAATCTACTGACTAGAGAAAAGGCTACAAGAGGGGCTGCATTTACATTCCATTCCAGCTGTTCCACACACCTGTATGAAAGCTTGAGGACTCTGGGAAGGTCAGATCCTGTCTAGGTCACACCTATTTCAGAATGTCAGAATAGGTCCTGACATAAGAAAATTGTACCAATTTATCAGTTTTTCAAGAACATAGACCTGCTTAACACATTCATCTCCAAGTACGACAGAATGTAGCAAAGGCCTTGAAATGATGCAAATTATATGAGTGGTCTTAAGGAAAAATAAACACTACTGTCCACTGCCGGATAAGTTGATTCATTCACTCATTCATAATATTTATTGAGGACTTTCTACATGCCAATCACTACTTTAAGAATGAGGTACATGTAAGATGATATACAAGCATACAGTCTAGAGGACCAAACCTAGATCATTCAAAACATATCTTCCAAATGCTTTGTTAGCCATGTGCCCCATCCTTACAGGGATACATATAAGCTGAAACCGTCTACATCTCAATGATTTGGACCTATTCAGTCCCTGACCTTTGGTTTTCTTGTATTGCCAGTGACATTAAGGATTCTTCAAAATATTCACTTGAGACTACCTGTGTTATTAAAAACCATTACAGTCAGAAAATTAGAATTCATTAACAGGCAGATAATGTGCTTGCTACTGTGATGTATGGAACTATATTTATCCTGCAGTGTAACATATCTGCTTCATCAGTGCAGGAACAGGACGATCTTTCATCTGGATGAAATAGCCTTGAAAGCTTCGTCACCGCAGTGCAGCAAGAAGCTACTAAAATGGTTCTTCTAGCCTCTTTCTGCTGATTAAAAAAAAAAAAAGACTGCACCACCTCCCAAGGGCTTCAATGCAGTTGCTATAGCAACACTATATCTGAGTCAGAACTATTAACAATCACCATGGCAACAAGTGTCTCACTTGCCATTTCCAGAAACTCATTGCGTTTGGACTAGAATCATCACACCATGAAAAAAGGGGTGGGGTTTTCCTCTCACTAGGAAACAGGAATACTTTATCCAAATAACTTATCCAAAAATGTTTTAAATAAAATAAAATTAAAGGAATTATAAGAAAATCATGTTGTCATAAACTGATTATCTTTTTTTTTCCTGAAATATTACCGTTTGATGGACATAAGAGTAAAATGTTAACAATTGATATGGTAGATTTATTTTTCCCCATAAGATCCAGTAAAACCTTTGGTATGCATAGTTATTTCCTATTTTGTAAATTCCAGTAACTATATGTTTCATCTGTCTTGCCTGGCTCTTTCTATCTCTGCTTAATTTCCCTTCCTTCACTCTGTCAGACACCCTCTTGAATATTTAGCAGAACAGAATTCTTTAGAGATTTGTGGATCACACTTGTCAAGTTAGAAGCAGCAGAAAGAAGCACGCGTTATTTTGGGAATTGTACTAATAATGGAGTGTGTAGTGCTCTGTGGGAAGTGGTCATGGCGGGGCTGAGGGCCCATCCTATTTCCCTTCTCTTTCAGCACAAGATGGTATGATGATAGGAATGGAGAGTGTGCAGATTTCATCCAGAGTATGACCTCCATAAGGGATTGTACCCTGGAACAGAATCAACATGCTGCACCTTCAGCCTCTGAGACCTATTGGTTCATCTTTGGTCTGTGTCACCCTCCCTTCCTGGATGTCTCAAGGCACCTCTTCACTCTCTGATCCTACTGCCCTCATCATACCATGTCATATCACACAGTGAAATTTTCTTGGGATTTTTGTCCTGGATCAGAGTTGCTAGGGCCAAATAAGTTTGCCTGGTAGCTTTCAGAATAGGTTCTCGTGTATATTGACAATAAAAAGGTGTTAAAACCAAACAAAACAAATTTTCCTAAAACAAAAGCCAAATTAGATCAAACTTCACATTGATCTTCTTTTCTTTGCCAAGTATCTTGCTTAGTTAAAAAACAGTTCTGTATTCTAAAATGCCCTTTCCTCCTTCAGAGCTCACACCTAGAAGAAACGAAGGCCGGCTCCAGGACAGGCAAACTTTAGAAAACACACCTTTACCAGTGGTGAGAGAAGGAAAATGGAGGGGACCCTTCTTTTCACTGTGAATCCTAGGGTATTTGACTCTTTCTGCCCAGCATTTATTTTGAATAGAAGTGGGTGGTTGGGAGAAGCAGGCAAAATTAAAGTGCCTCACTAAGCCAATGTGAACAGAATCCTTGAGGAAAGACTCTCCTACCTACTATTAAGAGGTAATAAAGACTCCAAGGTCAGGGTGGTATTATACTGAGAGCTGAGGGCTCTCCTGTAGCTGAGGGCTCTCTCCCAGGGAGAACAGTTGTTCAGAAAAAAGAAAAGGTTGAGTTTTATGAAGAACCCAAGCCTAAGTAAGACTCTCACATTGCTGCCCTGTCCTTGGACCACCCAAGAAAATATCAGTTAAACCTTCTCTAGAAACTATAAGCAACAATGCTCACTTTTACAAAGTTTTTTCTGAAATCCTATAATTTGTCTACAGGCTGCTTAATTATTGACTTTTCAATAAACATTTCTGAGTGAAATTAAGCCAAGTTTCCCCTGGAAAAGAAACCTGTGGGCCTTGTGACACGGTGTGGATAATCAAGGTAAAGCGTTCACCTGTTTAGCAGTCAGAATAAAGGGTTTCAGCTGAGACACTCATACTCTGATTGACCATGGCTGTTGGTGTACCAAACTGTAAGTAGATCATAGAAGCCCTTGCTTTAGATTCAAATCCCCCTTCCGTCCTTCACTAGCTGTGAAACAATGAGTGAGTGACTTGATCACACTATACCGCATTTTTTTTATTTGTGAGATAGCACCAACAATAATACTTAGTTCATAGACCTGATGATTAAATACCAAACATTATTGTTAAATTTGATTTGGCTGTATACTTACTGCTTCCTATCAGATATGTATAAAAGACAAATAATTTTTTGCCTTAAATATCATTTATTAATTCTACTCATCTCTTCACTCATGCAACAAATATTTATCTCTGAAAGGCAGAGACAAGACATAGGCCTTTGCAGTTATAATTTAGTAATGACAAAAAGACCAGCAAGGAAGGGAAAGCACTGCAAACGATATTTCTCTTTCAAAACAAAACAAGAAATGTTTCGAAACTGGGTGAAATGACCACACATTTATTTTCTACTGTGGACTGCTCTCCTTGTCTAATTCCACTTTTAATAGGTAAATATACCCACAGGCTTTTATACTCCATTTGTGAAGCTACAGTACAGGCAGTCCCAATACTGCCATTAAAATTGCCCAGTATAAAGCGTGTTACTCTTGGCTATAAAAATAAAAGTTCCCTATAGACTGGAACTTGGCAACCATAGTTTGATTAAGTTGGGCTATTTTTATTTTATGCTCAAAGGGAGGCAACATACCCTAGTGAATCAAGCTGTTTTGAAGTCAGAAGATTTGACTTCTCAGTCCAACTCTGACATTCAGAGTTATGTTTGGAAGTTCCTTGGTTTCTCCCCATTTGAAAAAAATGGAGAACACTTTCTGTCTCCTATATTTTATTAAAATGAAGGTAGTAAAAGGGTTAAATGTTATAATGAACCCTAATTTTTTCTCACATCAGAATGGGAACTTTGAAATATCAGTTTTACTGCTTTCTCATTCCACAGAATAAGAGCAAGTAAATATAATCAATCTAGCCTGATTTAGCCACATGCAAATAGGCTCACCAAGTGCCAGAGATTGTGCCTTCTGGCAAATGAAGGATTGTAAAAAGATTAAGAGGTGACCGCCACAATGAAAGGACCAGTGGATAGAGAGTGGCACTCATCCCCTGAGCTCCACTTCAAACATTTGATTTTGCTATTTGTACATCACCATTGATTTTTCACAAATTTCCTCACAACGATTTACAACTTTAGGAAGGAAATTGCTTTGTATACACTCTCACTTCCATTGCTGCTTTCAAGGGAGTTCATGGAAGACAGCAAACAGGTAAGTTTCTCCTTTCTTTGTCACTCCTTTACACACACAGATACATACAAACACACATGTACACACACACACACCCCTAAGGCTAAAATCACTTCATTATCACCGTCCCAAGTCCTCCTTGGCGGAGGCCATCCTGGGCCATCCTGGGTAAAAAGCTGCACTGCTGCCCTTGGGAAGCCGTGACATCATCCAGGTCTAGCCTGAGCTGTGAAATCAGCTGGTTACTGAAAGTGAGCAGTAATTCTGAAAGAGCAGAATTCTGCTTTTCTCCTCAGTCTTTCGCAGCCCCTCCAGCTTGAAAATTCATCTTCTTCTTCATAGAACATTCAAGTCTGTTTGTCTGGCAACCTCTTCAAAGAGGTTATGTGCTCTCCATGGGCAGTAACAGTACCTTATGTTTGTTTTCCTTGTAGCAGCTAAGAAAAATAATTTGTGTACCCTATTTAACAAATGTTTTGATTTTAGGGTTCCAAAGACAAAAAAAATTATAAAATGCTCCCTGGTTTCTGCTGGGATATTAACAAAGGAAAACCTGTCCCTCTGGGCACAGGGAGTGCAGTTTTTTCCTTTTTTTTTTTTTTTTTTTTTTACAAACTTGCCTACTGATTACAGGTAGTGTATGGGGTATACATTGAATCAAGATTTCACTCGTCATTTTATCTTATGTGTGAGCCAAAATGTACAGACATTAATAGTTCAACTCCATCCTAATTAATTAAGCTGTGATAAGATGAACTAGAGAAAGATCTAGAAACATGGGTAGAAACCACCATTTTGAGGTATTAGATTGTTCCTATGATTTAGACAGTCCACATATTATAATTTTACTTTCAGATTGACCCTGTTGTACTATCAAAGATCCATGGTGGTCCATCTGTCCCTGTGTGCTCTTGTGAGAAGTAATCATTCTCAGCATTGCAGGCAGAATAAAAAACCTATATTAATTAAGGTTCTTTGGTTGCTATCAACAGAAAGAATTCTGACTAATTTGAGCAAGAATTGTATTATTGGGAAGTTACTGAGTAGTGTACATGATCCTAGAAAAGACTGAAGAAACAGTCAAGAAACAGGTAGCTCTGAAGGTCTAAGCAGAATCTCAGTGGATGGTCTTCTGCTGGAATGAGTGGACTTTTCTTGCCAGGAGAGTGAATAGCCAAGTTTAGGGCACATACTCACTGCTTGGCTGTTCTGGAACAGTAAGAAAGAGAATCTGGCAAAAAGAAACTCCAGAGAAGCCCATGCTTCCATAGAGACAGGAGAGGTACCTGAATTCACCAATCCACCAATACTGCACCCATTGCAAGGAGAGAATCTGCTGCCTCCTATACCCCAAAATATAAAGAAGCTTTAAGAAATCTGGAAAAGGATATCAGATGCCTCCAAAATAACAAATACACACTAAAACCATCACTCCTCTTTCTCTTCTGCTTTTTTAGATCTATTCTCTTCGAAGCCTGTTACCCCTTATTGGAAAAACTGGGGAAATTATGTGTGCTTGCTGTTTAGAATCTCATTAATATACTTGTCCCATCAGTTAGCCTGATTTTCCTAGGATACTGATCCATATAAGCTTCTAAAATAAAGATTCTGCCGATTCTTTTGTCTCTATGTAGCACAGCATGTAATCCAGGTGCTCAGTTTAGTAACATTTTGCAACATTGATACTATCCCCACCTGATTTGCTTGGAAGATGAATATAAGCAAAATGGCATTGGCAGCTTTTAACATTTTCTATGCTTAACAAAGGAAGAAGGATTCTGTAAAATTAACATACAGTTGGATTGGAGTAAGCAGCTAAAGCAACTGGCTGTGCAAGGTTTATAATGTCTAAACTCCCACCAAGCTGCTATCATCTTTCCATATGTCTCCTGGTCACCAGCAGCCAAGTTTAGGGTTTATAAAAATCAGGGCAATGCCTTTGCTGGTCATGGCACCTATAAGTGAGCAAATGACAACAATGACCTACTACTTACCAAATCAGCATGTTTAGTAACTGTCATCCAAAAAACATGCCAAAGAGCCAAGATAGCCCTTGTGTTCATACAAGCCTTTAAAAGAAAGATTCCACATGTCCATGTTCTGCTATTTCTCTCCAATATTTACACATTATAATATGACAGCATAATGTATATTTACTCTGATTACTAGGTCATTTTCACTTCCCAGCTATTTGGCTGATAATTGCTATTCACTGTGTTTCCTAAATGCTAAATGAGGAACACACTAGTGCTGATGAAAGTTTTATGTGCCATTTTAGTGCTGTGCCAGGAAAAGAAGCTGGGCTATAGGGTGCCAACTGCAAAGGCTTATGCTGTACTGACCAAAGTTTAGGGCCTCATTTTTTCATCCAACATTTCAGAAGTTGTAGGTGCATTTACATATTTAAATCATAGAAATAATGATTTTTCTGGTTCATTTATGCTATGGGTTAGCATAGTCCAAAAGATCCTGAATTATCCATGTTTTAATTGGTTCTTTACAATGAATATGCAATACTAATAATTGTCAACTCTTCTATGCTGTACATTTATATGCCAAAAGTTTGGTTATATTTCATGCTTGTTTTAAATCACTTCACATGTCTGTACCAGCTAGAGGAACACACTGCTACCCTTTAAGATGCAGTATTTCCTGCCCAGTAAAAACCCTTTGAAACAGTATTCCTCCTAAACTTCAATTTTAGATGCATCCTATCTGCAACTTTCCAGGCCTAGGTTAAAAAAAAAAGGAGGATAAAAGCTGAGGATATCATGCCTGGCTTTGTTCCTGAGGTTTGGGGTGAAGATCAGTAACAGCACTGGCACGACCTAATGAGTTTCATCCGCTCTGGTTTCAGGAGAGCGTGTGATCAGACACAGGTTTGCAGAGTTGTATGGAATAAAGAAATCAGACACTGAGGAATTGAAGCAGAAAGATGAATTCATGTGCCCTTTATAAATAAAGCTCCACGCTCATCTGTTTTGCTGAAGCTTTACTTTCCCAGGCAGGTGCAGAGTGCTATGCTGACAAGAGAACCAGAGCCTAAAGGCAGGCAGGATAGAGGGGGCAAAGCCAGGCTCAGTATTCTGAAAGTCTGTTCAAGGTAGGCTACAGAATGGATAATTAGTTCCAGTACTTGCCCCATGGGTTTGCAATTTAAATTATGCAGACATTGCTAGGAGTTAATTACAGGTGTTCCAGCAAAACTAACAGAGAAGAATGGGAGATTCTGATTATGGATTTAGAGGTGCCTTAGAAGCAAGGAAAATTTATTATAAATCTTTAAAGCCACAGGAGAAATGAGAGACAGTAAACAATTATTTTAAAAGTGTCATAAATTCAAGAATAAGTATGTGTTACACATGTAGTTTGGAAAATTAGAAATAGGTCCTTGCCACTACCTATGACAGCAACAACAAAAGCTATTTAACAACACTAACTTTCACAACTTCCTCATTTGTCCATGCTTTCTACTCCAAGTTCATTCTTTCCATAGGATTGTCTTACTTAACATACAGAATATAATGCCAAAGTAGCATCTGCCACCGTTCTTTCAGTTTTGGACTCCAAATATTTCTGGTGGACCTGGGTTTAACCCTTTGTTTGTCATTGTTGTTATTGGTTTGTTTGTTTGAAACTTTATGAAAAGATAACTGTGCTTCAGTAAGAACTCTGATTTCCATTCCTTTCTAACAAGCTAAGCAAGACATTAAACCTCCCCGGGACTCAACATCTTCATTTGTAGAATAATATCTGTCATGCCTAATTTACAGGATTATTTTAGGAATCAAAAGAGATGAATATAAAATATGCTTTATCAGTTGCAAAACATAGGATCAATGGGTTGTTACTTTTTAATATAATATTTTCCTGATTTTAGAAAATTTGGAAAATACAGAAATATAAAAATGAACAAATTTCTTTCTCAGACTTACAGCTTTAAGTCACAGCTAAAGAGTCCAATTCCCCATGCTTGTGCAGCTGTTTACCTGGGACAGTTCCCCTCCACTAAGGTGATGGCGCCTCCCACATTCATATCTGGATCTCTGATTCTCTAATCCAGAAAACACAAGAAAAAATTAGCATATTCCCAGCATCTGCTACCCAGATCCTTCCTACCTTCCTTTAAGGACTGCATCATACAAGATAGAATGTGTGACATTAGTCTACATACACAAATACTTCCTATTCTGATGTTCCGTTGATTTCTGGATACTGTCTCGGAATGCATGTAGGATTGCTAGGAAATTGTGATGTCAGTCAAAATACCACAAAAAGCAGGATCCCACCATGGATAAAATGCTTTGGATTTATGGCAGGCACAGTCTTCTCTTGTCTGGATCTGCTGTCGCATTGTTGGTTGGTTGGTTGGCTTTTCTCAGTCTGGTTCCATCTGTGTTATAAGACATAAAGAGCATCCGCAGATACAGGCATTAAGGCGTTTATCGTCTCGATGTGTGGTTGAGCTGTGTTTTGATCATTTCCTATGTACTCAGTTTTTTATCATCAAATTAGGAGATGTGATATTTTAGTTAACTAGTCAATGTCTTACATATTGGCCCAGAGGAAGGATTTTATCCATTGATTTTCATCCTAACATATCTGGACCTGTAATACCACAGCCTCTTTGTCCATGCACATTCTTCGTGATACCTGGACAGTATAGCCAGGAGGAACTCTTGGAGTGCAGGATGCGATACATGAAAGAGTAGAGCAGAGATTGGAAATGAAACGACAGTCCCTGGTGTGCAACACCCCACCCTAAACTCCCAGCTCACATTCCAGTGCCCGCTTACCGTAATACATGGCTTCATTTGCTACATGTATCTCATCTATCAGATTTTTTTTTTGTCTGAAAGAATATTTTAAAATAATAAAAGCAGCAAATAGTTAAAGGCCTGATAATTATGCAGAAGACAGGGCCGATGGTGGCAGGGAGCCAGGACAGGATGAGCCCTTATGAGCACTTCTGTCTTTCCTTGAGTAGCGGAAAGAGTTCAATCACATTCATCAAAGATTCAAGTGCTTTGAGCTGCCCCTCCAGAGCACTTGGAAAGAGTCATTGCCTTCTCCTCTCTCATCTAGAAGCAGCTTAAGTTTTTCCATCCATCCATTAATTTTCTACATCTGGTACAGTTTTTCCAACTATCCACCAGAACTTCCTCTTAAAAGAGCATTGGTCATTTGAAGACATCTATTTCTCTTTCTCTGAAGAAGCTTTGGGAGCCTTCAGAGGCAGGAAGTGGAAAGAATAGGGTCAATCTGTGAAAAATGCGAAGATAACTTTTTTCAGAACCCCTGGTTTCTTGTTCTGTATTATATATATCTGTAGAAACAAGTTCTGAAAATTAAACGGAATGAGTTGTGGCAGAAAATCTGAATCATTCAACCCTGAGAAAAAGTGTGAGTCTGGATCAGGTTCAATTCAATTCAACAAGTATTGATTGACTGCCTAGGATGTGCTATCACAGGGTTAGCAGGCTGAAAAGCAGAAAACCTACAGAGAGGAGCGTGATTAAGGCTCTTTCATCTGTTGTACTTGGTGGCATTTGTTATACCTGAATCTTGACTAACAACTTGTGAATTGTAGGAAATTTTTGTGAAAAGCTTTTGCCTTTACAGTATCCATTCCCCCAACCCTGCTGATAGGACCTGCTTTTCCTCAGGAGCATCTCCTTTCACTTTCAATCCATAACACTCAGGTAAAATCGATTCCATCTCCAGTAACAGAGGGAGGCATGTACCCAGGCTAAGGTGATCAGGGTATCATCTTCCCCTGGCTACAGTGAATGGTTTGGGGGAGAGCACATGATGATATTAGAGCTGGGATTGAGATCCGATCTGGGATTGTTTTCCAGAGCCACCAGAAGAGAGATGCCCGCACCTTGCTACAGGTTCAGGAAGTACAGATTAAGGGCTTGAAGTAGCTGGCAACCATATTGCCACTAAAAGAAAGAGCCTGCCTGAGAATAGACAATCCGGAGAGACAAGCAGAGCCAAGTACTAAAAGAGAAAACCCTAAAGACATAGTTTGTGCCCTTAGATCCTGCTTTCCTGAAGTCATGCCCCTTGCAATTCCCAGTTATTTGAACCAATAAATTCCCCCTTTTTTCTTAAGCCAGTTCAAACTGGATTTACTGAATCTTGCAACTCAGAGATTGTTAGCAAACATCCTATTTGATGAATCATCCCAAAGGATGCTAACTTTACTTCTTTAACCTTAGTTAATTGAATGCAAAGATAATTATTAAGAAGTCATATTTATGATTCTTACATATAATTTTACAAGCATCTAATTTATTTTAATATGCCTTACCATTGGGAAGGAGCTCACAAGTAGAAAATGCGTGGGTTCATTTGTTAATTTGGAGTGAAGGGAAGACTGTGTCTAAAACCATTGATCAAGAATGTAAATTCAGTGGGAATGAGAATGAACACTAGGGTATGTTTATTAATTGGCGTATTCACTAATGATTTTTTTCAACCATTTTTACTTGACATCTCCTGGTAATATAAGCTCATGTGGGTACTCACCTCCCCACAGCTATGTGCAGTAAGAGATTAATCGGATTCCAAATGAGATCAGCAATTTTACTCACCTGGTCTAAAAGATCTTGGGAAATACCAATCTCCTATTATAGTAGCATAAAGCCCACCATCTCAATAAATCTACTGTTTATTACAGATTGTTTACTATGTGCCAGCCACTATGCCAAGAGCTTGATATCCCAAACATTTCTTTGAAACATCCCAAGATCTAATTATGAATCTTATTTAAGATCCCAAATTAAGCATCTCACCAAGGTCAGCTAGAAACAGAAAACTGTATTTGAAATCTTATCCATATGATTTCAAAACCTGTTTCCTCCACCACTGTATTATTTCTCAGCTGATCATCTTCTCACCATCCCATCCCTTGCCCACCGTCATGGTTTCCAATTGCACTCAACAGAATCCTAGGCCAACTAATTCAACTCAATTTCCTGAGGTTCTAGCCCTACTCCTCCCCCATGCTGCCCTCCTTTTATACCTCAGTGCTAGGATTTCACAACTCCCCAAGCTTCTATGGTTCGTTCATTCCATCTCAGGAAACAACTACCCAGGGAGACTAAGCCTCAGCATGGGAAAAGGGAAAGAAAGCATACACAGAGTCCTCAAGCCCTTTGTAACTGATGTGTCCTAATACAAGCTCATCTTCCTCTTTAAGCCAACTTCTCCTCCAAAACAGACACCAAATCTTGTTTTGATACAGCTTCCTCAAACGAAGTGTTCAATGAATTGCTAAGTTCTTCAAATTCCCCCCGTGTGTTACTTTCAAATCCTACTACAATATTTTTTGTATTACCTGCTCTGCTTAGAAGTATTGTAAGTTTTTCCTACCCAGTTTCTCTGTCTCTGATCTTTTTCTTATCCCTCTTGGACAGTAACCTAAAAGACCCTTTTTATCCCATTACTTACCAGCTCAAAAATTTTATCTGTTCCTATTGTTTACTGAATAGGTTCAAAAGTTTTAACGTAGCTTCTAAGTACTTGCATAAACTGTCCTCTACCTGCTCTTCTCTCCCTTTACCTTTCTATATATACTTTTATTCTAAAATATCTTCGTTGCCAGCCTCTGAACTCAGCTTGCTTTCTCAACTCCATGATCTTGTTCACATTGTTTACTTGGCATAATCGCACTTCCCCTTGTCTTAGCTCATAGTGATCCTGTTTTATCCTCAAAGACCCAGATTACATCCCATTTCTTTGAAATCCCAACAGGAAATTGCTCCTCTTCCACTGAACACCTGAGGAGCTTAATGGCATCACTACTTCCATGATATTTATTCCATGTTGCCCTGTACTGCAGCTGTGTGAGTGTGTGTTTCATCCTTCCCACCAGATGTTAAGCTTTTAAGAGAAGGACTCACACCTCACACATCTTTATGCCTCACTATAGCATCTGGCCTAGGGCCTTGGCTATAAGAGATACTGACAGACATGCTAACTGAATATATGAAATAGGTAAAACACTGTGATAGTCAGCATCCAAGATGGCCCCGAAGGATTCTTGCCTCTCGATATTCATGTTTTTGTATAGTCCCCTTCCACATGGAATAACCAATAAGATATTGCAAAAATGATAGAACGTGACTTCTAAGATGAAGTCATAAAAGATATTGTGGCACTCCAGTCCTATGGAGTGGTTCATATGCTGGGAAACTGAGGCTTCCTGCCAATAGCCAGCTCAAACTTGTCTACTACATGAGGGAGCCATCTCGGGAGTGAATCCTTCAGCCTCAGTCAGGTCTTCAGATGCCTGCAGCCCCAGATGACATCTTGACTGCCATCTTTTGAGAGACCCTGAGCCAGAACCATCCAGCTGGAAATTGTGTGAGATAATGTATGTCTATTGTTGTTTTAAAACACCAAGTTTTAGGGTAATTTTTTATACAGCAATAGATAACTAATACAAAAGCCCTTCTGTTACAAATACAAGAAAAGGAAAACTCAAAAAACTTCCATTGGGTTTGAAGAAAAAATATAAACGAGATGGAAAGTAATAAAAAAGAAAAAGAAAAATCTTCAAAAATTTGAATATTTGAGTCGTACATGAGATATTTTTCCGTTGCTAAAAAACCATTAATAAAAGATTGTTTTTAGTCTCCAGGTCTCTGTGCATGTTTCTGATCTGTGAGCCATAACTTCTAGGTATGTTTGTAATCTTAATGATCAAGCATACAGTAAATATTAGTAGCTATCATTTGTTAAGCATTTCTATATGCCAGAAACTGTACTAAGATCTTTCCAACTCTAGGATACAGGTTCTCCTATTATCCCCATCTTACAGAAGAGACCACTGAGGCACATTAAGTAACTTGCTTTAGGTTTCAGAGGTAGTAGATGGTAGAGCTGGTTTTACTTCCAGGCAGCCTGGATTGACAGCCCACGCACTGGATCGCTATGCTATATGAGACATCATGCTTCTTTTATTAATTGACGTTATATACAATATTTCACATAAATCACTTAAAGTATTAAAATTAAGTTTATTTAAAATTAATGACCATACTTAACTCATAGATTGGCCCCAGCAACCCTCCCTTGGCTATAAGATGTTCTTAACCTTGCTTTTTTTGGTAGTTAAAATTGTGAAATAAAGCTGAGAAGCTGTCTCACTCTGTACACCCTCAAGAGATACTCTTGAAGTCTTGAGTGTATTTATCTCCAAACTATTGGGATTTGAAGCATCTTTTGACTCGAGTTGGGTGCAGCAAATAGTGATGTTTGAATCCAGACTGAAATTGTTGATTTTCTGAATACAATAAAATCCATTTTACTCTTTTTTTAAAGTCTAGAAGGAACGTGGCAAATAAAAAGAAAAGTACAATTTGAGAGATATTTTCATTCAGCCTATTTTCAACAACTAAAGAATCTTGATGTTCAAGGTTTTCAAAATCTTGAGAAAGACATGAAAACCTGTCAGACGTGGCTCTCAAGAGCTTATACTTCCCTCAGCCTCCACTCCTACTCTCCTAAGCTAAGTAGTTTATGTCTCTCTCCATAATTTTCCCCACACCCACACAAATATTTTCAAACATAAATATTATACATATACAGAGTGTTTCATGGTGGCTGTCAGTGTTTTATAAAAATGGGATCTCAAACACTACATATCTGTCACCCTTTAACTGAATATAGATCCTTAATAATATAGATATTCTATCAGATCAATAGATAAAAGAGTTAACCCATTTCTGATTTAAAAAACTACATAATGACCCAAAATTGTACCTTAAGTTATTCTACCATTCTTCCATTAATGGTCACTCAACTTTTCTGTAGAAACTTTTGCAACTACAATAAGCACCACAGTTAAACATAAATATGGCCTACATTCTATTCTTCTTTCTGCAGGATGAATCTCCATAAAACAGTCATTGGGTCATGGATATGTGTTTTTAAATTTTAATAGAAATTTGTAGATTATTTTTCATAGCAAGGTTATAGCACTTCACGTTGCCAAGCGCCAAAGCAATCTATGAGGACGTCAGCTTCCCTATATCCCTGCCAGCACTAGCTCTGCTTATTTTGTATTTTTTGCCAATCTGATTAGTAGAAAATTATATCTTCTTATTGCTTTAATTTTATTTTCATATGAA